>NC_092377.1:33360781-33683781 GCF_030028105.1 Mobula birostris
TATGTTGGAAGGTGCTTTGTACTGCCCATTTAGTCATGTGCAGTGCATTTATCCAGAAGCAAATGTCTGGTACCTTGAAAATCCCATTAGAAGAGCTGAAGAATTTAATCTACAAACTATCCTTGGCCAGTGTCCTGTCTGTTTGACAGTACAGAATCATTGAACTAAGATGAAGCTTTATACTGCGATACCATAGAAAAAGAAGTCATTTTTAAAATAGTCACTTTTGCTGCTATATGACTTGTGTGCTTGGCAATTTACATCCACACAGCAGGCCATACATTCAGTGTTTACATTGAAAGTGCAGTATTTTGGTAGTTTACCATCATGCTAGTTATGTGAGAATATTCTCATTCATGCATACAATTGTGTTATGAGATTGACAGCCTGAATTATATTATTACCATCCATGGTGCTGAATGCTGTACTGAGGGAAAAATATCAAGAATTACAATAAGTATGTTAGATTTCTTCATATTCTGTTTTTATTTCAATTTAATATTAATTGGGAAATCCATTTATGCAGACTGGTGAAGCTTTGTAGGAATAAGTGTTTACAAAATTTGTGTTTACAAAAATCTAGTGTTCCACATCTGTAAAATGAACCTTGTGAGATTATTTTGCACCATTGCAGGAAATCATTTGGGTCATTAAACCTGTGCCAGCTCTCTGAAAAACTTTCCCACAGTCACGTTCCTCACTTGTTCTTCATATTCTTCCTTTTTTTCCAATTTTCATTTTCAAATATTTATCTTATGAAAGCTATTATGAATTATTTTGGTAACTTCTGATAAGGAAATCCAGTTTTTTGCAATCCTTTGCATTCTAAACACAAAATATAATCTCTTGTTCTTCTGATATCCAATAAGGCTCATGTCTTCGTAGCAACTATCTGATTGATTATCTTATCAGTGCGCTTGCTTTTGCACACTACTATTTACTGTTCAGCTTTAAGGGCTATCCTGTTCAAAATTGCTGTGGCCTTAATAACTTTCTAAAGGTAAGATGTGTAAAAACTATACTTCGTGCCCTGGATTTTGCAGTCTGCCAAGCAAGATGGATGATGCTGATCTCAAAAAAAAAATCTGCCCACTGATTTCTAGTGATCTTTAAGGTATTTATTTCCCTTTTCCTGATGTTGCCTACAGTCAGTTGTTAGTTCTAAGTGATCCCTAACATTCATCAGCCAATTGCACTGGATTATTCTCACAGATTGCAAAGTAGGAATGGAGTACAACTTCTAATAAATGTTTTAAACAGAAAAGTACAGCATAGTATTAACCCTTCGGCCTATGATTTTGAGCTGACCTTTTAACCTTCCCTAAGATGAATCTAACCCCTCCCTCCCACATAGCCCACTATTTTTCTTTCATCCATGTGCATATCTAAGTCTCTTAAATATCCCTAATGTATCTATCTCTCCTGGCAGTGTGTTTCATGCAGTTAGTACTCTGACAGCCCACTGTACTTTCCTCCGAAACACCCTTAAAGGTTTTGCCTTCTGGTACTGGTCATTTCCATCCTGGGAAAATATCTTTGGCTGTCCACTCTATCTATGCCTCTCAGCACCTTGTACACCTCTCTTATGTCACCTTTAATTTTTCTTCACTCCAAAGAGCAAAGCTCTAACTCACTCAGCCTATCCTTATAAGACATGCTGTCTAATCTAGACAAGATCTGGCAAATCTCCTCTGCACCCTTTTGAAAGATTCCACATCCTTCCTCTAATGAGGCAACTAGAATTAATACTCCAAGTGTAGTCTAACCAGTTTTATAGATCTGCAACGTTACCTCACGGCTCTTAAACTCAATCCCCCAACTAATGAAGGCTAACACAACATGCAGCTTCTTAACCACTCCCTCAACTTGCGCTGCAACTTTGAGGGATCTATGGATGTGGATGCCACAATCCTTCTATTCCTCCACACTGCTAAAAATCCTGATATTAACCTTACATTCTGCCTTCAAGTTTGGCCTTCCAAAGAGAATCTCTTCACACTTTTCCAGGTTGAGCTCCACCTGCCACTTCTCAGCCAGTTCTGTACCCTATCAAAAACACAAGAGATTCTGCAGGTACTGGAAATCCAGAGCAATACACAAAATGCTGGAGGAACTTAGCAGGTCAGACAGCATCTATGGAGGGGAATAAACAGTCAACTTGGCCTGAAACATCGACTGTTCCCCTCCATAGGATCTCAGCCAAAAACATCAACATCTTCTTCCCTTCCATAGATGCTGTCTGACCTGCTGAGTTCCTCCAGCATTTTGTGTGTGTTGCTCTGCATCCTATCAATGTCCTGTTGTAACCTGTGTCAACCTTCTATCCACAACACCACCAACCTTCATGTCATTTGAAAACTTACTAACTCACCCTTCCAATTCGTCATTCAAGTAATTTATAAAAATCACATCCAATGTTCTACATTTATCAATTTAGTTCATCACTTCCTCAAAGAATTCAGCCAGGCTCATGAGATATGATTTGCCTCTCACAAAGCCGTGCTGACTATCCCTAATCAGATTATGCTTTGCCAAATGCTCGTAAATCCTGTCTGTAGGAATCCTCTCCAATAGCTTGCCCAGTACTGGCATAAGACTTTCTGGCCTATAATTCCTAGGGTTATCCCTATTATCTTCCTTTAACAAAGGAATTACATTTGCCACCTCCAATCTTCTGGCAATACTCCTGTGGATAGTGAGGACAGAAAAATTATTGCCAAAGGTGCAGCAATCTATTTCTTTGCTTCTTGTAGTAACCTGCGGTCTATCCTGTCTAGCTCTGGCAACTTATCTTTCCTATGTTTTTCAAAAGTTCCAACACATTCTCCTTCTTCATACCTTAATTTTAAATATGATGCAGGGTACTATATAAAGATTGAACCTTTTTGTTTTGGTATCCGTTAGTCTCGCGAGACCATGGATCTGCGCCTGGAAAGTCTTGCTTCAGTCTGTGTTGGTAGAGCAGTGTCTGTTGTGGCTGTAGAGGTCCACACGGGAGTGACAGTCTCGGCTGCAGTGACTGCACTTGAAGGCACTGTCCTCCAGTGTTGTCTTGGTGCTGTTTTTCTGACGAGTGCGCTTTTCTTCAGCAGCAAGCCTCAGCTTCTCTTCTCCTCTGTTTAGATCTCTGCGTAGCTCCAGCCTTCAGTGAGAGCAATCGCTTGCAATGTCCTCCCACCTCTCAACGTTCATGTTCAGTGACTTCATGTGTCTCTTGCAGACATCTTTGAAATGAAGATCGGGCCGCCCTTGTGCTCTCTTGCCGGAGGCCACTTCCCTGTACAGCAAGTGTTTCGGGATCCTTCCGTCTGACATGCGGTGTACGTGGCCCAGCCAGCGGAGAGGGCGTTGTTGGAGCAGGGTGAAAAGACTGGGTATCTGGGCGCGGTTCCTCATTTTTGGTGACTCGGTCAACCCACTTGATGTCCAGGATGCGTCTCAGGCTGCAAAGGTGGAAGGCATTAAGACGCTGCTCTTGTCTGGAGTAGAGGCTCCAGGTCTTGCTGCTGTAAAGCAGTGTGCTGAGGACGCAGGCCCTATAGACTGCAACCTTGGTGTGCGTCGTCGGCTTTCTGTTCTCCCAGACTCTCTTTGTCAGCCTGGCGAATGTTGAGGCTGCTCGTCCAATCCATCTGTTGATCTTGGGGTCTAGGGAGAGGCTGTCCGTGATAGTGGAGCCAAAGTATGTAAACTCGTGAACTACCTCCAGCTCGTAGTTGTTGATGGTAATGGCAGGGGTGTGCTCAACGCCTTGGCCAAACACATTGGTTTTCTTCAGGCTGATGGTCAAGCTGAAGTCCTGGCAGGCTCTTGAGAAGCTGTCCATGAGGTGTTGCAGTTGCTCTTCAGAGTGTGTTGCCAGTACCGCATCGTCTGCAAACAGCATGTCCCTGATGAGTACTTCACGAACCTTGGTTTTTACCCTCAGCTGGGACAGACTGAACAGCCTCCCATCCGATCTGGTGAGGAGGTAGGCACCATCAGTTGATGTTCCAAAGGCATGCTTCAGCATGACTGCGAAGAAGATGCCAAACAGGATGGGGGCAAGCACACAGCCCTGCTTCACACCGCTGCGGATGTTGAAGGCCTCCGAAAAAGAGCCGTTGCACCGAACGACGCCCTTCATGTCTGTGTGGAATGACTGAACTATCCTGAGGAGCCTCAGGGGACAACCAATCCTGGCGAGGACTTTGAACAGGCCGTCTCTGCTCACAAGTTCAAAGGCCTTCGTAAGGTCAATAAAAGCGACGTAGAGTGGTTGTCTTTGCTCTCTGCATTTCTCTTGTAGCTGTTGAAGGGAGAAGATCATGTCAATTGTGGAGTGTTCTGACCTGAAACCGCACTGAGACTCGGGATATACCCTTTTGACTATTTTCTGCAGTCTGTTCAGGACCACGCGGGCGAAGACCTACTCAACAATGCTCAGCAAGGAGATTCCCCTGAAGTTGTTACAGTTGCTTCTGTCCACTTTGTTCTTATATATGGTGAAAATGTTGCAGTCTCTCATATTTTGCAGCACTACTCCCTCTGTCCAGCACTGGCACAGTAGTTCGTGCAGGTGGTTTAGCAGATTGCGCATTTGATGGCCTCTGGTGGAATGCCATCCAGTCCTGGTGCCTTCCCAGTGGGCACACTGTCAATGGCTTTATTCAGCTCTTCGGCAGTCGGCAATGCATCAAGTTCCTCCATGACAAGCAGGCATTCCATGGCATCCAGCACGTTGTCCGAGATGCTGTTTTCTCTGGAGAAGAGTTCAGAGTAATAGAACATAGAATAGTACAGCACAGTACAGGCCCTTCGGCCCACAATGTTGTGCCGACCCTCAAACTCTGCCTCCCATATAAGCCCCCACCTTAGATTCCTCCATATACCTGTCTAGTAGTCTTTTAAACTTCACTAGTGTATCTGCCTCCACCACTGACTCAGGCAGTGCATTCCACGCACCAACCACTCTCTGAGTAAAAAAACCTTCCTCTAATATCCCCCTTGAACTTCCCACCCTTTACCTTAAAGCCATGTCCTCTTGTATTGAGCAGTGGTGCCCTGGGGAAGATGCGCTGTCTATCCACTCTTATCTATTCCTCTTATTATCTTGTACACCTCTATCATGTCTCCTCTCATCCTCCTTCTCTCCAAAGAGTAAAGCCCTAGCTCCCGTAATCTCTGATCATAATGCATACTTTCTAAACCAGGCAGCATCCTGGTAAATCTCCTCTGTACCTTTTCCAATGCTTCCACATCCTTCCTATAGTGAGGTGACCAGAACTGGACACAATACTCCAATGCTCCACCCATCTCTCTATCTGCTTGCCTTTGTCATTGATGGTCTCACCTGTTATGGTTTTCAGTGGTGCTGTTGTGCTCTGGGTTGGCCCGATGGCTTTCTTGATCCCCTCGTACACTTCACGGATGTTGCCTGCGTCAAATGATGATTGAATGCTTTCGCATAATTATAGCCACTAGTCATTTGCACAGTGCCTGGCTGTTTCCTGGGCCCTGTTTCTTGCTGTCCTTAGCGCGTGCAGTGTTGCCTGAGTGGGGTGGCGTTTGTGCTCTAGTAGTGCAACACGCTTCACCTCGATGACAGGGGTGAGCTTACCTGAGCTCACTTCAAACCAGTCCTGTGTCTTGCCCCGTTTCTTCCCGAAGGCCTTGAGTGCAGTGCTGTGGATATTGTCCTTGAGAGAGTCCCATCTCTGCTGAGCATCTCCTTCTGGTGGGTCTGCAAGGAGAGCATCCTCCAGTGACTTGATGAACTCCACAGCTTTGTCTGAGTGTTGTGTATTACTGGCATCAATGTGCTGCTTGTCTGGAGGCTTGGCGTAGTACATCTTCTTCGGCCGAAGTCTGATCTTGCAGCAAACCAGAGAGTGATCCGTGTTGCAGTCCACACTCTGAAAGGAGCGAGTCATGAGCACGTTTCTCAGGTGACTGCGCCTTGTGATTATCAGGTCTAGCTGGTGCCAGTGTTTGGAGCAGGGGATGCTGCCAAGACATTTTGTGCTAAATTTTGGTCTGGAAGTAGGTGTTGGTGACACACAATTCGTGGAGCATGCAAAGCTCGAGCAGTCAATGCCCGTTGTCATTCATGCTGCCAATCCCATACCGCCCCAGGCAGCTTGGCCAGGAGTCGTGGTCTGCGCCCACTCTGGGGTTGAAGTCGCCAAGTAACAGCAACAGTTCCAGACTTGGGATCTCCTGTATCATCATTGAGAGCTGGTCGTAGAACTCGTCCTTTGCGTCTTGTGTAGAGTAGAGGGTAGGGGCATAGAGGCTGACAAGGTTGGCAGGCCCGTCGGATGTGTGGAGTCGAAGTGAGAAAATCCGCTCCGTCCCTTTCTCTACCATCTTCAGCAGCGAGTTCTTCACGGCAAAGCCGACACCATGCTCTCTGGTCTCGTCTGAGCCCTTCCCCTGCCAGAAGAAGGTATAGCCTCTCTCACGTAGGGTTCCTGACTCTGCGAGACATGTCTCTTGGAGCGTTGCGATGTCCACTTGGAGTCTCAATAGTTCATTGTTAATCACTGCTGATGTGTCGCTGATCTCCCGAAGGTCATCCGATATACCAGTGGTCATGGTCCGTATATTCCAGCATCCTAGTCTGAGTGCTGGATTCTTTCTTTGTCTTCTAGTTGTGCTTGGTGCAGTGCTTACAGTCCGCAGTTCGGGCTACTTGTGTCCCTAAGCCTCACGCACCCAGTGGAGCGGGCGGACTGTGGCGGGGCAGCACCTCATTGGCTGGGGGGGCTGGCGGTAGCTGTCCAGTGAGACGCGACGCTCTCTCCCTCCGAAATCAACCCCTGGCGCCTTGCTCTACGCCAATCGAGCGCAGGTTTATAACCGGTAGACTGGCGCTTACCGTGTTGTGCCGTCGCGCTGAGGCGACGCTGGAGTGCCCTCTCCAGGGCGCGGGCCTGGGCAAGACCGGCAGTTGCCCATGCTGCAAGTCTCCCCTCTCCAAGGGCCGATACAGCTTGGCACCAGTGTCGTTGCAGGAGTTGGCAGAACGAGGTTGAAGGCAACGTCGGACTGCCTTAGGGACTCCAGCTCCGGATTTGTCCTCAGGGTTTACTCCCGAAGACTTTCCCATGAGTGGGTATGGAAAAATTGAATCTACACATGATTATATGTTTATAACATTTTTTAGTGCGTATGTGAATGAAGTACAACTTATACAGAATGTTTTCGGGATAAAGTATTTGCAAAGTGATTAGGTTTAGCACATCATTGAAAACATAAATCATTATCTAATTAAACATAACATTTTCTGCAATTCTAAGGAGAGAATTCTGCAGATACTTGACATATTTGTCATTTCAATAGATTTCTCTGCATTGTCATGAGGAACACTTCAAAACAGCAGAATCTGTGGAGGAGAGCTGAATTGACTGATCAACTTGGAATTTCGGCATTAAGCTAAACCTGCCCAGGAATCTCGTTTGGTGTCAGTTTCAGGATGTAATCACAATGAACACTGATCCAGCTGATATCCTGACCAATGATTAGCAGAGTTTCAGTGACTGCACCTCTTCCTACAGATGCTGCCTGGCCTGCTGCGTTCACCAGCAACTTTGATGTGTGTTGCTTGAATTTGCAGCATCTGCAGAATTCCTGTTGTTTTCAGCAATATTGGTTTGCTTTTTAATAATTAAGACTATAAAAGGGGATTCTTTTTGCAATTTTTTTCCATTTATGAGGAATGAGGAAGGGAAAAACAGAAATAAATCTAAAATAGTGAGCAGTAAAGATGTCAGGAAAGACAGGCAGGTGATGGGGCAAATTTGTAGCCATTGGGATGAGTTGCAGTGCAATAAAGTTGCAGTGAAATCAAAGCGAAAAGTATCAAATACTGGTCTTGAAGAGTTGTACTTAAATGCACTCAGCATAAGGAATAAGGTGAATGATCTTGTTGTACAGCTACAGATTGGCAGGTATGATATTGTGGCCATCACTGAGACCTGGCTAAAGGATGCATGTCTCTGGGAGCTGAACGTCCAAGGATACATGGTGTATTGGAAGGATAGGAAGGTAGGCAGAGGGGGAGGTGTGGCTTTATTGGTAAGAAATGATATTAAATCATTAGAAAGAGGTGATATAGGATCGGAAGGTGCAGAATCTTTATGGGTTGAGCTAAGAAATAGCAGGGGTAAAAGCACCCTGATGGCAGTGATTGATAGGCCTCCAAACAGTTGCAGGGATGTGGACTACAAATTACAACTGGAAATAGAAAAGGCTTGTCCGAAGGGCAGTGTTATGATAATTGTGGGGGATTTTAACATGCGAGTGGATTGGGAAAATCAGGTTGGCACTGGATCTCAAGAGAGAGAATTTGTAGAATGTCTGCGAGATGGCTTTTTAGAACAGCTTGTTGTTGAGCCCACTAGGGGATCGGCTGTACTGGATTGGGTATTGTGTAATGAACGTAGGTGATTGAAGAGATTGAGGTGAAGGAACCCTTAGGAGGCAGTGATCATAACATGATTGAGTTCACTGTGAAATTAGAAAAAGAGAAGCCGAAATCTAATGTGTCAGTATTTCAGTGGAGTAAAGGAAATTACAGTGGCATGAGAGAGGAACTGGCCAAAGTTGACTGGAAAGGGACACTGGCGGGAAAGGCAGCAGAGCAGCAGTGGCTGGAGTTTATGTGAGAAATGAGGAAGGTGCAAGACAGGTATATTCCAAAAAAGAAGAAATTTTCGAGTGGAAAAAGGATGCAACCATGGTTGACAAGAGAAGTCAAAGCCAAAGTTAAAGCAAAGGAGAGGGCATACAAGGAAGCAAAAATTAGTGGGAAGACAGAGGATTGGGAAGTTTTTAAAACCTTACAAAAGGAAACCAAGAAGGTCATTAAGAGGGAAAAGATTAACTATGAAAGGAAGCTAGCAAATAATACCAAAGAGGATACTAAAAGCTTTTTCAAGTATATAAAGAGTAAAAGACAGGTGAGAGTAGATATAGGACTGATAGAAAATGATGCTGGAGAAATTGTAATGGGAGATAAGGAGATGGCAGAGGAACTGAACGAGTATTTTGCATCAGTCTTCACTGAGGAAGACAGCAGTATACCGGACACTCACGGGTGGCAGGGAAGAGAAGTGTGCGCAGTCACAATTACGACAGAGAAAGTACTCAGGAAGCTGAATAGTCTAAAGGTAGATAAATCTCCTGGACCAGTTGGAATGCACCCCCGTGTTCTGAAGGAAGTAGCTGTGGAGATTGCGGAGGCATTAGCGATGATCTTTCAAAAGTCGGTAGATTCTGGCATGGTTCCGGAGGACTGGAAGATTGCAAATGTCACTCCGCTATTTAAGAAGGGGGCAAGGAAGCAAAAAGGAAATTATAGACCTGTTAGCTTGACATCGGTGGTTGGGAAGTTGTTGGAGTTGATTGTCGAGGATGAGGTTACAGAGTACCTGGAGGCATATGACAAGATAGGCAGAACTTAGCATGGATTCCTTAAAGGAAAATCCTGCCTGACAAACCTATTACAATTTTTTGAGAAAATTACCAGTAGGCTAGACAAGGGAGATGCAGTGGATGTTGTATATTTGGATTTTCAGAAGGCCTTTGACACGGTGCCACACATGAGGCTACTTAACAAGATGAGAGCCCATGGAATTACGGGGAAGTTACATACGTGGATAGAGCATTGGCTGATTGGCAGGAAACAGAGAGTGGGAATAAAGGGATCCTAGCAACACACGTCAAAGTTGCTGGTGAACGCAGCAGGCCAGGCAGCATCTGTAGGAAGAGATGCAGTCGACGTTTCAGGCCGAGACCCTTCGTCAGGACTAACTGAAGGAAGAGTGAGTAAGGGATTTGAAAGTTGGAGGGGGAGGGGGAGATCCAAAATGATAGGAGAAGACAGGAGGGGGAGGGATGGAGCCAAGAGCTGGACAGGTGATTGGCAAAAGGGGATACGAGAGGATCATGGGACAGGAGGTCCAGGAAGAAAGACGGGGGGGGGGGGACCCAGAGGATGGGCAACAGGTATATTCAGAGGGACGGAGGGAGAAAAAGGAGAGTGAGAGAAAGAATGTGTGCATAAAAATAAGTAACAGATGGGGTACGAGGGGAGGTGGGGCCTAGCGGAAGTTAGAGAAGTCGATGTTCATGCCATCATAAAGGGATCCTATTCTGGTTGGCTGCCGGTTACCAGTGGTGTTCCACAGGGGTCCATGTTGGGGCCGCTTCTTTTTACATTGTACATCAACGATTTGGATTATGGAATAGATGGCTTTGTGGCTAAGTTTGCTGACGATACGAAGATAGGTGGAGGGGCCGGTAGTGCTGAGGAAATGGAGAGTCTGCAGAGAGACTTGGATAGATTGGAAGAATGGGCAGAGAAGTGGCAAATGAAGTACAATGTTGGAAAGTGTATGGTTATGCACTTTGGCAGAAAAAATAAATGGGCAGACTATTATTTAAATGGGGAAAGAATTCAAAGTTCTGAGATGCACCGGAACTTGGGAGTCCTCGTACAGGATAGCCTTAAAGTTAACCTCCAGGTTGAATCAGTAGTGAAGAAGGCGAATGCAATGTTGGCATTCATTTCTAGAGGAATAGAGAATAGGAGCAGGGATGTGATGTTGAGGCTCTATAGGGCGCTGGTGAGACCTCACTTGGAGTACTGTGGGCAGTTTTGGTCTCCTTATTTAAGAAAGGATATGCTGACGTTGGAGAGGGTACAGAGAAGATTCACTAGAATGATTCCGGGAATGAGAGGGTTAACATATGAGGAATGTTTGTCCGCTCTTGGACTGTATTCCTTGGAGTTTAGAAGGATGAGGGGAGACCTCATAGAAACATTTCGAATGTTGAAAGGCATGGACAGAGTGAATGTGGCAAAGTTGTTTCCCATGATGGGTGAGTCTAGTATGAGAGGACATGACATAAGGATTGAAGGGCGTCCATTCAGAACAGAAATGCGAAGAAATTTTTTTAGTCAGAGGGTGGTGGATCTATGGAATTTGTTGCCACGGGTAGCAGTGGAGGCCAAGTCATTAGGTGTATTTAAGGCAGAGATTGATAGGTATCTGAGTAGCCAGGGCATCAAAGGTTATGGTGAGAAGGCGGGGGAGTGGGACTAAATGGGAGAATGGATCAGCTCATGATAAAATGGCGAAGCAGACTCGATGGGCCGAATGGCTGACTTCTGCCCCTTTGTCTTAAGGTCTTATGTTCTTATCTCCTGTTTTCAAAGATTAATCTACATCTTTGACTGCTGGAACAGCAGAGTGAAATTAACAGGTAAGGAATTATTCTTGGGTCTCAAATTTAATGTTCCTTTTGCAACTGTGAACCTTTGGAAATCTTTACACCAGATTGACTGTGGATACTTAGTGACTGAGTTATTGAAGTGGATATCAAAAGATTTCTAGACACAAGTGAGGAACCATTGAGAGAAAAAATATCATTCATGGAGGATTATGTGTGATCTTATTGAACTGACTGAAGGAACCAAATGGCCTACTTTTATTTCTTATTTTTTAACCCTGAGTCTTTCTTCTAGTGTAGTGTACACCATTTAACACCTTGGCATGTTTTAACCATTACCAAAGGAGCACAATCAATATAAGCTCTTGTTTTCTTCAGCTCCTCCTTAGACTGATGTACAGTGCCTTACAAGCTTTAAATTTCTTTTTATTTTTCCACCCATTCTAATAACCTGATATTTCTTCTTGAAGATGTTTCTTATAAGCCTGCATTATTTCTTACCATTGTGTGACTTCTCTGAATTCCATGTCTGTCACCATGTTGCTGCAAGTTCAGAATCCTGGGATATTTGCAAACTCCAATTGGACTACCACTGCTCACATCCACTATATTACTGAAATCATGGAATTATGCTTCACAGGAATAGGAAATGCCCATGATTGCTCAGCACTTCTACATGTAAAGCCTCCATCTACTCAGGTAAATCACTAAACTTCCACAATATCTGTCAGTGGTGTGTAAAAAAAGAAGAATCTGAAGTGCAGCACCAGGTGCATTAACAACATATATTGACAATATTAAATTTGATGTATTTTTTTGTCCAGATGTTTAGGTGCCTAGTTGTAGAGCACTGTAAAACAGGTATGATCGGCTCTTCTGAAGTGAAGGAGTCATAAGAAGTCTCATCTGCCCAATAGCAAAGACCAGCCATAATCACTCCACTGTTGTTAGCTGTAGCACATAATCTCAAGTCTATGTTTCAGGTATAGTTAGCTCCATCATGACTTACCAACAATGACTAAAGCCATGGGGAATAAGTTTTGGATTTGTTCAGCTGTTACAAAGTCTGGAACCCAAATCTGATCCAAATTCCCGATTTGATCCCCAGAAGCTGATTTAAACCTTCCTGCAACCTGATGATTATGCACAGCCTTCCTGGTTTTGGTCTCAACCAACATCCTGATATTTCTCCTGTAAAGTAGAGGATAATTTTTCTTACAGATCATTCAGGAAATAGACAAAGAGAAAAAAATTAATTGAAAATTTTGATAAAATAAAAGGAAGCATATTTATGGTTTGGGAAGTTGAAATCAGGCCTTTTGAGGAATTTAAAGGAAGCAGGAGAGAACTTAAATATCGGTTTACAAGGGTTAAAGCGAATATGAAATGTCTTTGGCAAGAAGGATTATACAGAATCCAAAAGCATTTATGCATATATTATAAACAAAAGGGTAATTAAACTTTAGGACTACTGAACTGATTCAAAATGTATTTGGAATTTGATTTATTATCATCTCGTACTGAAATACAGTGAAAATCTTGTCTTGCATACTGTTTATACAGATCAAATCATGACACGGTATATTGAGGTAGAACAAGGTAACACAAGAACAGAACGTTATCTCATTGTCCTCAACAATGACAATAAATTTCTAATTAAAGTGTAACAGCTACAGAGAAAGTACAGTGCAGGTACACAATAAGGGGCAAGATCATAACAAGGTAAATTTTGAACTCAAGAGTTAACCTTATCATACCAGGAACCACTCAATAATCTTATAACAGTGGGATAGGAGTGGTCCTTGAGCATGGTGGTATGGCCTTTCAGGCTTTTGTATCTTCTGCTCAGTGCAAGGAGGAGGAGGAGGAGGGAATATCTGGGGTGGGTGGGTTTTTTAAAATTATGTTGACAGCTTTACTGAGGCAGTGAGAAACACAGACAGAGTTCATGGGGGGAGGTTTTTGTGGTGTGCTGAGCTGTGTCCATAACTCTCTGCAGTTTCTTATGGTCATGGGCAGAGCAGTTACCATATCAAGCTGTTATGCATCTAGATGCGATGCTTTCTATGGTGCATCAATAAAATATGGTAAAGGTCAACGGAGACAAATTTCTTTAGTCTCCTGAGGACGTAGAGGCATCATTGAGCTTTCTTGGTCATGGTGCTTACATGGTTGGACCAAGACTTTACACTTTATTGTCGCCAAACAATTGATACTAGAACGTACAATCATCACAGCGATATTTGATTCTGCGCTTCACGCTCCCTGGAGTACAAATTGATAGTAAATATTTAAAAATTTAAATTATAAGTCATAAATAGAAAATAGTAAAGGGAAAATAAGGTAGTGTAAAAAAATGAGAGGCAGGTCCGGATATTTGGAGGGTACGGCCCAGATCCGGGTCAGGATCCGTTCAGCAGTCTTATCACAGTTGGGAAGAAGCTGTTCCCAAATCTGGCCGTACAAGTCTTCAAGCTCCTGAGCCTTCCCCCGGAGAGAAGAGGGACGAAAAGTGTGTTGGCTGGGTGGGTCGTGTCCTTGATTATCCTGGCAGCACTGCTCCGACAGCGTGCAGTGTAAAGTGAATCCATGGATGGAAGATTGGTTTGTGTGATGTGCTGGGCTGTGTTCACGATCTTCTGCAGCTTCTTCCGGTCTTGGACAGGACAACTTCCATACCAGGTTGTGATGTAACCTAGAAGAATGCTTTCTACGGTGCATCTATAAAAATTAGTGAGGGTTTTAAGAGGACAGGCCAAATTTCTTTAGCTTTCTCAGGAAGTAAAGGTGCTGGTGGGCCTTCTTGGCAGTGGACTCTGCTTGGTTGGACCAAGTCAGGTCATTTGTGATAGGTTTTGACCTGTTCCACTTGCGCACAACTGACGTGATGATCATTCACAAGGCTTGAAGCTCTTGACCCTGTCAAATTCAGCACCATTGACATAGACAGGAGCATGCGCACTGCCCCCTTCCTGAAGTCCATGAGCAGCTCATTAGTTTTGCTGATGCTAAGAAAAAGGTTGTTGTCATGACACTCACTATCTTACAAATCTCTCCTTTCTTTACTCCGACTCAACATTATTTAAGAAATGCCCCACTATGGTGGTATCATCTACAAACTTGTACATGGATTTGGACCAGAACCTGGCCATGCAGTCATGCGTGTACAGGCAGTGCAGTAAGGAGCTGGGGACACAACCTTGTGGAACACCTTATGGCTTGTGAAGATGTTAGTGGGGTACTAAATTAGTACTTTGCATTAGTATTCGCCAAGGCAAAGGATGGCAAGATGGGGGAGGGGTATTCAAGGAGGAGATGTTTGGGTTCCTAAAGAACATTAAAAGTGAATATGTCCTAAGGGCCTGATGGGATCTACTGTGGGTTATTGTGAATAGCAAGTGGGGAGATTGGATGTTGTAGTCATGACTTCCGTAAAGCTTTTGAAAAGGTCCTCCATGGAAGGTAGACGCAGAGGTTAAGGCAAATGGAAATCATGAAGACTTCATGGATTTGATTTCAAACTGACTGGGCAATAGAAGACATAGGTTATTAGTGGAGGAATGTTATTCTGACTGGAGATCTGGGACATGGTGTTCCAGAGAGTTAGGGGCCAGGACCTTTTTTTTTGGCTTGTGAAATATATGCCTGATTTGAAAAAAAAGTAGGCGGGCTGATTAGAAAGTTGCAGGTGGGACAAAAATTGATGGGTTGTGGATATTGAGGACGGTAGTTAAATTATTCAGCAGAATGTGGACCAGTTGGAAATGTAGGCAAAGAAATGGAAGATGTATTTTATTCTGGGCAAGTGTAAGGTACTGCACTTCAGGAGGTGAAATGTAAAAGGAAAGTGTACAGTGAGTGACAGGGCCCTTAGCACTGAGGTGTGCAAACCATAGCTCCCTGAAAGTGGCAATAAAAGTTAGTTAGGGTGGTAAGGAAGATTTATGGCATTCTTGCCTTCATTGATCAAAGAGTTGATTATAAAAATTAGGAAGTCATGTTTCTGCTGTATAAAACTGTAATTAGGCCTGATTTAGAGTATTTTGTGCAGTTTTGATCAGCACATAACCAGAAATATGTGAAGGCTTTGGAGAGAGTGCAGAAGAGCTTCAGGATGTTGCCTAGGTCAGAGGGTATTTACGCTAAGGAGAGGTTGGACAAATATGGAATATTTTCTTTGGAGCATCAGAGGCTGAAGGACAATCTAACAGACGTACATACAGTAAAATTATGAAAGACATGGATAAAACAGATAGACTTTGTCTGCAGGGTGAAAATACCTAATATAAGTGAGCATAGGTTTGAGGTAGGGGAAGAGGAAGATTTAAAGGAGATTTGCAAGGCAGGTTTTTTTTAAATGCAGAAAGTCATCGATGTATGAAATTATAAAATTAATGTCAGTCATCAATTAAATTATTGGAAGATATTCTAAGGGACAGGATATTAAAGTATTTGTATAGACAGGAACAAACAAGAGAAAATCTGCAGATGCAGGAAACCTGAGCAATACGCAGAAAATGCTGGAGGAACTCAGCCGGTCAGACAGCATCTGGGGAAAGAAAGAGTACCGTTGATGTTTTGGGTCGAAACCCTTCTGTTGTTGTTTGTATAGACAGGGCCTGATTATGGATAGTCAACATGATATTGTGCGTGGTAGGACATTTCTGATCAATCTTATAGAGATTGTCGAGAAGGGTACCAGGAAAGTTGATGATGGAAAGGCAGTGGACATTGTCTGTGTGGCCTTTTGGCAAAATTCTGCATGGCAGGCAGATCCAGTAGGTTCAGTCGCTTAGCATCAGGATGAAGTAATCATTTGGATTCGACACTGGCTTAGTGGGAGAAGCCAGAGAATGGTAATAGATGGTTGTCTCTCTGACTGGAGCCCTGTAACGAGTGGTTCACCACAGGGATCTGCACGGGGTCTATTGTTGTTTATTATCTGTATTAATGATATAAATGATAATGTGGAAAACTGGATCAGCAAATTTGCGGATGACACCAACACTGCGGGCATAGAGGACAGTGAGGAGTACCATCAAAGCTTGCAGCATGATCTCAACCAACCCGGAAAATGGGGTGAAAATGGCAAATTGAACTAAATGCAGACAAACCTGAGGTGTTGTACTTTGGAAGGAGAAACCTTAAAACTTACACAGTGAATGGTAGGGCTCTGAGGAGTGTGGTAGAGCAAAAAGACCTGGGAATACAGATCCATAATTCATTGAAAGTGGCAACACAGACAGGATCATAAAGAGAGCTTTTGGCACATTGGCCTTCTTTAAGCAGGGCATTAAGAACCTGAGTATTGGGATGTTACGTTGAAGTTGTATAAGATACTGGTGAGGCACAATTTGGAGTACAGTGTGTATTTCTGGTTGCCTATTGACAGGAATGACATCAATAAGCTTGAAAGAGTGCAGAAAAAGTTTACAAGGGTCTTGCCCGGACTTGAGGTTTTGAGTTATAGGGAATAGTTGAATAGCTTAGGACTTTATTTCCTGGAGCATAGGAGAATGAGGGGAGATTTGACAGAGGCACACAAAATTATGTGGAATACAGACAAGGTAAATGCAAGCAGGCTTTTTCCACTGAGGTTGGCTGAGACTAGAACTGGAGGTCATGGGTTAAGGGTGAAAGGTGAAATATTTAAGTAGCACCTGGATGGGATTGGCAGAATGCATGGACCAGATGGGCCAAAGGGCCTATTTCTGTGCTGTAGAGTTCTATGATTCTATAACGATGGGAAATGATTAAGCTGATACTACAGCTAGCTTTAAAGGTTATGTAAACAGGCAGTGCTAGAGGTACAGACACGATGTAGAGGCAGATGGGATCACTTTCGAGTGGTATCATGGTGGGCGCAGACGTTGCGACCAAAGGGCCTGTTCCTGTGCTCTCCTGTTCTTCATTCTAAATGTATGTTTGCTCTGGGTAGAGCAGCAATCATACTTTGCTCTCCTCCCTAGCCCTGCAAATGGTTCTCCCTCAAGTGCTCATCCAATTTCCTTTTGAATGCACTGAGTAGTTCTCTTTGTACTGCCATTAGAGGTAGTGCATTATGGATCCTAACCACCTGAGAGTAAACATGGTATTCCTTACATTTTCCTGGTGGCTTTTACCCAAAAATTTAAATTAATTTTACCTGGTCGTGGCATACAGAAGGGAACTGTTCCCATATCTAAATCAGATATAATCATACACACTTCAACCCTGTAGCACACCTTAACCTGAACCATTTCATTTTACCCACTTCAGTAGACCCATCAAACACAACAACATCTTGCATTAGTTCGATTTCAGTATACATGGAAATGCTTAGATGCACTTCTCAACCTAATGGTGTAATTTTTCCCCTGCTATTGGAAGAATCTTTTACAATGAATGATCATCTTAATATAGGTCAATGACCGGTTAGGAGCAAAATCAGGAAGTACTATTGCCCACAAAGACTTTTGCAAATTTTTCAGGCTGTGGGTACTGAGTCAACTTTCAAGACTCAGGCAGACAGTCTTTGATTAATTTAGGCTATCAGGAGAAAGCAATGAAGGTGGTTAAACAGAGCTGAGATACACATCGCTGAAGATAAATATAAGTTTGAGGGTCTGAATGACAACGTCTTCTCTTAAGTATTAATGTGAAACACAATTTGGAAGTAATAGTTAAATGAAAGATAGGTTTTAAATAAATGTGCAGATACTTAAAGTTAATGAAATGTAGAAGTGAGGCAATATTAAATTTGCTCCAGACTTTTGTTAAAGCCACAGTCGGGATAACGTGTTCATCTTTGTCACTCCATTAGAGGTGTGGATATTGGAGAAATGGAAATTATGCTATATTGAATCATTAGGATATCAGACACGAAGGGTTTCTAATGAAAAGAGAAATTAGGTGTTTTTACCGACACAAATAGCAAAATGCCGTCAGATCAAATCCATCATGTGGTGAAGGCACAGATTAAATTATTTGCTCCTCTAAAAAGCTTCTGTGCTGCAAGAGTTTACAATTCCTTGCAATGGTGAAATAACAGCGCCAGCTGTGTACCTCTTCAGCAGTTGGTTGTAAAGTCTCGGAGCACAATTCCTTTAAGGATAACTCATCAACTGCATTCAGCCAAGTTTTCACCGTGAATTATTTCCTGAAATTGGATGGTGTTTGATATTTGTCCAGACATAATATACAGGTAGATATGGATGAAGTGGAGCAGCGACAAGGGTGGCGTTCTCAGAATTGCTGCCAGTGCTACGTGACAGTGATGGTAAGAATTGGAGGAGATGGCAGTAGAATGTGTGACTGAGGAGTTGGTGCAGGGGGCAGGGTTTTAGATTTTTGGATCATTGGGATCTCTTCTGGGGAAGGTGGGACCTGTACAGATTGGATGGGTTGCACCTGAACTCAAGGGGGAGCAATATCCTTGCAGGTAGGTTTGCTGGCATGGTTCGGGAGGGTTTAAACTAATTTGCGAGGGGGATGGGACCCAGAGCGATAGAGCAGTGAAAGAAGTGCATGGAGTAAAGCCAGATCTAACATACAGAGAGGCTTTGAGGAAAGAGAAGCAGAATAAACGGTGTAAAGACAGTAAGGTAGAAGAGCTGAAATGTGTGTACCTCAATGCAAGAAGCATCAGGAACAAAGGTGATGAACTGAGAGCTTGGATACATACATGAAATTATGATGTAGTGGCCATTACAGAGACTTGGCTGGCACCAGGGCAGGAATGGATTCTCAATATTCCTGGATTTCAGTGCTTTAAAAGGGATAGAGAGGGCAGTAAAAGGGGAGGAGGGGTGGCATTACTGGTCAGGGATACTATTACAGCTATAGAAAGGGTGGGTAATGTAGCAGGATCCCCTTTTGAGTCAGTATGGGTAGAAGTCAGGAACAGGAAGGGAGCAGTTACTCTACTGGGGGTATTCTATAGGCCCCTGGTCGCAGCAGAGATACAGAGGAGCAGATTGGGAGGCAGATTTTGGAAAGATGCAAAAATAACAGGGTTGTTATTGTGGGTGACTTTAACTTCCCTAATATTGATTGGCACCTGATTAGTTCCAAGAGTTTGGACAGGGCAGAGTTTGTTAAGTGTGTCCAGGACAGATTCCTGTCACAGTATGTTGACAGGCCGACAAGGGGGAATGCCATACTAGATCTAGTACTAGGTAACGAACCGGGCCAGGTCACAGATCTCTCAGTCGGTGAGCATCTGGGGGACAGTGACCACCGCTCCCTGGCCTTTAGCATAATCATGGAAAAGGATAAAATCAGAGAGAACAGGAAAATTTTTAATTGGGGAAGGGCAAATTATGAGGCTGTAAGGCTAGAACTTGCGGGTGTGAATTGGGATGACGTTTTTGCAGAGAAATATACTATGGACATGTGGTCAATATTTAGGGATCTCTTGCAGGATGTTAGGGATAAATTTGTCCCGGTGAGGAAGATAAAGAATGGTAGGGTGAAGAAACCATGGGTGACAAGTGAGGTGGAAAATCTAGTCAGGTGGAAGAAGGCAGCATACATGAGGTTTCGGAAGCAGGGATCAGATGGGTCTATTGAGGAACATGGGGTAGCAAGAAAGGAGCTTAAGAAGGGTTGAGAAGAGCAAGAAGGGGGCATGATGCGCCCTCATATTAGGCATTTCCACCCTGGGGAGAAATTTCTGGCTGTCCACCCTGTCTATGCACTTATCATCTTGTACACCTCAATCAGGTCACCTCTCATCCTCTTCGTCTCCAAAGAGAAAAGTTCAAGTTCAAGTTCAAATTTAATTGTCATTCAACCATACATGAATACCCATGAATATGGCCAAACGAGACCAAGGTGCAAAACACAGTACCAACAGTCGTACAGCACAAGGCATACATAGCACATATAAGGCAGCAGTAAAGTACAGTCACACATAAAAAACATATAGTCCAAGGCCCTGAGTTCATGAATGTTGCAGCAGTCTGCAACTGAGCACAATAGATCTTGCCTTCTGCTGAGCAAACACTGGAGAGCAGCAACAACTCTAGCACGGACGCTGCGCCACACCACTACTAGCACTGTGGTGGAGTACACCAGCTCCAACACCTCTCTCCTGGATGTCTGCAAACAGGCGACACTGCGGCTTGAGGCCTAGTCCTCTCTACAACCGAGGCCATGCAGCTTCCCCGCCGTTCAATAAAACAGTGAATCGGACTTGCAGCACCCCAACAGGGACTGGCGATCACAGGAACAGCAACTAAGACGATCACTGTCTGAACACCGCCTTCGTGCAGCGATGCATCTTCTGATGTAGTCAGCAGCACAATCCGTACCAAGTTCAGCTCCTTCAGGTTCTCCACCAACGAGCAACTTGCTGTTAGGGTACACCTGCAGAACTTCAAGTTCTTAATGTCCAGCAGGGTCTTGCAATTGTAACAAATGTGTTTAAAACAAAACATCTTTGGTTGGCCCTGTAGAACCCACTGCAAATGTGTGCACTGCCATCTTACTGGAAGGCAAGTTTGCTCAAACTATCCTTGTAAATCATGCTCTCTAATCCAGGCAGCATCTTGGTAAACCTCTTCTGCAGCCTCCCTAATGCTTCCACATTCTTCCTATAATGAAACACCAGAACTGAATACTATACTTCAAGTGTAGAAACATAGAAAACCTACAGCACTGTACAGGCTCTTTGGCCCATAATGCTGTGCCGAACACGTATTTACTTTAGAAATTACCTTGGGTTACCCATAGCTTTCTATTTTTCTAAGCTCCATTTACCTATCGAGGGGTCTCTTAAAAGACCCTATCGTATCCGCCTCCACTATCGTCGCCGGCAGCCCATTCCACGCACTCACCACTCTCTACATTAAAAACAACTTTACCCCTGATATCTCCTCTGTACCTACTTTCAAGCACCTTAATACTGTGCCCTCTCGTGTTAGCCATTTCAGCCCTGGGAAAAAGCTTCCTACTATCCACATGATCAATGCCTCTCATCATTTTATACACCTCTTTCAGGTCACCTCTCATCCTCCGCCACTCCAGGGAGAAAAGGCCCAAGTTCACTTCAACCTATTCTCATAAGGCATGCTCCCCAATCCAGGCAACATCCTTGTAAATCTCCTCTGCACCCTTTCCATAGTTTCCACATCCTTCCTGTAGTGAGGTGACCAGAACTGACAACAGTACTCAAGTGGGGTCTGACAAGGGTCCTATATAGCTGTAACATCACTTCTCGGCTCTTGAACACAATCCCACGGTTGATGAAGGCCAATGCACCGTATGCCTTCTTAAATACAGAGTCAACCTGTGCAGCAGTTTGAGCGTCCTATGGACTCGGACCCCAAGATCTCTCTGATCCTCCACACTGCCAAGAGTCTTACCATTAATACTATATTCTGCCATCATATTTGATCTGCCAAAATGAACCACCTCACACCTATCTGGGTTGAACTCCATCTACCACTTTTCAGTCCAGTTTTGCATCCTATCGATGTCCCGCTGTAACCTCTGACAGCCCTCCACACTATCCACGACACCCCTAACCTTTGTGTCATCAGCAAATTTACTAACCCATTCCTCCGCTTCCTCATCCAGGTCATTAATAAAAAACATGAAGAGAAGGGGTACCAGAACATATCCCAGAAGCACACCACTGGTCATCGACTTCCATGTGGAATATGACCCGTCTACAACCACTCTTTGCCTTCTGTGGGCAAGCCAATTCTGGATCCACAAAGCAAGTTCCCCTTGGATCCCATGCCTCCTTACTTTCTCAATAAGCCTTGCATGGGGTACCTTATCAAATGCCTTGCTGAAATCCATATAAACTACATCAACTGCTCTATCTTCATCAATGTGTTTAGTCACATCCTCAAAAAATTCAATCACACTCACAAGGTATGACCTGCCTTTGACTAAGCCATGCTGCCAATTCCTAATCATATTATGCCTTTCCAAATGTTCATAAATCCTGCCTCTCAGGATCTTTTCCATCAACTTACCAACCACTGAAGTAAGATTCACTGGTCTATAATTTCATGGGCTATCTCTACCCTTTCTTGAATAAGGGAACAACATCTGCAACCCTCCAGTCCTCAAGAACCTCTCCCGTCCCCATTGATGATGCAAAGATCATTGTCAGAGGCTCAGCAATCTCTTCCCTCGTCTCCCGTAGTAGCCTGGGGTACATCTCATCCAGTTCTGGAGACTCATTCAACTTGATGATTTCCAAAAGCTCCAGCACATTCTCTTTCTTAATGTCTATATGTTAAAGCTTTTCAATCCACTGTAAGTCTTCCCTACAATCATCAGGAGCCTTTTCTGTAGTGAATACTGAAGCAAAGTATTCATTAAGTACCTCTGTTATCGCCTCCGGTTTCATGCACGCTTTTCCGCTGTCACACTCAATTGGTCCTATTCTCTCATGTCTTATCCTCTTGTTCCTTCCCATACCTTGGAGCTTTCTTTAATCCTGCTCGCCAAGGCCTTCCCGTGGTCCCTTCTGGCTCTCCTAATTTCATTCTTAAGCTCCTTCCTGCTAGCCTTATAATCTTTCAGTTCTCTATTGTTACCTAGTTTTTTGAACCTTTTGTAAGCTTTTTTTCTTGACTAGATTTTCAACAGCCTTTGTACACCACGGTTCCTATACCTACCATCCTTTCATTGGAATGTACCTATGCAGAACACCACGCAAATATCCCTCAAACGTTTGCCACATTTCTGCCGTACATTTCTCTGAGAACATCTGTTTCCAATTTATGCTTCCAAGTTCCTGCCTAATAGCTTCATATTTCCCTTTACTCCAATTAGATGCTTTCCTAACTTGTCTGTTCCTATCCCTCTCCAATGCTACGGTAAAGGAGACGAAGTGTGGTCAAACCAGGGTTTTATAATGCTGCAACATTACCTTACAGCTCTTGAACTCAATCCACTGACTAATTAAACACAATACACCATACATTTTCTTAATTACCCTATCAACTTGCCCTGCAACCTTTAGGGTTCTATGTACATGAACTCCAAGATCTCTCTGTTCCTCCACATTGTTAACAATCTTGCCATTAGCCCAGTCTTCTGCTCTCAAGTTCGACCTTTAGAAGTGGATCACTTCACGCTTTTCCAGACTGAATTCCGTCTGTCACTTCTCAGCCCAGCTCTGCATCCTGTCAATGTCCCATTGTAAGGAAAGAGAACTTTCTACGCTATCCACAACACCACCAACCTTCATATTACCTGCAAACTTAATAACCAATTCTTCTACTTCCTCAGCCAAGTCATATATGAAATTCATGAAGAGAGGGAATCCCAGAACAGATCCCTGCAGAAAGCTGGTCACTGACCTCGAGGTAGAATATATTCAATCTACTCCCTCTTCTCCTTTCTGTGGGTAAGCCAAATTCTGAATCCACACAACCTAGTTTCCCTAGATCCCTTGCCTCCTGACTTCCTTAATGAGCATAATTGACAGTGACTTACAACCAGGAGGAGGCTCCTCTGGCCACTGGATTCACCAATGGCAGGGCAGGGGTAGAAATGATTTGTAAAAAGAATGTTGGTGGTACAAATTATCTTTAGCATAAATCATGAAACAACTCTTTCTTTTTTAATTGACATCAACTTGAAGAAAATCAATGTAACCATGTAACCTTGGGCCACATTTCAGAACATGGTGCATGCTTTTTGAGGCATTGTTGATGACATTTATTAATCAAGTGCAGAGGAACAGTTTCAGATATTTTCTGACCCCACTCCACTCTATCCCAACCTGGTGATGCCTGAACACTAATAGTATTTTCAATAGCTATAGGTTTTAACCCTAAAATATTTCATTTTTGTCGAGTGTTCCTCTGGTAACGTCTGTTGCACTTCAAGACCCTAAAATGTAGAAGCAGAATTAGATGGTTTGGTTCCTCAAGCCTGCTCCTCCATTCGATCATGGCTGATTTATTATCTCTCTCAGCCCCATTCTCCTCCTTTCTCTCCATAATCTTTGACACCCTGCCTAATCAAGAGCCTGTCCACCTCCACTTAAAATATAAATATAAAAGGAGGGAGGAGAAGATGGCGGTGCAACGCAGCTTGCAGCGGCCACTCCGGTGGTGATATCTGTTACCTGTCAAGTAGGGTGCCATGCAGAATCCTGATTTGATGGAGACAGACGTGAGAGCACGGAGGAACTTCTGGTGAAACTTCTGAAATGCCTGCTTCGCTGCTGCTGCTACTGTGTGGTCTGAAATCTCCAGAGGGGAAGGCCCCGAGTCCTCAGCTTTGCTTGTTGCTTGGCGGCCAGGGCGGGGTTGAAGCGCTCTGCAGACGATGGTGCTTGGAGAGGCTGTATCGAAGGGCTGGTCGGAGGCTCGAAGTTTTCGGACGGACTCAGAGTCCGCTGCGGTCGGGTGCTTCCATTGGTGCTTCATCGGCAAGTTTGCGGCGCTTGGAGGTTCATGGCAGGGAGAGTTCCTCCCTTCTGCCGCCTGCGTGAGATGATGAGTCTATCGGGACTTTGAGACCTTTTTTTACCGTGCTTATGGTCTGCTCTTTGTCAAATTACGGTATTGCTTTGCACTGTTGTAACTATATGTTATAATTATGTGGTTTTGTCAGTTTTAGTCTTGGTTTGTCCTGTGTTTCTGTGATATCATTCTGGAGGAACATTGTATCATTTTTTAATACAATAAACGAGGACTGAGTGTCCTCATAATCTAAAGAGGAGAGAGGAGAAGATGGCGGCGTGATGCAGCGCGCGCGGCCGTTCAGAATTGATCCAATATGTGTTAACTAGGGGGCCGTGCACAATCCGGATTTGATGGGGACAGCGGTGAGAAGCACGGAGGAACACCTGGAGTAACTTCTGAAATGCCCGCTTCGCTGCCGCTGCTACTGTGCAATCGAGAATCTCCGGAGACGAAGGCCCCAAATCCTTGGCTTTGCCTATTGCCTGTTGCCGGGGCTGGGGTCGAAGCGCTCGGCAGAGATGGTGCTCGGTGTCAGAGAGCTGGTCAGGGGCTCGGAGTTTTCGGACTGACTCAGAGTCAGACTGTGGTCGGATGCTTCCAGGATGCTGCATCGGCAAGTTTGCAGCGCTGGAGGTTCACCGTCTGCGTGAGATGATGGGACTTTCGAGAGACTTTGAGACTTTTACCATGCCATGGTCTGGTCTTATCAAATTACGGTATTGCTTTGCACTATTGTAACTATATGTTATAATTATATGGTTTTTGTTAGTTTTCAAGTCAGTTTGTCATGTGTTTCCGTGATATCATTCCGGAAAAACATTGTATCATTTCTTAATGCATGCATTACTAAATGACAATAAAAGAGGACTGCGCCTCCTCATAATCTAAAAAAAATTTAAATTAAATATAACATTAAAATGGGGGCTTCTCATCAACTTCCTAATTACATAGTTATTTAGAGGAGTGCAATTATTTGAGAAATTGTCATTTTCACCCCCATTAGGAATGTTAATTTTTTTTGCTCTTACTAGTTAGAAAACTCAAACAATGCACTCAATATGATGTAAACAGCAGCTACTCATGATATGATGGAAGGCCTCTGAAAGTATTGCATTCTGAGAAATAAAAAAATGGTTCTTTCCTTGTGTGGGTTGAGAAACACTTCCCAAACAAGCAGATTCCTCAGTCCAGCCAGGTGACAAAGAAACCCTCAGGAGTGCTTGTCGCAGGCAGAAGTCCATAGGGCCCACCTGCTGGTTAAGCCATTGGTCAATGGATTAACTGTCCTTGTAACAGAGTGTTCAGCAGTGTGGGTCATGTGGCTGAACAAACAAAACCAAGCTACCATTAATGCATGTTAATTCAGAATTTAATAAATCTGAAGTGACAACTCTAAATTAGTCAAACAAGAGAGTGGCTGTTGAAACACTGCAGAACTCTTCCGAAGTAAGTGTCAAATTCCAGTTCAGAAATCTGCAGTGCATCATTGAACTAAAGTCCAGCTCATAGTTTACCCTTAAAGTTGGAAATTTGAGGGTGTTTTCACAACTAGCTAGTCTCTCTGGATCTATCTGCCTTTGATTTTGTTATTTATTCTTTCAATTTATTCAACAGACGCTGAATGTATCATCAATAGCTTGAAGAATGGTTTGCTTTATTATTTATCTCTGGAGTATTGGCATGGGGTAGGTAAATCTTTTCAAAGAGACATTTTATTTTAAAAAAGTGAACTAATTTTCAGTTTCCTTGTATAACTTATCTCATCACTTGTGTCCTTTTCCCTCCCTGGCCGTGATCCTACTCATTCCAGCAGTCCCCAGTTACCTTATCCAAATGACTGTTGCTTTTAGATGTGACCCTGGACTCTAAATATTAGTTCAATGTTAAACCAGAAACCATCTGTGTGTGTCACTCAGCTTGGTGATCAAGATAAGAGCCGTTTACGCTTGACCTGTTAATTTTGTGTGAGGCAATTTTATTTTCTAAAATCAATACATCAAAGTAATAAGATTTTAGAGTTTAGTATTCTGATACTTATCAAAAGACATACAAAACTTTGATTGTGCTCTGATTATAATCACATATTGAAAAAGCATAAAACTCTGTGATTTGAGACGAAGATACTTGGAATCCTATACAAGAACAGGAAGATATTGTTTAGTGCTATCTATAGTTAGCAAATAGATAACAACTTGCATTCCCTAACCACACAAAGGATGGCAATTTAAAGCAAGGTTGCAATTTTATTGCCTTTTTTCCCCCGAAATAAGTATCTGTTGCTGGTCCATTGCAGTTGGACCTGGATGAATTAGGATGTGCATTTCTAATGAGGTTTAGGTTGTGTTTGTATTACAGAGCTTGTCAGAAGGGGAATTGGTTCTGCAGGGTGTCTATTCATATCGAATTCACACCATTTATCTTAGGAGTGAATTCCACAGCAGTGACAGCAACAGATAAGCAAACATGCATGGGCACTCATCTGAGAGGTGTGATTTGTACCTTTATTTTCCAACTAACTACTGGACCATCCCGAGGGTTGGGGAGGTCGTGCAGACTAACAATGGAGTGCTGTAAACTGGTCCCAAGCAGGCTGACTGCAGAGCTGCTCAAGCCAGGGGACTGTGCAGTAAAACGATTTCCTTGTTTCCCAGAGAGCTAGCAACCATTATTTGCTTATGTTTTGACTGCTGGTCTACAGCTTCCAGTGCTGCAAAAGTCAAGCCCAGTTGTTCCAATTGAATTTGAACCGAGGCGCAGCAAGTTGTGCAGTAAAATAATTTCCTCCTTTCCTTGTCCTCCTGAAACAAATGATGAAACATCGTGAAGAATATATATAAATATATATTTTTTTTATTTAGAGAGACAGGGCAGTAACAGGATCTTCCGGCTCAACAAGTCCATGTCACCCAATTACACCCATGTGACCAATTAGCCTACTAACCTGCACAGCTTTGGAACGTGGGTGGTTATTGAGCACCCGGAGGAAACCCGCTGTCACACGGAAAATGTACAAACTCCTTACAGGCAGTGACAGGAATTGAACCTGGGTTGCTGACACTGTAAAAGTGTTATGCTAAATGCTATGCTACTTTTTTTGACTGCCTATTATGCTGCTGGCATTTAGGGCAGCAATGAAGGTATTTCCTCTCTTGTGGTGTTCGGGGCTTCCTTCAATCTGTCAGTAGCTTTCTCTTAGTTTTCACTACTGTAAGTCATGCAAGTCCCGATTGGAGACCCAAGAATACTATTGCACTCAGGTATAGAAGGATTCTTCATTGCTGTTTCCATAACAGCTTTGTTTAACAGTTTTGCTAGCCCTGAGGTGAACCTCCAAACTTGGAGGGCCATGCTGCCCTCAAAAGGAGTAATGGGTGGTCACTTTAAAGTAAAGATAGCAAACAGAGGGTAACTCTTCACTTCCTTGTGGGTATTTTACAATACTGTAACATATCTAAGAAGTATCATTGGACATATTGTATTAAGATCTTTGGGACAATGCATCAGGAGCCCATAGAGGCCTGTGCATGTGACAAGGGGAGCACATCATGCCACAGACAATGGCACCTGTCTGCCCCTCAGACTCCTGGAGAGACTGCGGTTCCTACATTGGCTTCACTAGCCACTCAAAACCGGACAAAATTTGTCTCAGCCACAGGAACAGATATGCAGACGATGATCAGACAGCAGGTGGTTTTGAGGAGCACCTTGAAAGAAGGGAGAAAAGTAGGGATTTCACAGCCCAAAGCAGGTCAAGGCATGGTTACCAATGGAATAATCAGAGTGCACAAGAGACACTTTGTCACAATGAAACAAAATGGTTTGGTGTTTGGAAATTGCTTGATTTAAAAATATTGGTGGAAGGCTGAAACAGTGTCATTTTGACTAATTGGTAGATATTGATGATGAATAGACTACCTTGAATGGGAGCGCTATCATGGGATGAGATTATCAGGCAGACAGGAATAGATTCAGGAATGTTCTCAAAGCCTCCTTGAAGAAGTGCCACATCACCATAGTCAAGGTATCCAGAATTGGCTTACCCACAGAAGTCAAAGGGTGGTTGTAGATGGTTTGTATTCTGCATGGAGGTCGGTGAACAGTGGTGGTCCTCAGGGATCTGTTCTGGGACCCCTCCTCCTTGTGATTTTTATAAATGACCTGGATGAGGATGTCAAATGGTGGGTTAGTAAATTTGCCGATGATACTAAAGTTGGGGGTGTTGTGGATAGTCTGGAGGGTTGTCAGAGGTTACACTGGGATATCAATAAGATGCAGAACTGGGCTGAGAAGTGGCAGATGGAGATCAACCCAGATAAGTGTGAAGTGTGTTTTGTACCCCTAGGGGTCATATTTTTTATGGACTATACCTTTAAAAAAAGAGAGAGAGAGTTGTACAACACAAACACCTTGTTATTAAGAGAGAGAGAGGCGAAGACTGCTTTGCGATGGTTTTATGGTTTCTCTGCAGCATGTTTACACTTCTGCAAGGACACTGCCAGCTTCTAAGTTCCTACAGTGAGAAGGGAGGAGCTATTTGATGGACAGCTGGTGTTCAGCATGTTGAGATAAATAGAAGGTCAGATGATAGACTCACAGACACATGGTTTTGGACACTGGATGAGGTTTGTGTGCCCACAGAAAGGTGGGTGTTTGGAGGATCGGTCAGGTGAATTGATCAGTGGCTCTCGCAGTGTGAAAAGGGTGTGATTGGTGGGGAGTTATTAGTGTGTCCATCCTTGCCTGGGTTGATAATTCCACCACAGAAGAATAGTCTCCTTTTTGTTGTGGTCACATTCGGTGACTTTAAAGGACGAGAAGAGGGGAGAGGAAGGTTTGAAACAGAAGGAGCCTAGTGACAAAGAGGTCACTGTTTGGACTCTCTCCTCTGTAGCCCGTAAGGGTGAGTTTGAGTTCCATTCAAATACGAAGATGTGACTATCATGTAGTTCTGGTGAGGGGAGTACCTTTGTGAATACCACCTGTGTGGTACCCTTGTGTGGGTATGGTAGTTCACTGAAGAAAGGCACCCCTGTGGCAAATCACTGTTGGAGTTATTTCGTATTTCGTGGAACTGAATAAGCGGCTATCACAGTTCTGTGTTTGGAGTAACCTTGTGTGGAAACTAACTGTGTGTGATAATCCTTGCCTGGGTTGGTAGTTTTACTACTGGAAGAAGGTACCTCAGTGATAAGCCACTTGTGTTGAAAGGATATTCGTTGAAGATCACTGTTGGTGATATTTTGTGTCTGGAGTGGAACAACTTTGGAGATAAAACCTACTACTATTGTTATTATGTATTGCTGTCGTGGAATCTGTGGAATATCGACGTAATTGCCTTATCTGGACATTTACCCTGGACTACAAATATCTCTCTCTCTCTCCATCACTACTCAATTCGATACCACGAACTGAAATGAACTTTACTCATCACCGTAAAACTGTATCCATTTACCCCTAGGCTTGAAGAAGCTTCGTTTTTATATTTCCACACTTATACACATATAATCTCTGCTAACCTGTTTAATATATCTGAATTTATATCAATGTATTGCGTAGTTACTAATAAATAGTATTAGTGAATAGCAATACCAGACTCCAAAGTGTTTTCTATTTCTGCTGGTTCTTTAACCCATCATGGGGTACATGACAAGTGGTTCATTTTGGGAGGTCAAATTTGAAGACAGAATATAATATTAACAGTAAGACACTTGGAGTGTGGAGGATCAATGAGATCTTGGGTTCCATGTCCATAGGACACTCAAAGCTGCTGCACAGATTGACAGTGTTGTTAAGAAGGCATATGCTGTGTTGGCCTTCATCTGCTGTGGGATTGGGTTCAAGAGCCGTGAGGTAATGATAAAGCTATATAAGATCTTAGACCCCACTTGGAGTACTGTGTTCAGTTCTGGTCACCTCACTACAGGAAGGATATGGATAGTATAGAGAATGCAGAGGAGATTTACAGAGATGTTGCCTGGATTGGAGAGTGTGCCTTATGAGAATAGGTTAAGTGAACTTGGCCTTTTCTCCTTGGAGTGACTGAGGATGAGTGGTGACCTGATAGAGGTGTATAAGATGATGAGAGACATTGATTGTGTGGATAGCCAGAGGCTTTTTCCCAGGGCTGAAATGACTAACACGAGGGGGCAGTTTTAAGGTGCTTGGAAATAGGTTTACGGGGGATATCAGAAGTAAGTTTTTCACACAGAGGGTGGTGGGTGCGTGGAATACACTGCCAGCGAAGGTGGTAGAGGCGGATACAATAGGGTCTTTTAAGAGACTCTTAGATAGGCACATGGACCTTAGAAAAATAGAAGGCTATGCAGTAGGGAAATTCTAGGCAGTTTCTGGAGTAGGTTACATGATTGACACAACATTGTGGGCTGAAGGCCCTGTAATGTGCTGTAGATTTCTATGTTTCTATGAGTGCTCAAAATGTAGAAGGATCATTTGACATTGCATTTAGATCTATGGGACCATGAATCAAGAGTATACAGAAACCCCATATATGTGACAGGGCAAGCATTTCACTCACAGACTTCCCCATCAGATTCCTAAAGAGTCTGCTCCTCTCATATTAGCCACCTCTGAACCAGAACACCCAAGTGGAAGCTAGTCGTGCTTAATCCTGAGAATGGTCGCGATTACAGTATTTCTGCTGACACTGGAATATCCTTCTGGTCTTTCAGACAAGACTGTGCAATTAGGCTGAAGATAAATTTTAGGATTTCATTGCAGATACTTGCTGCTTCTGAGATCTTGTTGTTTTTGGTTGCAATAATGTCTTTTAGCTTCAGCTCAGTCGGGAGTGTGGGCAAGGCCAGCCTGAATAAGCTGCTGTGGGGTTTCGTCTGTAGTATGCTCACTTCAATCAACGTTTGAAGAAGGTACACCTCAAGGCCCTCAACAGCGCCTCTCATAGAACGACCACAGCCAAAGAAAGTACAAAATATGATTTTTAGCTTCCTGAGTGACTCAATATGTAAATGTCAGGTGATGTGAGACCAAGCACACACTAGCATGGAACAAATGGGGGTCATTCATCATGTCTGATGAGTTGCTGGAGTTTGGTGAAGAAGATTTAAACACACTGGTACCAAAATAAATTGAGCACTAGTGTTGACCCTCTGTCGAGTCTTTCCCCCGATGGATGCCCTACACCATATTGGTGGTATGGACCCAGTGTGCAGTAATGAAATAATGAAATTCCATGGGAGTTGTCCCAAGTACATGTTTCATAACTTTGGTTGAAGGAAGTCTTAGAGCAATGATGTAAACCTACTAGTGCCAGTATTGCAGTCAGAAGACCCTCAAAAAACTTAAATTCCAAAAACTTAATACAAAGAAAAAAATGGAGGTGGCTAGTGGAATGAAAACACCAGCAGATAAATGAGTGCATGGTCTCTAAAGAATCATTTAAAAATGCAAACACAAGAAAATCTGCAGATGCTGGAAATTCAAGCAACACACACAAAATGCTGGTGGAACGCAGCAGGCCAGGCAGCATCTATAGGAAGAAGTACAGTCAACGTTTCGCGTTGAGACCTTTCGTCAGGACTAGCGGAAAAAAGAGATAGTAAGAGATTTTGAAAGTGGGAGGGGGAGGGGGAGACCTGAAATGATAGGAGAAGACAGGAGGGGGAGGGATGAAGCTAAGAGCTGGGAAATTGATTGGCAAAAGGGATACAAGGCTGGAGAAGGGGGAATATCATAGGACGGAAGGCCTTGGAAGAAAGAAAAGTGGGAGGGGAGCTCCAGAGGAAGATGGAGAACAGGCAAGGAGTTATTGTGAGAGGGAAAGAGAGAGAAAGAAAAAATAAATTAGGGATAGGGTAAGAAGGGGAGGAGGGGCATTAATGGAAGTTAGAGAAATCAATGTTCATGCCATCAGGTTGGAGGCTACCCAGACGGAATATAAGGTATTGTTCCTCCAACCTGAGTGTGGCTTCATCTCGACAGTAGAGGAGGCCATGGATAGACATATCAGAATGGGAATAGGACGTGGAATTAAAATGTGTGGCCACTGGGAGATCCTGGTTCCTCTGGTGGACAGAGCATAGGTGTTCAGCAAAACCATCTCCCAGTCTCACCAATATATCAAAGGGAGCACCGGACATGGTATATCACCCCAGCCGACTCACAGGTGAAATGTCGCCTCACCTGGAAGGACTGTCTGGGGTCCTGTATGGTAGTGAGAGAGGAAGTGTAAAGGCAGGTGTTGCACTTGTTCCGCTTACAAGAATAAGTGCCAGGAGGGAGATCAGAGGGAAGGGATGGGGGGGGGGGGACGAATGGACAAGGGAGTCACGTAGGGAGTGATCCCTGCGGAAAGCAGAAAGTGGGAGGGGGGGAATGCTTTGAATTCAATCAGTTTTGTCAAGCAAAGGACATTTTTCTCCTCTTTTTCTAACCTTTCCCCATCCCTGCATCCTTTAGCTATTCTTCCTGATCAGTTTCCCTCTGTCTTTTCCCCCTCCATTTCCTTACCGCACAGTTTACTTTTGTTGGTTTCCTTTGCCCAATACCTTTCTATTCACAGATCTTTGCTCAATTCTCTCCCCACCCAGGGGGGTCCAAGTCCATAGTTCCCTGAAAGTGACAACGCAGGTTGATATGGTGGCAAAGAGGACATATGGCATGTCTGCCTGGATGAGTTGAGATGTTATGTTGAAACTTCACAAAACACTACCCAGGCTGCACTTGGAGCATCACGTGCAGGTTTAATTGCTGCACTATAGAAAGAACGTGATTGTACTGAACAGAGTGCAGAGGAAATATACCGGTATTTTGGCTGGATTGGTGGACTTAAGTTATAGTTGAATAGCTGGACTTCGTTTCCCTGCAGTGAAGGAGGCTGAGCAGTGATCTATAGAGGTATAATATTATGAAAAGATATCAAGTGGCATGCAAAAGTTTGGGCACCCCTGGCCAAAATTTCTGTTACTGTGAATAGCTAATCGAGTAAAAGATGAACTGATTTCCAAAAGGCATAAAGTTAAAGATGACACATTTCTTTAATATCTTAAGCAAGAAAACTTTTTTATTTCTATCTTTTACAGTTTAAAAATAACAAAAAAAGAAAAAGGGCCCGAAGCAAAAGATTGGGCACCTTGCATGGTCAGTACTTAGTAACACCCCCTTTGGCAAGTATCACAGCTTGTAAACACTTTTTGTAGCCAGCGAAGAGTCTTTCAGTTCTCGTTTGGGGGATTTTCGCCCATTTTTCCTTGCAAAAGGCTTCTAGTTCTGTGAGATTCTTGGGCCATCTTGCATGCACTGTTCTTTTGAGGTCTATCCACAGATCCTCGATGATCTTTAGGTCAGGGGACTGTGAAGGCCATGGCAAAACCTTCAGCTTGCGCCTCTTGAGGTCGTCCATTGTGGATTTTGAGATGTGTTTAGGTTCACTATCCTGTTGTAGAAGCCATCCTCTTTTCATCTTCGGCTTTTTTGCAGACAGTGTGATGTTTGCTTCCAGAATTTGCTGGTACTTAATTGAATTCATTCTTCCCTCTACCAGTAAATGTTCCCCGTGCTGCAACACAAGCCCAAAGCATGATCGATCCACCCCCATGCTTAGCAGTTGGAGAGGGGTTCTTTTCATGAAATTCTGCACCCTTTTTGCTCCAAACATACCTTAGCTCATTGTGGCCAAAAAGTTCTATTCAAAAGGTTCAAAGGAACATCTAAACAAGCCTGATGCATTTTGGAAACAAGTCCTGTGGACTGATGAAGTTAACCATATAACAATTACAGCACGGAAACAGGCCATCTTGGCCCTTCTAGTCCGTGCCGAACTCTTACTCTCACCTAGTCCCACCGACCTGCACTCAGCCCATAACCCTCCATTCCTTTCCTGTCCATATAGCTATCCAATTTAACTTTAAATGACAATTTAACTTTAAATGACAACATCGAACCTGCCTCAACCACTTCTGCTGGAAGCTCGTTCCACACAGCCACCACTCTCTGAGTAAAGAAGTTCCCCCTCATGTTACCCCTAAACTTTTGCCCTTTAACTCTCAACTCATGTCCTCTTGTTTGAATCTCCCTCACTCTCAATGGAAAAAGCCTATCCACGTCAACTCTATCTATCGCCCTCATAATTTTAAATACCTCTATCAAGTCTCCCCTCAACCTTCTACGCTCCAAAGAATAAAGACCCAACTTGTTCAACGTCTCTCTGTAACTTAGGAGCTGAAACCCAAGTAACATTCTAGTAAATCTTCTCTGTACTCTCTCAATTTTGTTGACATCTTTCCTATAATTCGGTGACCAGAACTGTACACAATACTCCAAATTTGGCCTTACCAATGCCTTGTACAATTTCAATATTACATCCCAACTTCTATACTCAATGCTCTGATTTATAAAGGCCAGCATACCAAAAGCTTTCTTCACCACCCTATCCACATGAGATTCCACCTTCAGGGAACTATGCACCATTATTCCTAGATCCCTCTGTTCTACTGCATTCTTCAATGCCCTACCATTTACCATGTATGTCCTATTTTGATTAGTCCTAGCAAAATGTAGCACCTCACATATATCAGCATTAAACTCCATCTGCCATCTTTCAGCCCACTTTTCTAACTGGCCTAAATCTCTCTGTAAGCTTTGAAATCCACTCATTATCCACAACTCCACCTATCTTAGTATCATCTGCATACTTACTAATCCAATTTACCACCCCATCATCCAGATCATTAATATATATGACAAACAACATTGGACCCAGTACAGATCCCTGAGGCACACCACTAGTCACAGGCCTCCAATCTGACAAACAGTTAATCATCACTACTCTCTGGCATCTCCCATCCAGCCACTGCTGAATCCATTTTATTACTTCAATATTAATACCTAACGATTGAACCTTCCTAACTAACCTTCCATGTGGAACCTTGTCAAAGGCCTTACTGAAGTCCAGATAGACAACATCCACTGCTTTACCCTCGTCAACTTTCCTAGTAACCTCTTCAAAAAATTCAATAAGATTTGTCAAACATGACTTTCCATGCACAAATCCATGTTGACTGTTCCTAATCAGACCTTGTCTATCCAAATAATTCTTATCTCTAATAATACTTTCTATCAATTTACCCACCACTGACGTGAAAATCACAGGCCGATAATTGCTAGGATTACTCTTATGGATGAATGGACAAGGGAGTCGCGTAGGAAGAGATTCCTGCGGAAAGCAAAGCGGGGGGAGGGGTGGGAAAGATGTGCTTAGTGGTGGGAGCCCATTGGAGGTGGCGGAAGTTATGAAGAATTATATGCTGGACCCGGAGGATGGTGGGGTGGTATGGTGAGGACAAGGGGAACCCTATTCCTAGTGGGGTGGCAGGAGAATGGGGTGAGAGCAGATGTGCATGAAATCGGAGAAATGCATTTGAGAGCAGAGTTGATGGTGGAGGAAGGGAAGCCCCTTTCTTTATAAAAGGAGGACATCTCCTTTGTCCTGGAATGAAAAATCTCATCCTGAGCGCAGATGCAGCGGAGGCAGAGGAATAACGAGAAGGGGATGGCTTTTTTGCAAGAGACAGGGTGAGAAGAGGAATAGTCCAGATAGCTGTGAGAGTCTATAGGCTTATAGTAGACATCAGTAGATAAGCTGTCTCGAGAGATAGAGACAGATCAAGAAAGGGGAGGGAGGTGTCGGAAGTGGACCAGGTAAACTTGAGGGCAGGGTGAAAGTTGGAGGCAAAGTTAATGAAGTCAACGAGCTGAGCATGCGTGCAGGAAGCAGCACCAATACAGTCATCGATGCAGGGAAGGAAAAATGGGGGACAGATACCAGTATAGGCTTGGAATATGGATTGTTCCACAAAGCCAACAAAAAGGCAGGCATAGCTGGGACCCATACAGGTGCCCATGGCTACACCTTTAGTTTGGAGGAAGTGGGAGGAGCCAAAGGAGAAATTATTAAGAGTAAGGACTAAGTCGGAATCAAATATAAGTACAATGTTTAAGAAGCAACTAGACAGGGACTGCAATAGCTAAGGATAGAACGATACAGTCCTAATGCAGGCATATGGGACTAGCATAGGTAGGCAGTAAGTTTGATGAGGATGTGTTGGGCTGAACTGCCTGTTTCTGTGTTGTACAACTAAGACTTTATCCCTCTCTTTTGCTTGTGCTTTCTCCTTCTCCAGCTCTCTCTCCTCCCATTTGCCTCAGCGCTTCCTCTCTCTGCAGCTGAACATACAACACAGAGCTAGATTGAACTCAATTGAACTGAGCTGAATATGCCTGAACTGGTTTGATGATTTGTAGTTTGGTGTTTTTAAATTTTGTGTTTTTTGCTTTTTTTGTCTTTGCCATTTGTGTAATTTGTTCTTTTTTTTTGTGTGTTGGGGGTTTGATATTTTTCTTTGAATAGGTTCCATGGTTTTCTTTCTTCATTTCGTGGCTGTCCATGGGAAGATGAATCTTGGGGTTGTATACTGCATACATACTTTGATAGTGATTCTGCTTTCAATTTTCAAATTTATATGCAAACTACAAGTAACCTTTTCACTGCATTCTTGAGGATTTTAGCTGCTACTGCAATGAGGTTTCACAGGTGTGTTGACCTCCTAATCTAGGAATGTCACAAAGCAATTTGGCTACAGAGAGTAACCCAGTTAAGTTACAAGAAAGTAAAGCAGAGGTGGGCCCTAAGCTCTATCAGGCCTATTATTGCACCATTCAGTAAGTTGAGCCGATCCTGTCCCTCATTTCGTTCACCCATCTAATCCCTGTATCCCCTGATTTCCTCCTCATCCAAAAATCTATCGCTCAGAATATGTATGGCACCCAGATAAATTCCAAACTACCGCAAATATTTCCTTAAAAATGGTTCTCATCTCAGTTTTATTCTGAAACCATTTCTCATATTTCCTCACAAAATAGCAGCAATTTCTGCCCCCCACTCCCTATACATATTCTGTCACACATGCCCATCAACATTTCCTGATTCTCCTGCCATCCACTTACATTAAGTTTAATTAACCCTTCCACATTGCAGATTCTTGGCATGTGGGAGGAAACTGAAGCACTGAAGAGAAATCCATGCTGTGATAGAGAGTTCATACAGACTCCACACAGACAGCACCAGATGCCAGAATTGAACCTAGGTCACTGAAGCTGTGTCACTGTGCCATTCTTTTGTCCCCTAATTCCAGACTCAACCACTAGGGGGTGCTCATCGTCCTCTATCTTCTCAAAATCTTGTTCTGTATGTTCCAATGAGATCAGTGCATTCTTCTCAGCCTCACTGGCAACAGACTCTTGTGCACCTGAAGTTCAGATGTAAGATATTATCAATGCTGGAAATCTGAAATGACTAAAATACTCTGGAGGACAATCAGCAGCTATGGTGAAATGCACTGGGTTTGTGATGAAAGATTAGTCATAGTCATACTTTATTGATCCCAGGGGAAGTTGGTTTTCATTACATTATCAACCTGAAATATTTTTTTTGTCTGCCTCATCTACTGGTCAGAAAAAATCACTAAGCAACTACCATCGACAGGTCACTTGCAAGACCAGAGTGAACAACGCACTGGACCATTGCTATGCCACCATCAAGAATGCCTGCCGTGCTATTCCACGCCCTCATTTCAGGAAGTCTGATCACCTGGCTGTCCTTCTACTCCCTGAGTATAGGCAGAGACTGAAGACTGCAGCACCAGCAGTGAGGACCAAAAAGGTATGGACAAGGGAAGCATAGGAGCACCTACAGGACTGCTTTGAATCGGTGGACTGGATTGTATTTAGGGATTCATCTTCACACCTGGATGAGTATGCTGCAGATGTTACCAACTTCATTAAAACTGGTGTGGATGAGCGTGTGCCTACAAAGACTTACTGTACATTCCCAAACCAAAAGCCATGGATGAACCAGGAGGTATGTCGTCTGCTGAAGGCTAGATCTGTGGCATTCAAGTCTGGCATCCCAGGCCTGTACCAGAAAACCAGGTATGACTTGCAGAGGCTATTTCAAGGGCAAAGAGACAATTTCAAATGAGGTTGGAGGCAACATCGGATGCACAGCAACTCTGGCAGGGTCTGCAAGACATTAATTCCTACAAAGCGAAACCAGTAGCATGAATGGCAGCGATGCTTCACTACCAGATGAACTCAACGCCTTCCATGCACACTTTGAAAGGGAGAACACAAATACAGCTGTGAAGATCCCTGCTCCACCTGATGACCCTGTGATCTCGGTCTCGGAGACCGATGTTTTTAAAGAGAGTGAACCCTCGCAAGGCAAGGTCCCAATGGAGTACCTTGTAAAGCTGTGAAAACCAGTGCAAACCAACTACTGGGAGTATTCAAGGACATTTTCAACCTCTCTCTGCTACAGGTGGAAGTTCCTACTTGCTTCAAAAAGGCAACAATTATACCAGTGCCTAAGAAGAATAATGTGAGCTGCCTTAATGACTATCGCCCAGTAGCACTCACATCAACAGTAATGTTCATGACTAGACTGAAACTCCTGCCTCAGCAAGGACCTTGACCCGTTGCAATTCGCCTATCGCCACAATAGATCAATGGCAGACACAATCTCAATGGCTCTCCAGAGGGCTTTAAACCACCCAGACAACACAAACACCTATGTCAGAATGCTGTTCATCGACGAGAGATCAGCAATTAATACCATCATTCTCACAATCCTGATTGAGAAGTTGCAGAACCTGGGCCTCTGTACCTCCCTCTGCAATTGGATCCTAACTGGAAGACCACAGCCTTTGCGGATTGGTGATAACATATCCTCCTCGCTGACAATCAACACTGGCGCACCCAGGGGTGTGTGCTTAGCCCACTGCTCTACTCTCTATACGTTGGCTAAGCATAGCTCAAATACCATCTATAAATTTGTTAATGATATAACCATTGTTGGTAGAATCTCAGGTGGTGACAAGAGGGCGTACAGGAGTGAGATACACCAACTAGTGGAGTGGTTCTGCAGCAACAACCTGGCACTCAACGTCAGTAAGACGAAAGAGCTGATTATGGACTTCAGGAAGGAGAAGACGAAGGAAAATATACCAATCCTCGTCGAGGGATCAGAAATGGAGAGAGTGAGCGGCTTCAAGTTCCTGGGTGTCAAGATCTCTGAGGTTCTAACCTGGTCCCAACATATCGATGTAGTTATAAAGCAGGTAAGACAGCGGTTATACTTTATTGGGAGTTTGAGGAAATCTGACATTTCAACAAATATACTCAAAAATTTCTGTAGTTATACTGTGGAGAGCTTTCTGACAGGCTGCATCACTGTCTGGTATGGAGGGGCTACTGCACAGGATCAAAAGAAGCTGCAGAAGGTTGTAAATCTAATCAGCTCTATCTTGGGTACTAGCCTTCAAAGTACCCAGGACATCTTTAGGGAGCGGTGTCTCAGAAAGGCAGCATCCATTATTAAGAACCTCCAGCACCCAAGGCATGCCCTTTTCTCACTTTTACCATCAGGTAGGAGATACAGAAGCCTGAAGGCGCACACTCAGCGATTCAGGAACAGCTTCTTCCCCGCTGCCATCGGATTCCTAAATGGACATTGAATCTTTGGACACTACCTCACTTTTTTAAAATATACAGTATTTCTGTTTTTGCACATTTTTAATCTATTAAATATACGTAATCGATTTACTTGATAATTTATCTTTTTTATTTTTTTTCTCTCTGCTAGATTGTGTATTGCATTCAACTGCTGCTGCTAAGTTAACAGATTTCACGTCACATGCCGGTGATAATAAGCCTGATTCTGATTCTGGTGTTTTCTGTTCTATTTTATACACTGGGTGTTGGTCTTCAGTGCAGGGTCAGTTTGTGTGAGTGCCTTGCCCAAGTAGCATAGCAACATGGCGAACCATCATCTCTCTCCCCCTATACCAGTTGGGAACAGCCACCTCAGTGCATGACTGACCACTCCTATATTTCACACCGTTTGTATAGCAAATGAAAGCGCTGGAGCAGCAGAAACTCTTGCACCAGCTTTAATTGCCAATTGCTTCATGCAAGTCATTTCAGGAAATATTTCACATTTCTTTGTGAAAGTATTCAGTGTCAGGCACTTCTTTGGTTAAGGCTCTGACCTTTATGTGGCATGTGAAACAATCACACTGATGAGTATTCTTTTAAAAGTTCCCTTTTCACAAACCACTGGTTAAACTAATACTCACCTACTGGGCATCCTGCCGTGTTGATCTACCTTTGCGACGATGAGGTTTGTGCTTAGCCGAGCTTGATTAATCCCCTGCAAACCCAAAATTAGCACATAACAATTACACCTGTTTATCAAGTCAGTTCACTTCCCTTCCTCTGTTCCACGGTGAAAAGGAGCATTAATTAAAACAGTAAATATATGAACTCCCATTCTAAGTCAAACCTGCAGGCAAAGAGGAGATAACTCAAGCTCTTGAGAAGAGAAATTTCAGTTAATTTCCAGACCCCACTGTCACTGTAAGGCAGGAGAAGCTCATCTGTCTGGGAAATTGAGAAAAGGCAGGTTTTGCCTGGATGCAAAAAAGAAAGAAAAGCGCTTCATTTGTTTTTCTCTCCGTTTCATTTGTCTATTGATTGTGTATCGTTGAGGCTGTCATGGTCTTTTGCAATTGTGAGCAGAATTCTACTTTCCTGTCATATTCTTCATATTCAAAAAGAATTATAGGATGATGAGCTGTAAAAACCTGTGTGATTAAACAAGTATCCCCCGTCTTGCTTGTTAGGTCTGTGCGATATTGAGATGAGGTAGACTGCATCGTAAATTATATAAATGCTAGTTTTTTTCATTTAAATTTAATTCTTACAGAGAGTTTTGAAGTCATATAATCATTTCTTCAAACTGAGCTGCTGAAAATAACAGAAAAACATTAATGCCTTGTACATATTTATGAGAAAAAATTTGTCTCTTCATATGACATATCAAGCATAGTTGCATTGACAAATAAATTGTACAGAATTAGTGGTACATTAAAGGTTTACAATTTTATTATGCAGCAGACTGTCATAAAATGACATAAAATTGTAGGAAATAAATGTAAATTATTTCTGGTAATAATAAGCAGAAAGTCAAATTGACAACTTTGGATGACTCCCACACCACTCCACCAACCCAACCAAAACATATAGTACTGGCCCAGCCCCAAGGCAATCATCAACCCCCCTCTCCCACCCACCTCACCCTATCCTCCCCATGTTAATGCTCTCTGAGTAATGTTTGGGAAAAAAACAATTTGCAGGTGCTGAAGCATCCAAAATCAGGTGGGCCCCTGTCTGTTTCTATCCAGATCATTCAGAAATGTATTAAGGTGATCCAAGTCCTGCTGCCTCTCAACCAGCTTTTCAGCAGACGTGATTTTTTTATATCATTGGTGATGTTGCAGCTTACTTGAAATCTGGACTGACAAAGTTTTTCCTTTTAAAAGCCCTGAACAAGAAAGAATTCCACTAGATTTTTTAGAAAGTTTATATATCAGTTTGCAAGAGGTGGTGTTCAACTTTGCTTTAATCCTCTGTGCATAATAAAATTGGACACTATTGTACTAGGCTATATAACTGCAACAGAATTTTTAAAAAAATTAAGTCTTTGCTGTATTGAAACGGTCCTTTATGATAAAATCCTGGTCTGAGAATCTCTTGAGAGCACAGCCCTTAAACTCACAGGATATTTCTGTGCACCACTGTGCAGGATAATTACAAGGAGCCTGTACCATGGTAAGAAGGAATTCCATACCTGCAGCAAAAGATGCATAAAATATGAGGAGCCAGGGGTGCTGGAAAGGAGCTGAACCATGTTGTGAATGCAAGGAAATCCCTGGGTTCAAACCCACAATCCCTGCGCATGCTGAGAGTCTAATCACCAGGCCATTCTTGGCACTGTTGTCAAATCAGTTCCTGAATAGCAAAGGCTCACAATACAGACTATGAATTAGAGGGGGAATAAATGTGCACATAGACTTCTTTTTTTGCAACAAAACCTAACTGGGCCATTCAGATGAAGTAACCAAAGGACAAAGGAACGACGGAAATTGGAGTAACTTTTTTTTGGGAAGCTTTGCAATTTTATCAATGATTGCAGCTCTATAATAGGTTTGCTGTCTTACATTGTTTAAGGGATCAATTGTTCACCCCTAAAAGTCACAAAAACTGCATTTTTTTTACTGCTATATTGTCTGAAAATGCATTAGTTTATCATGAATAAAAGCCAGAACTGTTTGTTCACTGTCCTCATGCGCATTGTGGACAGACTAACACTTTAGTCCTTGGCACAGTCCTTATACTTCATAACGGCAGAAGCTTGTTGAGCAGCAGCAATCTTGCTTGTCTGCTTTATATATCACTTTATTCTTGACTGTTTAGTCATCAGAAAAGAAGTCATTACTTTGTCTCATTCAGTAAAGCAATTCAATTTTTCAAACATGTTTTCTTTTATTAGAGATTAAAAGAGAAATCTTACTTGAAGGTCATGTAACTATTATCGCTAACTGAAAATTCAAATTCTTAGCATTGTAATAAATAAAATTTATATTCATGACCATGTAAAGTGTTATTTCACATTCTTATTCCTTTCTTGTAGAATATCATTCAAGCAAGCTACGATATGCTGCTGTAATTAAAAGGATTACTCCATGTTACAAAGACTCATAGAACACCTGAATTGATATTTTTATGAAACGTACTGTGTTTATGTACCATGGCTCCAAAATCAGCTGAGCTGTTTAGCGTAAGGTTTCCATTCTCTTCACAAATCACAGGAACACATTTCTAGTGATTTTTGGCACACCAGAGCATAACTCAGAATATTGTGGGTAATGTAATTTTTATTGGCTCACAGCTTTGCTCCTGTTACACTTCTATTGAGTGGTTTCTTACAAACAAGCCTACATAGACAGTGAATCTCTTTTATAATAAGCTTAAACAGGAGCCTTTGTTGTGCTTGATATTCGCCATTCTGAAAAATTAGTCTGGATCTTTCTAACTGCCAGCTCAAGTGGTTCATTACTGCAATTTCTCCCTCCAGTCCCTGGTCTGACCATTCCCAGTACTCGAGGTTTGTAACTTCCTCAGAAAGGAAGAAGGAAAACATGGCACACAAAGGTCTTGTTAGCACTTCCTATGTGAAATTAGCAGCTTTATAAAAGGTACAACTCCAATTACCTCACATTGTGGAGACGCGCACAAATGCAACAATGGGGCTCGTCAGCAAGTGACATTCTGTCTTTCTGGAGTTACTTCCCTAATTAAAAATGAAGAAGCTATTTTCTTGCGAGTGCATCTATTTATGGTGCCTCACAATGCTTTAACTTGAGCATCCTTCCTAAAGGACGAGCATTATGCACAAGTGCTCTTTTAGCAGAGCTGTCTTTGGGGAAGCAGTACATTCCAAACTGCTACGCCCTGGAAAAAAAAGTGTATTGCTCTGCATTATTCTTCACACTTCAGAATTCAGCTTTTGACAATAAAAGCCCGGCCTAGCAAGCTCTGGGAATGATGGGAGACAAAGGAGAGACATTCCTCAGAGTCTAATGATGGAAAATAAAGAAAAACATTTATTGGCTTTGACATTTTCACAAGACACACAAAAAAAATTCTCCTCGTGACTCCAGTTTCCAAACCTTTCGGATAAAAGATGTCTTAACGTAAACAAACAGCCAAGCTCTTTTGTTAGCAGCTTGGAGAGCAGGTTCAAACTCAGAAACTGAAGTACAGATTAGTTATGAGAAAATTGGTGGCATTGGACTAATGTAAATGCAGGTGTACTTGTGTGTCCATTGGCACTTGTTAAATTCCAATTTATCAGGTGAATAAAAATCAGATGGTGATGTGTGGTTAATGGTTATAACAATTAAACTAGACACCATTGTTCCCTGTTTAAATATCCATTACTAATGAGATTCTCAGATCTTGAGGTCATGTAATGTGCTTTTAAGTGCCTGTAGATCGAAATTGAGGTAAAGGTCATGTGCATTTGTAAATCTACCCACCAAATTGTATAAGTTATTACTATATACATCAGATTTCAAGTTATGTGGGATTTCTGATCAGCTGCTCAGTTGTATCATATGATATGTAGTGAGCTATGGAGATTGAGTTCATCAGTTTTAAAGCTGTGAAGTAGCATTGGCAGAATTTTATCTAAATTCTGGAGGGAAAATCGTCTCATTTGATGTGCCCATCAATTTAAAGGAAGTTGATTTTTTTTATGAGGTATTAAACATATGTTTGAATGGGTAGTTGACTGAGATTAAAAAAGAAAGCTGTAAACTTAAAAACATAGATGTTAAAATGAAGAATTGAAGCATTTTGTGTTTATCTCCTTCCTATATCCAGGCATTTCACTTCAGACCCGGAGCTATGATGCTTCAAGCTGATGTTCAACTTTTCATTGCTGACCGACTACTGCAGCTTTCAAATAATGTTTGAAGTTTTCATATCCAGCTGCACTTCTACTGTTTATCAATATTCAAAATTAAAGTAGATTTATTATCAAAGTACGTTTCTATACCAAATACTACCTTGAGATTAACTTTCTTGCAGGCATTCACAGTAGAACAAAGAAATACGATAGAATCAATGAAAATCTACACACAAGCAAAGACTAACAATCAGCCAATGTGCAAAAGAAGAGAAACTGTACAATACAAGAAGAACAAGTAGAAATAAATAAATAAATAACACCGACAATATGACCTGCAGAGTCCTTGAAAGTGAGTCCATAGGTTGTGTTCTGTGATCAGTTCGGTGTTGAGGAGAGTGAGGTTATTCACACTGGTTCAGGAGTCTTGTGGTTGAGGTGTAATATCTGCTTCTGAACCTGGTGGTATAGGACCTAAGGCTCCTGTACCTCCTTCCTAATGGTAGCAGCATGAAGAGAGCATGGCCTGGATGGTGGGGGTCCTTGACGATCGATGCTGCTTTCTTGTGACACTGCTCTTTGTATATGTGCTCACTGATGGGGGAGGGCTTTTGCTGTGATGAACTGCAATATATCCACCACTTTTTATAGGCTTTCCCATTCCTGGGCACTGGTGTTTCCGGACCTGGCAGTGATTCAACCAGTCAGGATACTCTTCACTGTTCATCTATAGATCTTTGTCAATGTTTTAGATGAAATTCTGAATTTGTGCAAACTTCTAAAACAAATAGAGGTGCCGCCATGCTTTCTTTGGAATAACGTTTACAGCTGGTCCCAGGACTGATCCTTTGATATGATAGCGCCCAGAAAATTAAAGTTACTGACCCTCTCCACATCCAATCCCTTAATGAGCTCTGTCTCATGGACTGCCATGATCCTGTTGATCTTAGATCCAGCTTCCTTCCTCCCTCTCTATCACTTGGTCAATCTTGGATTAAAGTTAAGCTGAGGGAGGATGAGGTACTGTATTGATGTGAGATAATTTTCCAGAGAGGAATCAACTAGGGCTATTGATTATTTTACAACTTAAAAACCTAACTTAAGATTGACATATATAGGCAGCCGTTAGTCTCATGAGACCATGGATTTGCGTCTTGGAAGGTTTCCAGGGCGCAGGCCTGGGCAAGATTGTATGGAAGACCAGCAGTTGCCCATGCTGCAAGTCTTCCCTCTCCAAGTCACTGATGTTGTCCAAGGGAAGGGCATTAGGACCCATACAGCTTGGCACCGGTGTCATCGCAGAGCAATATGTGGTTAAGTGCCTTGCTCAAGGACACACACGCTGCCTCAGCCAGGGCTTGAACTAGCGACCTTCAAATCACTAGACGAATGCTTTAACCACTTGGCCATGCACCAAGATTGACATAATACAAAACATTCATACATCAACTTGCAAAACCCCCAAAATCTTTCCATTGCCTAAAAGGAAATTACTTTTGGAGGTGTAGTTTTTTTTTGTCTGTATGAAACAGGAAGACACATTTTTGACACATGGTCCCACAAACAAAAGGGTACTTGACTAGAAATTGTGTTTTCCCAACACACAAAACTGCATGCCCCAGTAATAATCTGGTATTTGGGGTTGAAGCCAGTAAAAAGAATTGCCAGAATGGTTTTAACTCTAATCCTTTCAGTAAAATTCTGCCCTTGAAGCTCCCAATGGCAGCTACCTATAGAGATCATAGCGTTCACAACCTTGCCATTAGGAATGATGGGAGGTTGGCTAGACTGTTAAAAATACTTTCTCCATGGCAACCATCTGTAGAAAAGACTGATACAAAGGTTAGGGAAAATGCAGGTGGAGGGGTGTAAGTTGGGATTGATGGCTTCATCAGGCTACTTGGTCACCAATCCATCAACCCCACCCCCTATGTTCATCTGATCTCTATGCTGCAAGTGGCTCCACACCATTAGATGTGCCATTGCTGGTCAATCTCAATGGTAAATCCTACAGAAATTCAGAAATAGTTCAGAGACCCAACAGTGCAATGACAAAATTCAAAGCAGTGTAAGCTGTGATAGGCAAATGCAGAGAGCAATGTGTTTTGGAAGGGTGGGAACCCTTTAATCACTGTCATTTTGCAGACTTGCAGTGGGGATTTCTGCCTGTTTTATTCTGCAAGAAAATGTAGATTTTACCTTTAACAGTTGATTTCTGTTGATGAAGACGGATATCCTGCTCTGCACAGGATGATATCGTTAGATCTTTGTAGACATGTTGAGGAAGTGGCTCATCCTAATCCCAGAATAGGTCACATTAGACATGACACAACGTAGAGTGAGCAAAATAGATTTTACTTGCAAATTCAGAGAAACAAACGTGAAGATGGATGCAATTTCTGTGCGAAGCTAGTTAGTGAAATTGATTGAGGGTTGAGGGGTAAAGGGTAATGAGCCCGGCCAGGTGACTGACCTTTCAGTGGGAGAACAGTTAGGGAAGTCATCACAACTCCTTAAGCTTTAAGATAACTATAGATAAGGATAAGAATGGACCATGTGGGAAAGTATTAAATGAGAGCAGGGCAAATTATGAGAGCATTCAGCAGGAACCAGGGAGTGTTAATTTGGGCAAATTCTTATCTGATGTGAATGATGTTTAAGGATCAAAAAAGGAAGGACAAGGATGGCAAAATGGACACGCTGGAGGCAGGAAGCATGTTACCGCTGATGGGTGAGTCCAGAACCAGAGGCCACAGTTTAAGAATAAGGGGTAGGCCATTTAGAACGGAGTTGAGGAAAAACTTTTTCACCCAGAGAGTGGTGGATGTGTGGAATGCTCTGCGCCAGAAGGCTGTGGAGGCCAAATCTCTGGATGCTTTCAGGAAAGAGATGGATAGAGCTCTTAAAGATAGCAGAATCAAAGGTTATGGGGATAAGGCAGGAACTGGATACTGATTGTTGATGATCAGCCTTGATCACAGTGAATGGTGGTGCTGGCTCAAAGGGCCGAATGGCCTACTCCTGCACCTATTGTCTATAAAATAAGGGAATCTTGGATGTTGAGAGAACTGGTGAATTTTGTCAAAAAGGAAACAAGCAACACACACAAAATGCTGGGGGCCAGCAGGTCAGGCAGCATCTATGGACATTAATAAACAGTCAGTGTTTCGGGCTGAGACACTTCTTCAGGACTGAAAGGAAGGGGGGGTGGGGATGCCAGAATGAAAATTGAAGAGGAAGGGGAAGGATGATAGCTAGAAGGTGATATGTCAAGCTAGGTGATGGGAAAGGTAAATGGCTGGAGAGGAAGGAAACTGATAGGAGTGAAGAGTGGACTGTAGGAGGAGGGACAGCAGGAGGAGATGATAGGCAGAATGAAAGAGGTAGCAGGCCATAGAAGGAAAGGGGACGGGGAGGGAAATTTTTTTTACCGGAAGAAGAAATCGATATTCATACCATCAGGTTGGATGCTACCCAAACGTAATATAAAATGTTGCTCCTCCACCCTGAGGGTGGCTTCATTGTGGCACAAGAGGAGACCATGGACTGACATATCGGAATGTGAATTAGGATGTTGGACCACCTTGAATTTCTGCTTGTGTTGAATGGAACAGAGTTACGGTCCCCCAATTTATAACCGGGGTCTCACCGAGGCAGAGGAGGCCGCATCAGGAGCACCAGATAAATAGAAGGCCCCAGTAGATTCGCAGGTGAAGTGTTGCCTCACCTGGAAGGACTGTTTGGGGCCCTGAATGGAGGTAAGGGAGGAGGTCAATGGATAGATACAGCACTTTGGCCGTTTCCAGGGATAAGTGTCAGAAGGGAGATTAGATTAGTGGGGAGAGTAGAATGGACAAGAGAATCATGGAGGGAACGATCCCTGTAGAAAGTGGAGTGTAGGGTGGGGGAAGTAAAGGTATGCTTGGTGGTAGGACCCCTTTGGACTTGGCCAAATCTGCATAGAATGATGTGTTGGAGGCAGAGGCTCATGAGGTGCTAGGTAAGAACGAGGAACTCTTATCACTGTTATTATTGAGAAAGAAGTGGAGAAATTTAAGGCTTTCTTAATGGGGATAGAAGAGTACAGGGAAAGGACAGCCTCATCCTGGGAACAGACACAGCAGAGAGAAAGGAACTGAGAAAAGGGAATAATATTTTATAGGAGACAGTGGGAAGAGATATAGTTAAGCTAGCCATGGGAATTGGTTGGCTTATAAAAGATGTCAGTTGACAGTTTGTCTCCAGAGATGGAGACAGATCAAGAAAATGGAGTGAGATGTCTGAAAAGAACCAAGTGAATTGAAGGGCAGGGTGGATGTTGGAGGCAAAGTTGATGAAATTGACGAGCTCAACATAGGTGCATGAAGCAACACCAATGCAGTTGTCAATGTAGTAGAGGAAGAGTTGGGGAGCATTGTCAGGGAGGGCTTAGAACATGGACTGTTCTAGATTGCCAAGGAAAAGGCAGGCAAAGCTGGAGCCCATGCTAGTGCCCATGACTACCCCTAGAGTTTGGAGAAAGTGGGAGAAACCGAAGGAAAAATTGTTGAGGTTGAGGACCAGTTCTGCCTGAGAAAGGAATGTGGTAGTGGAGCAGAATATGTTTGTTCTATTACTGAGAAAAAATTGGAGAAATTTAAAGTTTTCTTAATGGGTGATAGAAGGGTATAGGGACTGGAGATCCATGGTGAAAATGAGGCGGTCAGGGACAAGAAATTGAAATTTTCCTGTCAGGTTTAGGAAACTAATGCTTGGGAATTATAAAGAAGCCAGGAAAGAACTCTAAAAGGGAATTGGGAAAGCTATGAGGGACCATGAAATGTCTTTGGTGAGTAAGGTTACAGAGAATCACAAGGAATTTTATGCATACAGTACTGTATATTGAGAGCCAGAGCATAACTGGGGAGCAGGTAGGACCACTGAAGGATAAAGGAGGGAACATATGCTTGTAGGTGGAGAATGTGGGTGAGGATTACCAAGGAGAAGGATGTGGAGGAGAGGGAGATCAGTTATCGAGTATTTATATTTGCTAGGACATTTTGAGCTAAGGTAGCTGGCAGTGTGGTTCTCTTAAAGAACACCAAGATATATAATCTCCAGGTCTCGATGGGATATACCTCATGTTGCTGAGAATGGTAAGAGATGAGAGTGGTGGGGCCTTGACAAACATCTTTGTGTCCTCTCCAGCCACAGGTGAGGACCTTGAGGACTGGTGAGTGGCTAATCCTCCATTATTCAAGAAGGGAAACAATAGATCAGGAAGTTTCACATCTGTAATAGGGAAGTTAGTGAAGAACGCTCTTGGGAATATGTTTTAAGAACAATTGGAAAACCATAACCTAATTAACAGTCAGCATGGCTTTGTATGGGACGGGTTATGTCTTACTAAATTGATAGGGTTTCCTGAGTAGTTGACAAAGGTGATTGATGAAAGTAGAAATATAGAAGGTGTCTACATGGATTTTAGTAAGGTGCTTGACAATGTCCCTCATGGGAGGCTCATTCAGAAGAGTAAGATGCATGGGATCCACAGTGAAATACCAGTTTGCATTCAGAATTGTCTTGCCTGTGGAAGACAGAGGGTATTCTGGCTGGAGGTCTGTGGTTAGTAGTGCTCCATAGGAATCCGTACTGGGACCTCTGCTGTTTGTGATATATATAAATGGCCTGGTTGAAAACATTATGAGTGAGCTAGTAAGTTTGCTGACAATACAAAGATTGGCAGTGCTGTGCATAGAGTAGAAAAATAGCAAAAGATATGACAGGGTATGGATTAATTGCAGATATAGGTAGAGAAATGGCTGATGGAGTTTAAACTACCCAAACAGGAAGTGTTGCACATTGGGACATCAAATGTAATGAGACAGAACAACGTTAATAGCAGGACCCTTAACAGTGTTAATTTGCAGAAGGATCTCGGAATCCAAGCCCATAGTTTCCTGAAAGTGTCTGTAAGTATTGCATATGTGTCGATACTCTTGGGAAGCATGCCATATGAAGTCATAAGGCATGCTGACCATTATTAATTGAGGAATTGAGTTCATGAGTCAGAAAGTTATGTTGCAGCTTTATAAAATTCTAGTTAAAATTTGAGTATGGCTGGAGGCAATTTCTACCAAAACCATTTAGGAGCTCCATACTGTGGAGTTGGAAGAGACAAGGCAGCTCAGGATTGTCTTCAGCACCTGATTCACTCTCTCAGTCTGGCCGTTAGATTGCGGGGTGGAAACCTAATGACAGTCTGGCTGCAGCTCCCAGAAGAGAACAGAAAGCCTTCCAAACGTGGGACATGAACTGTGGTCCATGGTCACACAATATGTCCTGAGGGAAGCCCTGCAGCCTGAACACATGCTCAACTGTGAGAGTGGCAGTTTCTCAAGCTGACGGGAGCTTGGGAAGGGCAATGACTTGGGCTGCTTTAGCAAACAAGTCCACATTTACTAGAATGGTAATGTTCCCATCTGACAGGGGCAGACCACTGAAGAAATCCACTGAGTGGTTGGACCAGGGGTGGTGAGGTACAAGGAGTGGCCAGAGCAGACCAGTATGTTGCTGATGTGGTGTCTAATTCTGGGCACATGTGGGACAGGCAGAGATGAAGTTGTGGAAACCTTGGGACATAGACGGCACCAAAATTGCCTCTTTACAAATTCCAGGCTCCGATTTCTGATTCATAAACCCATACTCCAAATAAACATGCTTTCACAATAACAGTCCATAACTAACTTCAAATTTCTAATGATTCAGTCTTTTTAAATGGCTCTCTGTTGCTTTCAGCATGGTGCCTCTGGACCTGTGGAGTGGCATCAGGTTTGGCAGGTGTCTTGTCTAAGACAATGTTCTTGGTTTCCAGTGTCATGCTGCTGTCAGTGATATGATCATCTCTGAGAGGTAAGTCTGGTGACTGTAATGTGTCCGTCTTGTTAGATGCAATCAACTCAGGTGTGCTCTGCAGTTGAGCATTCAGTATCTGGACCACATGATGTCTCCATGTCTGATCTCCAACATCCACTGTGTACATCAGTGGTTCAGTTTTTGTAGCTATCCTCCTGGGTGTCCACTTGTCTTCTCAGTAATCATTCACTAGGACTTCCTGTTCAACCTCAAAGCTCCTTGTTGCTTCACTTGGCATCTGGCTGAATTATTTATTCTGAACTTCTGTACATGTCATTGACAAGTATGGCTTACATAAGTCACAAGAGAAGATTGAAGCAGTGCTCGTCGTTAGGTCACATCTGGAATTTCCAGTTGGCGGACGATTTCCCTCCACGCCGCTCTGTCCCAACACTTGTCCACACATTCCTAGTCTTGACCAGCTTGGTCCAATCCTTGATGTTATCCAGCCACGTTGTTCTTTACCTTCTTCCTCTTTCTTTCCCCCTGCCTTTCCATGTAGCAAGTCCGACAAGATGTTATGTGTAACGTGTCCACAATAAGCAACTTTTAACTTCATAATCTTCTCCAGCAATATCCGTGGTCTATCAACTTCGGACAAAACCCTCTCATTTGAAACTTTCTCTACTCAGCTGATCTTCAGCATTCGTTGATAGCACCACATTTCAAAAGCATTAATTTGTTTCATGTCATCCTTCTTCAGGGTCCAAAATCAATAGTGGTAAGCAAAACAAACACTAAAGACTCATTCATGATGGTATCGTTACAAGTGAATGGACAAGACATTGAACAGGTGCAAAAGTTTGAACATCTTGGCAGTTGTCTAACAGATTACAGAAGATGTGAAGTTGAGATCAGAAGGAGAATAGGTATGGCTAAGAACCAGTTCATGAAGCTAAAAAATCTACTATGCAATCGGAAGGTAGACATCCAAAGTAGAATCCACTTTCTCGAGTGTTACATATGGTCAGTGCTGAGGTATGGATCAGAAACATGGGCCCTGAAGCAGTGCTACAGGAACCCAAATCAGAAAATGTGGCTCAACTCACATCATACTTATACTACTACCACTGGTGCTGCATCCATTGAATGCACTGTTACAGACAGGAGCAAAGGGGTAAAGTCAGAAGGATGTGAAGAAGCATTCAAGGAGACAAAGGGACTAATGACATCTGATGAACTGCTCACCCATCCCTGCCCATCAGACTGGCATGCAATGCATCCCCTCATGGCATTGGTGCTGTTTTGTCACACACTATGAATGATGGATCTGAGTGCCTGACTGTACTTGCCTCAAGATCACTGACAAGCGCAGAATGCAACTACGCACATATCGACTGAGAGGTCCTTAGTCAAGTAAGGGGAATAAAGAAGTTTCACCACTACCTTTATGGACAAAAGTGTTCACTAGTGACAAATCACCAGCCCCTTGTGTCCATTTTCAATTGCAGGAAGGGGCTTCCAGTGATGATCGTTACCCGGTTATAATGGCAGGCACTATTCCTAGGAACCCACTCATGATATAGAGTACAAGGCTACCAAACAACTCAGCAACACTGATAGTTTGTTGCATCTTCCACTATTGGCAACTGATGAAGAAAAGTCTGTGAAGTCACCATATGAGGATGGACAGCTCCTGATAACCCTATGTTTCCAGAGTTCTCAGTGAGATGACGTCAACTGTTAGTATGTGAAAGAACACTGATGTGTGGATCTCAAGTTGTGGTTTCCTCTAAGCTACACACCATCCTCTAAGCTACACACCAGAGTGTTAGAGAATCTACATGAAGGACACCTGGGTACAGTCTTGCCCAGAGCTACGTGTGGTGGCCAGGAACAGGTAAACAGATTGAAAAATTGACCAAAAGATGTTCAGGATGCCAAAGAGTTTGAAATGCGCCCCATAGGTGCCGTTACAGCTTTCATCACCATGGCTAAGAGTATATATTGACTTTGGGGGCCACCCATAGACAGCATGTTCCTGATTGCAGTGGATGCTCATTCGAAGTGGCTGGAGATTATACCAATGAAGTCAACCACATCAGCAAAGACTCTCCGCTCTAAGGACCATCTTCATTAGAAATAGCTTACCCCAACAAACTGTGAGTGACAACGGGCCACAATACACATCCGAGGAATTCCGACTGTCCAAAAAGAAAAATGTCATCGGACATTTCAAGTCAGCTCATCACCACCAGCAATGAATGGGTTAGCTGAAAGGTTTATCCAAACTTTCAAGAAGCCCATTAAGGCTGTGGTCAAAGAGGACATTTCTCTACAGCACAAGGTAGACAACTTCTTTTTTGTGTATCGGAACTCTATTCACGCAACAACAAATCAAACGACAATGGTGCTCATGAACAGGAATCTGAGATCTCACGTAGACCTCCTGAAACCAGATCTCCAGAGGGAAGTACTGAATAAATTGTTCAGCCAGTTGCCAAGTGAAGCAACAAAGAGCTTTGAGATTTGTCAGGAAGTCCTAGTGCGTGATTACTGAGAATACGAGTGGACACCTAGTAGGGTAGCTACAAGAACTGGATACTGATGTACACAGTGGACATTGGAGATCAGACATGGAGACGACATGCGGACCAGATAGTGGAAGCTCAACTGAAGAACACACCTGAGTCGATTGCATCCAACAAGATTGACACATTACAGTCACCGGACTTACCTCTCAGAGATGATGTCACTGACAGCAATGTGACACCAGAAACCGAGGACATTGTCTTGGACAAGACACTTACCAAACCTAATGCCACTCCACAGCGAACAATGTGCATGCGTGGACAACAGATCAATACGTAGTGCTGGGGAGAGTGGGGTGTGTCATTGCTCTAGAAGAAATAGATCCATACATTACATGGTCGTGCTCTCACCAGGACATGTTCCTGGTGAGAGCAAGAATAGATAAGAATGTTACCAAGTACACAAAAACAGACTGATTCAACATGTCCTGGAGCATATTGTTGACCAGGACCTGAAAAACAACAGGGGCTTTGGCCAGACCATATGGTGTCACGTGGTACTCATAGGTGGCAGTGGGGTTGTTGAATCCTGTCTTTCATTTTGTCTCCTTCTCGGCTGCCAACCAGGTTGTAAGCATTGCGCTGAGCTAGCTTAGAGAATATGGCTGCTCCCAAGAGATGTTCAAATGCAGAGGCAACTGTGATGTTGAGGGGCCAATAAGCAATCCAGGGACAGAGCTTGTCATCCATCTTGCTCTCAGAAAAGAAGCCCGCCCATGCTGGTGTGGTAGTTGGACAGCTAAATCCAAAGGCCATTGCCTCCTTGATGTATTCTTCCATGGCCACCGTTTCAGGATGCAGAGGGAAAGGAGCTAGCCCCAGGGAGGAGTAGAACCAGGTAGAAGGTCAATGGCACAGTTCTATGGCCGGTGTGGAGACAGGCAGGTGGTCTCAGTGGGAATATGCTGACAAGGGCTTGAGCTGGACCCAGGCAAGTAGGCAGTCATGCTGCCCCCTACTCCTGGAGCACCTTTGGGGATCAGTCGATCCTTGGGTTGTGTCAAGCACCAATGGCAGATCAAGTGAATCAACAAGATAGAACTAAGCAAGACACAAAATACTGGAGGAACTCAGCAGGATTTATTCATCCATCTACCTCACCAGCATGGGCAGGCTTCTTCTTCGTGACAATGAGAGCTGTTCCCTGTGGTTGCCCTGGAGCACAACTTGGAGTAGTACTGTAGAAAGGTGGAACTTGCCGGTACTCAGGGACTGACCATCCAGGTCTTGATATCAATCTTCCCTCTCTATTGTTGAGTGGGAACTCCCTATCTTTGAGCTGGTGAGACATCCAGGAGATTCCTGGCTGCCCCAGAGGAAATAAATGCCAGAAGCTCATGGTTCTGGGACCCCCACGACTAAGAAGCTGGGAACATTTCTCAGTTAGGGGACAATATTTGCAGTGCGAATTGAGCTGACAGAACTCCCCTTCTTACTGATGGGTCTCCTCTATTACTGGGTGCTTGGGACATGCCTGGAAGTGTCTTGGGGAGCAACAATAGAGACAGCAACTTGTTCATCTGTGCCAAGCTCGTTTCCCCTGGGCTAGGTGCATGCCTCCCCACCTGCATTTTCTCCTTTGCAAGCTGTGTACTGGGTGATGACAGAGGGAGCAATGACAGGCAGTGATCTGATGGGTAGGATAAACTTGCGGCATTCTCTTTCTAAACCTCTTAGCTGCCTGGTGTTCTGTTCGAATGGCCAGATTTATCTGGACATCCAAGCTGTCCTCTTCATCACACAATGCGATCTCATGCCGGACCTCTGTGCTCACCCCATACTGGAAAGCAGTAATGAGAGATCTCTGGTTCTATCCCATCTCAACCACAAGAGTGTGGAGCTTTACTGTGCAGTCTGTCACTGACCCGCTGCCCTTGGTGCAGGTCCAGGAGTTGGTGGGCAGCCTCCTGACCCCGTACCGAAAGGTCAAACACTCTCTTGAACTCGACTACAAATTGTTGGAAAGACTGAACCTTGTTCTTGTGGGTGCTGACCAGGCTGAGTGAGGTTCTGTCTGAGAGATTCACTATGTAAGCCAGTTTACATGCATCATCACTGAACCGACCTGACCGGGCTTGGAAAGTCAGCACACACTGTGTAATAAAGCTCCTGCAGCCAGCAGCGTCACCAGCGTATCTGCCTCATGTAGGAGTGCTTAGCTGAGGTCCAGGAGCTGCCATGGGAATCAGGAAATTAGTGGCTGAGCTGATGAGGCTGCAATAGAGAAGGATGGGGGAGGTGCTGGTGTTGGAAGTGGGATTATAGACAATAGGTGCAGGAGTAGGCCATTCAGCCCTTCGAGCCAGCACCGCCATTCACTGTGATCATGGCTGATCATCCACTATCAGTATCCAGTTCCTGCCTTATCCCCATAACGTTTGATTCCACTATCTTTAAGAGCTCTATCCATCTCTTCTTTGAAAGCATCCAGAGACTTCTGGGGCAGAGCATTCCATATATCCACCACTCTCTGGGTGAAAAAGTTCTTGTCCTGGAAAAGGATTGTCCTGGCAGAGAGCTGCTGAATCGTGGCCGTGAGAGCAGTAATGGCTGCCTCCTGATTCTGGCTGTGGGTTGTGCATTGGTGAATTGTTGTTGTGAGTGCTGGCACCTGACAGCTTGGACTGGGCTTGCCGCTCTGAAGGTAGTTGTCGCATTGCTGGAGCCGCTTCGGCCAACACAGCCTCCACCGACTTTAACTTCCCCAGTGAAATACAGGGTTTCAGCTGTTCTCTCTCTGTTGGGTCCATTTTGTGGTCAAGTCTTGCTGATAGGAGTTCAGTGGTGGCACAAGTGTAGATGGAATGAACAGTTCATTGTTTCAATAAGAACTATAGAGATCAAAGGAAAATTATAAATGCCAGGCCAACAGGGCTGCTAACTAAAAACTCTTAAACAAACTAAAAACTAATGCCGTCACTGTGGCTCAAAAGCAGTAAACTAGTACTCAATTAATACAGCTCTTCTAACAGCATCCATCTTCCCAGGTTATGTACGAAGGTAAGCAGAGAGTGTTTTCGTCGTTCTGCTTCGATCAAGACTGAAACAAAAGGAAAGGAGTTAAATACAATTGCAAAGAAACCCCAGTTGGCTGGACTGTGTGCATTCTCACGTGCGTGATCACCATCTTCTTTTTGCCCACCGGCCAGAGCGCCCTTACTCCGCGGCGGTGTCTGCGGTTGAGACAGATGTGGTGGACAAGTGTTTCACACAGAGAGTGGTGGATGCCTGGAATGAGGTGGTGGAGGCAAGTACAATAGAGTCACTCACGAGTCTATTAGATAGGCACATAAGTGAGCAGGAAATGGAAAGATATGGATACTGTATGGCAGAAGGGATGAATGTCATTGGACATTTGATTTACTAGTTTAATTTGTTCAGCACAGCATTTTGAGCTGAAGGCCCTGTTCCAGTGCTGTAATGTTCTCTGTTCAATAAATAAAAGGGAAATATTTGACTGTAACGTTAGCTCCCCTGATCATTGTGCCAAGTGCTCTTTCCTATTTACAGAGGGGTCTGATGATGTCTATCTGAAAGTTGAAAGGATACAATGTATTAAAAAATCATACATATTAGGAAATATTGACTAAACCCTTTCCACAACCACTATAAAATCAGTATGTACAATGGAAGATAAAATATGAATCTACACATTAACATTGAGTTACCTAATTTGCACATAGTTTATGTAGTTTTGTCAGAATTCAACAAAAAATGCACAGCAAAATGATGGAAGAAATTAGGGTTTAATTTTTTTGGATGATGGAAAATCCTTCAGCCCAAAATGCTGTGCTGAACTAATTAAATTAGTAAATCAAATGTCCAACTGCACTAATCCCTCCTGGCATGGCTACGTTCTGAAAGGTGGTCAGTAACACTACTGTCTCTTCATACCTCCCAGACCTTGTGATCACTCCAGTTCATGGTCTCAGTCCAAGTAGAGTGCAGAAGTTCCCCTTCAAATTGCCCTCCGATAGTTGACCTTTCACCCTAAGCTTATCCCCTCTAGTTCTAGACTTATCCAACCCTGGGGGGAGAAAGCCGGCATCTATTCTCCCTATCTATACCTTCATTATTTTCTATACCTCCATTAGATATGCCCCCATTTTCCAGCACTCCAGGGGAATAGAGTCTTATCCTATTCAACCTTTTCCTATAACTCAGATCCTCAAGTCCCGATAACATCTGTACTCTTTCAAGTTAATCTGGACATCAGAAGTTTGGAGAGGAGGAGACTTCAATCAGATCCACTGCCTGAGGATAAAAGACAGCAGTGGGTCATGGAAGTGAAAAAGAGCTTTGACCACCTGCCAATATGGACATCAGAAGTTTGGGGAGGAGAGGACTTCAATCAGGTCCACGGCCAGAGGATAAAAGGCAGCAACTCTAACTCCTCCCAGCCTGTCTCCTGTAAAAATCCTGTTCCCTTTTCTTAGTTACTTCGTCTCCACAGCATCTGTTCCTAAGATGAGGCTTTTCTCTCCAAGACATCAGAGCTGTCCTCCTTCATCAAAGAAAGGGGTTTCCCTTCCTCCACCACTGATGCTGCTCTGACCTGCATCTCCTTCATTTCCTGGACATCCATACTCACCCCATCTTCTCATTGCCTTAACAGGGATAGAGTTCCTCTTGCCCTTACCAACCACCCTATGAGCCTCCACATCAAACATATCATTCTGTGCAGCTTCTGCTATCTTCAGCGAGATCCTACCACCAAACACAGCTTTACCTCCCACCCACTCTCCGCATTCCCCAGGGATCACTTGCTCCTTAATTCCTTTGTCCATTCATCCCTCCTCACTAATCCCCCTCCTGGCACTTGTCCCAGCAAGCAGAAGTGTTACTGCTGCCCATTCACTTCCTCCCTCACCTCCATTCAGGGCCCCAAACAGTCCTTCCAGGTGTGGCACACTTCACCTGTAAATCTGTTGGGGTCGTCTACTGTACTTGGTAATCCTGGTGTGCCCTTCTCCACATTGGAGAGACCCAAGGTAGATTGGGGGACCACTTTGTTGACCACCTCTGCTCCATCCACAAGAAACAGGATTTCCGGGTTGCCAACCATTTTAATTCCATTCTCCATTCCTATTCCTACATGTTAGTCCACGGCCTCCTATTTTGCCATGATGAGGCCACTCTCAGGTTGGAGGAGCACACCTCATATTACGTCTCGGTGGCCTCCAAGCTGATGGCATGATCATCGATCTGTCCAATAGCTGGTAAATTTAACCCCCTCTCTCTTCCCTCTTCTTCATTTCCCCAAACTGGCCCCCACCTTACTTCTTTTTACCTGTCTAACACCTTCCCTAGTGCTCCTCCTTCTTCCCTTTCTCCTTTCTCCTGTGATCCACTCTCCTCTCCTATCAGATTCCTTCTTCTCCAGCCCTTTATCTTTTCTACTCATCATCTCCCAGTTTCTTACTTCCACCCTCCCTCACCCACGCACTTGGCTTTACCTATCATCTTCAAGATTATACTCCTTCCCCCACCCCACTTTCACATGTATATTCTGACATCTTGGAGAAGATGGTGGCGCGACGCAGCTTGCAGCAGCCACTCCGGTGGTGATATCTGTTATCTGTCAAGTAGGAGGCAGTGCACAATCCTGATTTGATGGAGACAGACGTGAGAGCACGGAGGAACATCTGGTGAAACTTCTGAAATGCCTGTTTCGCTGCCACTGCTACTGTGTGATCCAGAATCTCCGGAGGGGAAGGCCCCGAGTCCTCGGCTTTGCTTGTTGCTCAGTGGCCGGGGCAGGGTTGAAGCGCTCGGCAGAGATGGTGCTCGGTGCTTGGTGTCGGAGGGCTGGTCGGAGGCTCGAAGTTTTCGGACGGACTTAGAGTCGGCTGTGGTCGGATGCTTCCAGGGTGCTGCATTGGCAAGTTTGCGGCGCTGGAAGCTCATGACAGGGAGGGTTTCTCCCTTCTACCGTCTGCGTGAGATGATGGGGCTATCGGGACTTTGAGACTTTTTTTTACCGTGCCCATGGTCTGCTCTTTATCAAATTACAGTATTGCTTTGCACTGTTGTAACTATATTTTATAATTATGTGGTTTTTGTCAATTTTAGTCTTGGTCTGTCCTGTGTTTCTGTGATATCATACTGGAGGAACATTGTATCATTTCTTAATGCACGCATTTCTAAATGACAATAAACGAGGACTGAGTGTCCTCATAATCTAATCTAATCTAATCTAATCTTCTCCCTTCCTTTCCAGTCCTGATGAAGGGTCACGGCCCAAAATTTTGACTGTTTATTCCTCTCCATAGGTGCTGCCTAACCTGCTGAATTCCTTCAGTATTTTGTGTGTGTTGCTCTGGATTTTGAAGATCTGCATAATCTTTTGCATTTGGAAAAGGCACTTAAAGCTTTCTTACTTGTGGTATTAATTTTGAAGGAAAAAGTTTTTTTTCCATTTGGGATTTGGGCATTACTGACAAAGAAATTAATGATGCAATACTGGAGTTTGGAAAAATGAGGGGGGATCTCTTTGAAACCTGCTGAATATTGAAAGGCCAAGATAGACTGGAGATGGAGAGGATGTTTCCAATAGTGGTAGAATCTAGGACCAGAGGGCACTACCTCAGAATAGAAGGACATCCCTTTAGAGCAGACATGAGGAAGTATTTCTTTAGTTTGGGAATGGTGAATCTGTGGAATCTGTTGTCACGGATGATTGTGGAGGCCAAGTCATTGGGGTATTTGTTCTTGATTGGTGGGAGTGCTACGGTTGTGGGAAGGTGGGGCAGGAGAGTGGGATTGAGAGGGAGAATAGGTCGGCTGTGGTCGAGGGGTGGAGTGGACTTGCTGGGCAGAATGGCCTGGTTATTCTCCTGTGTCTTTTGATTCTCATCTCTGCTTGGAATTCCAATTGGGCAGCAAATGTTTTCTATGTGCCATGTGATTAGCCTGAAGGACATTTATTACAAAATGCAGTCGCCATTTCCACACAAGATGTGAAACTGCTTCACTAGTGTACGTGAGTTTGACAAAAATACATATAGAGGCTTCCGTGTCTTTCTCCTTGAGGATGATTTACTTCAGTTTTTGCTTTGTGGGTTCGGAGGTGACTCAAGTTACAGTATGGGAACCAGTGTTTTGTGCACCAATAAAGCAGGTGGCTGGGAGGTGGGATCTGCTCTTCCTGTCACTTACACGCGCTCTGTATGTGTTCTGAATGCTCCATCACCTCTTCGAAAGTTCCTGGGCCCAAGGTTTACAGGAGTCAGTGAGGATGTTGCATTTCTTCAAAGGAGGCATTGAGCACATCCTTAAATCTTTTCCTCTGTTCACAGGTAGTCCCTTCCCAAGACAGAATGGGGATTAGAGTGCTTTGTGCACTCCAGCGATGTCTGTTTACATTATTCAAACCTTATTGCTGCTCTGCCACTGAAGTGGTGACACGCCCTAAAGAAGTTCCAAGAGCATGTGGAGGCCCCTTCAAACATAGATTAAAGGTTCTGAGTTGAGCCTCTGTCAGAGATCCATTGAAACTTCAACAGACCAGCTAAGGTAAGGTTGCCGCTTTTCTTTGATGGTGGACCCAACTGCTCCAAAGCTTCCCCTGAGGTCTCCATCCCTGACACAAGATTGTCTATCAAAGAGGCAGCTGTCTTCTACTGTCCTTATCCCATTTGGGCACTCTATTTCAGCTCCATTACTTGACACCACCAATTCCTATCGAGAACAGGCATTTGTTAGTGTAATGATATTACAGGCCAATGACCTGGGTTCAATTCCACCACTGTCTGTAAGGAGTTTGTACATTCTGCCCATCACCATCAGGGTGTTCCATTTTCCTCCCACATTCCAAAGATGTACAGGTTCATAGGTTAGTTGGTCACATGGGTGTAATTGGATGGCACAAGATCACCTCTAAATAAATAAATAAATATTTGGAATCAATTGATTATTAAATATTAAAGGAATGGAGGGATGTGGGTTCAACACCAAAGTAAAAGTTTAGTCATCGTTTGACCAAGTGGTGGAGCAGATGCAAGAATGGAAAGGAGCACTCGCATTCTTAAAGAACTCCTGCCATGGCAGGAATTGAAACTATCAGCTGTTTTAATGCATAACTTCACTGGAGATTTGGGATTCACAACCCATGCAGACTTGGCTGCTTCCATTCTGTTTGTACAAGAAATTGCTTCTGTATTGCCCTGCAAAAAGAAAATAAGTGAAACACCAGCGCATAGAAACATTTTAACACACATTTCCATAGATTGTACAATTTATAGTCTCTTGAGTCCACATTTCAGACAAAGGTATTTACTTTACATTGCTGTCTCAAATGACTTTCATTTATCAAATACAATATTACATCACAATTACTTCGGGGTTTGCACATTTTAAATGAGAATTAGTTCAGTATTGTGATCATTGGTAGGAGTAAGAATTGGAACTGGTTTATTATTTTCATATGTGCTGAGCTGTGTCCACAAAAGTAGTGGTTAATTTTCGAAGTTAATGTTTAAGAAAGTATCTTGATTGAGCAGTAATTGAAACTGGAATTGGTTTATTAATGTCACATGTATTGAGATACAATGAAAACCTTGTCTTGCATACTGTTTATATGGATCAAATCATTAGATGGTGCATTATGGTAGTACAAGGTAAAATAATAATAGAATCCAAAATAAAGTTTAACAACAACAAAGGAAGTGCAGTGCAGGTAAACAATAAGGTGCAAGATCATAGCAAGATGGATTGTGAGGTCAAGAGTTCATTTTATTGAACTGGGAAATCATCCAATAATCTTATAACAGCAGGGTAGAAGCTTCCTTCCAGCCAGATGGTATGTGTTTTTAAGCTTTTGTATCTTCTGCCCGATGGGAGCGTGGACTAGAGAGAATGTCCAGGCTGGGTTGGATTGTTGGTTTATTTTCTCTTTTACTGAGACAGTGAGATAGACAGAGTATAGACAGAGTCAATGGAGGGGAGGGTGTCTTCTGTGATATGCTGAGTTGCATCCACAACGTTATGGTTTCTTGTGGTCGTGTGCAGAACTGATGCCATACTAAGTATTTATGCATCCAGAAAATGTGGTTTTTATGATGCATTAATGAAAATTGGTTACAGTTGACAAGGACATGCCAAGTTTCTTTAGCCTCCTAGGGAAGCTGAGGTGCTGATGAGCTTTCTTGGCTGGGATGTCTTTGTGGTTGGACCAGGACAGATTATTGATGATGTTCACTGTAAGGAACTTGAAGCTTTCAGACCTCTCAACCTCAACACCATTGATGTAGACAGGAGGATGTGCACTTTCCCCCTCCTGAAGTCAATGACCAGCTCGTATGTTTTGCTGACATTGAGGGAAAGGTTGTTGTCATGACACCATGTCACTAAGCTCTCTATCTCCTTCATGTACTCCAACTCATCGTTATTTGTGATATAGCCCACTTTGGTGGCATCATCTGCAAACTTGTAAATGAAGTTAAAGCATTATCTGTCTATGCAATCATGAGGGAACAAAGGATGCAGAGCAAGGGCTGAGGACACAACCTTATGAAGTGCCAGTGTTTAGAATAATTGTGATGGGGTTGTTGCTACCTATGCTTATTGATTGTGGTATGTTTGTCAGGGAGTCAAAGATCGAGTTACGGAGGGAGGCATTGAGTCCCAGGGTCTGGAGTTTGGTGATGAGTTTGAATTGAATGATAGTATTGAAGGCAGAGCTGTAGTCAATGAAAAATTGGACAACATGGTAGTGTAGCGGTTAGCATAACACTATTACAGGGCCAGCGACCTGAGTTCAGTTCCAGGACTGTGGTGTTGAATTGGTATGTTCTCCCTGTGACTGCGTGGGATTCCTCCGGATGCTCCAGTTTCCTCCCACATTACAAATATTAGTAAGCTAATTGGTCACGTGGATGTAATTAGGTGCCACGGGGCTCATTGAGCTGGAAGGGTCTGTTACTGTGCTGCAACTCTAAATAAAATAAGAAAAATAGTTGCATGTATGTGTTTTTACTGTCCAGATACTCCAGAGATGAAATTAAGAAATATACCTTTGAACTGTTTAAATGATTTTGTGATTTCCTGAAGGATTCGGTGAACTTGACTCTCGAGAGTTCAGGTAAGGCCATCACCATGGTGGCATTGCTGCAGTGGACTTCAGGCCAGATTAAAGCATTGAGGCCCAAGAGCATGTAGGTTGAGGTTGTCTAGACAGTTGGAGTTAATGTGTGCCATGACCAAACTCTCACAGACAATGACCACTGCTGAAAATGGAGAAACCAGTCAAGAGGACCCTCACTCCATGGCCTAATGCGGCAATTCCTCCAGTATGCTCCGGGACTGTTTCAACAGGACTAACTGGTAGACATTCAAAGAGGCCACCACAAATGGACAAGACACTGACCTTGAGGGATATGCCTCATATGTCATTGGCTCCACCAGCAAGTGTGTAGACAATGTTAGTACCTCAAGAACGGTCATGTCATGGTCCAATCAGAAGCACTAGCTGAACACAGAGGTGTACTCACTGCTAAAAGCCTGGGACACTGCCTTCAAGTATAGTGACAGAACAGCTCTCAGAGTGGCCAGGTGAAACCTCATCTGAGGCATCAAGAGAGCAAAGGCTGGCTACGCACAAAAAATTCTGGAACATATAATGATCCTCATTGTATGTGGCTGGGCATCCAGGGTACTACAAGGTATGCAAGAAAAACCACCAATGACTGTACCAGTGATGCCTCCCTCCCTGACACTCTAAGTAATTTTTATGCACAATTTGAGACATGTAACACAATGCCGGCCACCAAAAGCTACCCTCTCGCAGGTGAGCAGTCACTGTGTGTACCAGCAGCAGACACGAGAAGGACCCTACAAAGAAGCAAGCCCCATATGGCCACCAGGCCAGACAATGTCTCAGATCAAGTGCTCAGGAAGTGTGGACATTGATTCTCTGATGTCTTCATGGAAATCCAGGCTGCTGCCCCCACATGCTTTAAATCAGCCACTATCATCCCTGTACCAAAGAACTCTACACCTTCATGGTAGCTCTGATACCAATCATCATTAAGTGTTTTGAACAGCTGATAATGGAACATATCAAAGACTCAATTCCTGCCACATTGGACACTCACCAATATGCTTACCATCTGAACCACTCTATGATAGATGCCATTGTAACTGGCCCCAACTCATTCAGAAAACAAGTAAACTTATGTCAAAATATTATTTTGGGCTTTCAGTTGAGCATTGAACACTACTGTCCCACAGAGTCTGGTTAACAAACTCCTACTCCTTGGTCTAAATACACCAAACTACATCTGGGTGTTGGACTTCCTAATGAACAAACTTCAAATAGTCAGGATGCACAAGCACTCTTCCTTTGCTGTGTGCTAAGCCCACTGCTGTCATCATCATCATCATCATCAGGTGCCACGCCCAGTTTGAGCTTTGACTGCCATGGCCCACACACTCCTGTTTCGGGTCAAGTGGATCAATTCATTGGTATTCATTTCCAGTTCTCTGGCTGCTGTCTCCATCATCATTTGTCTTTGCCTTCCTCTTGCTTTCTTCCCTTCAATCTTTTCCATAATTACCGTGCATTCTAGCTCCTCTTTCCTAATCACATGTCCAATGAAGTCACGTTGCCTTTTCATGATCTTATACATTATTTCTCTTTTTGTGCTTGCTCTGTTCATGACATCCTTGTTAGATATTCGTTTCGTCCATGATATTCTTTGCATCCTCCTCAAAAACCACATCTCTGCTGCTTCAATTCGTTTCCTCATGTTACTAGATATTGTCCAACATTCTGAGCCATATAACATAACTGGATAAACGTAACATTTCAGTACTCTGATGCGGGTTGTCATGCCTAGTTTAGTATTGGTCAGTATACTCTTCATTCTCGTAAAGATGTCTTTTGCCATCCCTATTCTTCTTTTGATGTCCATGTCGCACCTGCCATCTGATGTCACCCAGCTTCCTAAGTAGCAAAAGTTCTGTACTTGTTTTATGTCTTCCCCATTTATCCTCAGCCAGCAGATAGGATTCTCCTTCTTCTTGGATATCACCATACATTCTGTCTTTTTGCAATTGATAGATAGACCCATTTTTGCACTTTCTTCAGCAATTATATCAATTAAGTTTTGTAGTTCTTCCTCCGTACTTGTAATTAACAGTGTCATCTGCATATCTGAAATTATTGATATTTCACTACCAGCTTTGATTCCCAAGATGTCTCTTTATTTTTTGTAATATTGTTTCACTGTACACATTAAATAAATCAGGGGAGAAAACACACCCTTGTCTAACGCCTCCCTTGATTTTGATAAACTGACTCAGTTTGTTCCCAGTACAGATTTCTGATTAGGCCGAGGTCTTTCGAATCTAGATCTAGAGTTTCCTGTAATATTTCAAATAACTTATTGTGCTTCACTTTATCAAATGCTTCTGTGTAGTCGATAAAGCAAACAAATCTTTTTGCACTTGAATAGCTCGTTCTGATAGTATCCTTAACATCAAATATTGCGTTTCTTGTACCTTTGTCTTTCACAAAACCACATTGTCCTTTACCTATTTCAGCTTCTATCTTATTTTTAGCTCTTGTCATCAAAATTCTTAGAAGTATCTTAGTGATATGACTCATTAAACTGATGGTCCTATGTAATGCCCATTCTATTGCTCCAGGTTTCTTAGGAAGAGTGATAAATACTGATTTTTTTCATCTCTTCTGGTATTATTCCAGCCTCATAAATGTCATTGATTAAATCAGTAAGTTTTTCAATTCCATTATCTTTAAGGGTGATAATTTGTTCTATCACTAATTCATCAGGATCTGCTGCCTTTCCTTGCTTCATCTTATTTATTGCACTACGAACTTCAGATTTTAAAATACTTGGACTTTCAATGTTTTTCTTAATTTCTGGTTTTTCGCCTCGATCGTCTTCAAAAATTCCTGAATATACTCAGTCCATCTGTTTGTAATCTCATTTTTTTCAATGGTAATGGTACCGTCCTTTGCTTTCAAACATCCACCTGAAGAACAGAGGAGCTTTTTACCAGTGATATTCTTGATTTGTTGATGTAGCCTTTTTGGATCAGTAATAGGGATTCTTTCTATTTGCTCACGTTCCTGGTTTAACTATTCTTCTTTGGTTTTTTGACATAAGCTTTTAACTTTTTTTTATCTAAGGACTTATGTTCTATAGGATTTGCTTTCTTCCATCTCCTTTCTTCCTTTAGATTTTTGATTTCATCTGTCATCCATTTATTCTTTGTGCTTTTTTTCTTTTTTTAGGAATCACTGACTTTGCTGATTCTACCAAGGCATCTTTTAGACATTTAAACTTCATTTCTACATGATTGCTATCATCTTGAACAGATTCTATTTCTAGACTTTGAAATCTATTCCTTACTTCAATTGTAAATTTTTGTCGTAAGTTTTCTTCTTTAATTAATTGCAAGTATTCAAGGGATTGTTCAGGTTTTTGCTTCTTTAGTTTTTTAAGTTTTACTTTTACATGACATACTACTGGATTTTTGTCACTATTACGGTCTGCACCTGGATATGTTTTGCATTGAGTCACTGAGTTTCTAAATCTTTGGTTTCTAGTAATAAAGTCAATTTGATTTCTAGTGTTATCACCTGGACTTTTCCGGGTCCACAAGTGTCTTGGATGGTTTTAAAAGTAGGTATTCATAATGACCTGAGTATTCATCTTGCACCATTCTACCCATTTCTCACCTCATTCATTTCTTTCCTGTAGTCCAAATTTTCTTATGGTATTTCCATCAGCACCTCGTCCTACTTTAGCATTTAGATCTCCCATGACAATAACATTATTTTGAGATTTGCATCCATTCTGTACCACTGTTGTACACACTGCTTTCACCTGACTGCATGGCCAAACACTGGAGCAATCACATTGACAAGTTTGCTAATGACACAACAGTGGCAGAGCTCTTCACCAATAACAATGAGACAATTTGCAGGGAGGAGGTGGAAGAGCTTGAAGCCTGGTACCAGGCAAATTACCTCTTTCTTAAAGTCAAAGGAAGTGGTTATCAGCTTCATGAGCACTCACATCATTCACACACCACTTTATCTTGTCTACCCAGCAGTGGAACCTGCAGGCTGTTTCAAACTCCTGGGCGTGCACATCACGCACAACCTCTTATGGTCCTTGAACACATCCTACACAGCCAGAATGCTTATTAAAGCCTCTACTTTCTGAGGAGGCTGAAGAGAGCTAAATTTTGCAGATCAATACCTACATCATTCTGCATATTTTGCAGTAGAGAGCATCCTGACAAGCTGCATCACTGATTGGTATGGAAACTGCACTCTGCTGGACAGGAAGGCTCTACCACAGGCAGTCAAAACTGCCCAATACAGCACTTGTAGCAGCCTACCTGCCATCACGGACATATATAGAAAAAGGAACTGGTAAGGGGCCAGTAACTTCAGAAGGATCCCACCCATCCTGCTCATGGACTGTTTGTTCCACTCCCATCAAGAAGGAGGCTACATTCCATCCACACCAGGACCACCAGACACACAAACTTTTCTCAAGCAGTAAGGCTGATCAACACCTCCACCCACTAAATCTACCACTAGTTTATTATTTCCTGTCAGCATCTTATTTACAGCCTAGGGTCACTTTATGGACCCACAATAAATCTATGTATATAAGCTATTATGCATTTATATTTATTGTTTTTATTATAAATGTTTCCTTCATCTTTGGTGTTTTTTTTGAGCTGCATCTGATCTGGAATAACAATTATTTCATTCTCCTTTACACTTGTGCACAGGTAATGACGTTAGCCAATCCTGAATATTGCATCTTGAATCTTGAAAGGCTCTCCATGAGAGCAGATGTCAGTGAGCAGTAGTTGTTAAGGCATGTTTTCTTGTATTTTTTAGGCACCAGGGTGATACTGGTATCCATAAAACAGACAGGAACCACAGATTGAGACATTTAGAGGTTATAAGTGTCTGTTAGTACACCCACAAGCTGATCTACACAGGATCTAAGGCCAAAATCTGTCTCAAATGCCTCCAATAGCTATGTTCACTCTCCTGTAGACTGATTTTATGTTCTATTAGGGATATAATAGAAGTGGGCTTTTGTGGTTCTGGAAGCCAATGACCGAGAGTTTGCAGTTATAACGATGACAAAACTAACATAATTTGCTGCTATTGCATTATAAAACTAATAGCAACACCTGCTGTGCACTGGGGTCACTGTGTACACTGTAGTGGCCTTGGTCCCATTTGATGATGATGATACACAATTCGAATGCACCGTTATCTGGAAGAATAGCCTTAATGGCAGGAAGAAGGCCAGTTTGGAAGTGAATTAAAGGGTCGTTGCAAACCCCACTCAGCACCAGACAAAAGATTGCCATGACATTGTGCAATTACAGAGTTTTAAAGGCACTTGAACAGGTACTTGGGTTGGAAAGTGTAGGGGGAGATGGATCTAGTATGGAAAATGGAATTCATGTTGGTAGGTATCATGGTCATCATGGTCAAGGAAGGGCAAAAGAGCCTGTTTCTGCACTGTATGTTTCTATGATTCAATGAAACCTTCTGCAGTAGAGAGCGTGACATTGAAGTTAGGCCAACCTTAGATGAAAGGGCAGTGGTGGTGGGAGGTGAGGTTAGTTGGTGGGACACACTCATAAATTCCAGTCACTTCCCTGGATGTCTCATCATCTGTCAGTGTTGCAAGGTGCCTCTTTCTACCTTTGAACTGCAAGAAAAATTAAGTTTGATCCACCTCAGTACTTCAAGTGACAGTTCTCATTGAGAAATTGAGTGTTTCAGAACTCCGGACATTGGAAGTCCACTTTCAACTTTTCAAAGCAAAGCTTGGTTCCTGTTTATGAGTGAATTGGCAGCGCTGGATTCGCAGCTCACCTGCAGAGACTGTCTTTCATAACTGTTCTCATTTGTAATACTGATGCACCCTAAAATGGCTACACTTTGTTGTGTGAGAGAGAAATTAATATTTGAAGGCATATTATGTCGTAATTTACTGCTTAGCAAACTGTCAGCTCCTAAAAGAGGTACCTTCATAGATTTGTATTCCCTCGTATAAATATTTCATTCAAATTCTGCATGAGTTTAGGACATTTCAGCTTCTCCACCATATTGTCACATTTATGTTCCAATTGTTATTTCTTGTGCTCTGTAAATTTTAAAGAATTTATTTGGAGTTACGTTTTTTTTTTCTTCCTGATTTGCTGCCTTTGAGAAAAATAGCCATTTAGAAGATATCACTGCTGGAATACTTTAGGCATCTTTCAGAACTGAATCTTGACAGCACCCATCGTTCAGTAAAGTGGAAGACCACACATTGATTGCTAGAACCTTGTGGTCTGTTTTCCCGACAGTCAACTCCAAATACCTTCTTTCTGCTGCAGTATCTAGGCCAATGAGATTGAGCAGCAGATATTACAGAGTCATGTCATATAAATCCCACAAGCTGTCTTTCATTCAAAATGTCTGAATGGGGATGAATGTGAAAACCTGTCATTAGAACATCTGCATTGTATTGGAGTATAAGTACCTCCTTTGTTTTACATTCTTTTTGTTGGAAACAACATCCAGCTCCACGGCCTTTTGCAAAGTGAGGTTATGTTTACTTTGCAATGTGCATATAATAAGCTAGAAAGTAGGTCATAGCTAATAATTTAAATACTGTTGAAATCAGAACAAACAACTGTTACATTTAATTTTATTTGTGTAATACTAATCTTTAAACATTGTCTTAATGCACACTGATTCAAAATATTATGCAAGCATAAAACAAAATTAAATATTTCCATCAAATAAAAGCCACCTGTAATTTATCTCAAGACCACTTGAGCAAATCTATGAAACTGATTGTTGTATTATGATTCTTTTCACAATTTCCATTTAATATTAGTTAATGTTTTGGCAACAATTATTGCTGCCTTGTGGAATTGAAATGTATATAAGGTAACTACTGTTTGTGTGTGTGTGTGTGTACACAATCACGGTGCTCATGACTGTGTGTATGTGCATGTGATTACTCTTTGAGTGTGATCCTCGTGTGTCATTCATCACTGTGTAGCTGCAGCTGTTCAGCTATTCAGCTACTATTTATTCTCAACTGCAAACCGACACCATGAGCCCACCAACCCCATTCCTGATTCTCATACCTGGTACATCACCCACTAGCTGAGAAGCTGTTGCACCCCTGTGCTCCATTTCAGTCTTCAGGAAGTCCCAGGTAACTCTACATTTGAACTGCGGCAGGAATGTAAGAATTAAGCTGCCCAACAAAGTGCCAATCACCAGACGATCTCTCTATTTGATGGAGAGATATTGGTCCCAAGATGTTGTGGAGAAATGTATTGCTTGCCAGCAAAATATGTCATGGGAACTTTCACAACATCTTAGAATGTGTATGGATCTTCAATATAACACCTCATCCAATAATTGTCTCCTCTAATGGTGGCAGCGCTAGAGGAGACTAGGTTCATAAAAATTACACTCCAACTCTCTGACTCACCATTGAAACCTTAAAAAGACATTTGGAAGAAGGCCTTTCAATGCACAAGGTACATACTGGCCTCTGGGTTAATCTCCTGACATGTCTGACCTGTAGAGGAGAAATAAAACAACAGGAGGAAGCAAGGGCAGGCACAGGAAAGCATGCAAACCCTATGCAGAAAGTGCTAAAATCAGGATTGGACCTGAGACCCTGAAGCTGTGAGGTGGCACTACCACAGCATGTAGTCACTGTACTTTGCTAGTCACTCGAAAAACTAAACATTCCAGAGGTATTTAGGCTGTTATTTTAGCAATCTAATAATTGTAAATTGCTGCCATCCAGTCCTCAGATACAGAAATTTATCTGATACACAAGTAGACTCTAAATCCTTCAGTGATCACTTGTAGTTGAAAAATATTACAATGTGCAATGTAAAATTACTTTTTTATTCCTTACTCCAATTATTCTTTCATTTTTACACCCCCAATTTAATATCGAAATTTAACTTTGCCTTTATTTTTTAGTTATTTGCTATCTTTTCTGGGATCTGTCATTACTGGGAAGGTCGGCAGTTACTGCCCATCCCTCGTTGTTCTTCAGATGTTAGTGGTGAGTCATTTCCTTGAATTGGATCAGTCCTTCTGGTCTGAAGATATAAAGCTCCAGGATTTAGATCTGTTTAGAAATATCAGTACTTAATAAAGTCCTGGCTGATATCAATGTAACCTCAATTCTGCATTTCTGTCCACAGTACTTTGCCTCCTATCAAATACTTGTCAATCACTGCTTTAAGGATGTTCAAAGATTCTGCCTCTACTGCTCTTTGAAGAAGAGTTCCAGGGACTTACAGCCCTTTGAAAGAAAAAAAAATTCACCGTCCAAAGTTCAAAGTAAATTTATATTCAAAGTGCATATATGTCACCATATACAATCCTGAGATCCATTTTCTTGTGGGCATACTCAGTAAATCCACAATCGAATAACAACCGTAATAGAGTGCTGGTAATGCACCATTAAGCTGGGTGCCAACCGCCATAAAACAAGATGGAGAAGAAGAGGAACGAAAATAGAATCAATGACTGTTTTAATTGCGTAATTCCACGCTTTTAAACAACAACAACCCTAAGTTCAAGATCCACCCACAACACAAAACATCCACTTTATACCTACCTTGTCAAGACCCCTGCTGATCTAGCATGTTGCAATCATATCCCCTCCTAGGCTCCAGCAGATACAAGCCTAACCTGTCAAATCTTTCCATGTAGATATTTCAGTCCAGTAAACATTTACTTATCTGCTTCCAATGAATTAACAATTATCCTTAAATAAATAGGCCAATACTGTAATCAATACTCCAGATGTGATTTGAACAATAGTTAAAATAATTAAGTTATAACTTCACTGAATTCTATTCAATTTTCCTTAAAATAAATGATGATACCTAAATTATCAGCTGGACTTGCAAAGTAGGCTTCTGCAAATCATGCACCAGGGCACACAAGTTCCTTTTCTTCTCTGTTCTGGACAAAGTAATGCAAACGCTTATAGATGACTGGCTTCAGAAAACTGTATCCCATTGCTTTATAATGAACTGCAAAAGGTACTCAGAGCTTTGAGATTTCACTCTGGGCTCAATATATTGCTATCTCATTGCTGCTTTGTGCAGAAGAGAAGGCATAATCAGTCTGGGAATTTGTGTGAATTATTTCATATCTATCTATAGTGACCTTTTCCATTATGGGGATTCACACACAGATACAATGAATTAAAATGCAAGTATATTAGTAATAAAATTAATAACAACATTTACTGATACTTTAAATTATTTAAATATTATCTGTTGGATGAAGAAAAGGATGATATCTGCTGTGTTTGTGGTTGAATCTTTGGCTGCCAATTGTTTTTACTAATCTGAATAATTTTGCAACAATTTAATTCATTAGGATTTGGCTTTATTGTCAAACCCTTTATTCTTCAAAGTTAACATTATCAAAGAAAAGCCAAATTAATTGGCAAAGAATACAGTTTATGGCTGCCCTGATAAATTGCACATAAATGCTATTACTCAGGCTTTTGAAATCAACTCGCCTGATTCTTTGTTTGTAGATTACTGAAAGAGATTAGAAGGTATTTTAAATCCGAATGGAACTGAATGATTTCAGGAAATAATTAGAACAAAAAGCAAGTAGTTGCAGCCCAAAATAATTCCAAGTCTGTTTACATCTGATTTGGGTTCAGAGGAGCTTGGTTTTTTAAAAAAAGTTGCATATTATTTTAGAATGATTTTTAAATAAAATGTAGACTAGAGACATTTAGTCTACTATTTGTTTCCTCTAATTCTAGGGAGACCAAAATAAATTACTAATTGCAAAAGATTATTGGAATGTAAAGATATTTTACTGTTCAGTATTCTCTCGTGTTCAGTAGTAATTTGTGATATCCTTTTCTCTCCGCAACCTTGCCTCCAGATTTCAGTTGCTGGGTGAAGATGTTGGGCAAATGCATAAATGGCCATTTTGGAATTCCTACACCCACTGATTTGAAAATCTTGTCCCTTTTCTTTACAAATTTCTGCATAGCCTTAATTCACCCAACCTTTGACCTGTTCAATAGACCAAAGTACGTTGCATCTTTTGTGCTTCTGGTTTTCTAAATATTCTTTGCTTGCATTGCTGGTGTTGGAAGAGTGATCGAGCATCATTCCACTGTGTGCTGCATTTGTCTTCCTAACCTCTATGATCCCTGCCACTTCTCTCTCCACCATAAAAAGTCTTCTCAAAACCTGCCTTTCATCACTAAACTAACACTTATCTTTGCTCTGGTTGGTGTTAAATATTTTTTATGAAGCTTCTTAGAAAGTTTGCAGTACTGAAAGTGTCTTGTAAGTGCAAGTTGTGGTTAATGTTGTCGCAGTAAAAATAAATGAATGAATGGGAGCGGACTGAGGTCTTATATGGCTTTCAGCTGCTGTTAGATTCTTACTGCTGCATGTACTGATACCTGTCCAGTGACTAGTGAAGGGGACCTCATGAGCTCCCATTTCTCAGGAAAGTAACATGTGTTTTTGCACTTACAGTTCCACCCAGCTAACATCTCGGAAGTTATCTTAGTCCATCAGTATTTTTGGTTTACAGCAGCAGCCAACCATACCGCTGAATATTGGCTTTACGGTGCATCTATGAACAGTGCCAGAATAGGATAGAGAAAACCTGGAGCGTTGTGTATTTAATCTTTCAATAATATTTGAGTAATCTTGTACGTGTATTGATTGATTAAGCATTGCTGTTTGTTTAAACAATTAATTATAGGTTGTATGCATACGTCGTCATGCTATCAAGTGATACATGTGCAATTCGCTTACAGTAAACTCGAAGTTACACTTGCATTTTGGACTCCCATATTTTCCTTTGAATTAATTTAATGTTTTGAAGTTACAAAACATAACATGGAGAGCTATGCAGGAGGGATGTGTTAATTTGATCTTCAAGAGGGTCACCACAACATCATGAGCCGAAAAGTCTCTACTGTGCTGTACAGTTCTATGTTCTAAAAGCTTATACTGACAGCCAATGGAAGTACAATGTGTGAAAGGAATTGAATGTTGATTTTTGAATTCATTGTAATAAAAAAATGTGCACTTATGGCAGTGTCACTTATTCATGGAGATAAAATACATATAGGAAAGGTTGTATCTTTACTCTGTCTCGTTGTTTGTTATTGTTTGGACTTGTATGAGATGTTCTAACTTGGGTAATTTGTAATTTGTGTGAAGAAGACAATGTTGATAAGCAAAGCAGTGTCATCCACTCCTCAAGGGCAAATCTTCTTCCTGAGACCCATTCCACGCTTTAGAGTAAAAATGTGGGGCAGACATGTTGCAGTACAACTGTTCAGGATGCTATTCATTGCACACAATATTAAGGCAAGGCCCTATCAGCTGAAAATAAATTATTCTGACCAATTTTATCCTTCAAACAATATTGAGGAGTTATTAGCTCAATACTGTTTGTGGGTTCTTGAAGATTTTATTTAATTAATTTATTTAAAGATGTAGCGTAAACAGGACCTATCCAAACTTCTCTTAAATGTTGAAATTGAGCTGACATGCATCACTTGTGCTGGCAGCTCGTTTCATACTCTCCTGACTCTCTGAGTGAAGAAGTTACCCCACATGGTCCCCTTAAACTTTTCACCTTACACTCTTAAGCCATGATCTCTGGTTGTAGTCTCACCCAACCGCAGTGGAAACACACAGCAAAGTTGCTGGTGAACGCAGCAGGCCAGGCAACATCTCTAGGAAGAGGTACAGTTGATGTTCGGGCCGGGAAGAGATCTCTTACTAGCTGCTCTTTCAGTTAGTCCTGACGAAGTGTCTCGGCCCGAAACATCGACTGTAGCTCTTCTTAGAGATGCTGCCTGGCCTGCTGCATTCACCAACAACTTTGATGTGTGTTGCTTGAATTTCCAGCATCTGCAGATTTCCTCGTCTCAGTGGAAAAAGCCTGCTTGCATTTACCCTATCAATATCCCTCACAATTTTGTATACCGCTATCAAATTTCCTCTCGATCTAAAAAAATAGAGGCCTAACCTATTCAATATTTACTTATAACTCAGGTCTTCCAGACCTGACAACATCCTTGTAAATGTTCTCTGCACTCTTTCATACTAGCTTACTTCTTTCCTGTAGGTAGGTGACCAAAACTGTACACAATACTCCAAATTAGACCTCACCAAAGTCTTATATAACTTCAACATCCCATGTGTCTGTACTCAACATATTGATTTATGAAGGCCAATATGCCAAAAGCTTTCTTTATAACCCTATCTACTTGTGTTTGGACTTCCAATGAATTATGGACATGTATTCCCGGTCCCTTTGTTTTACCACACTTCTCAGTGTCCAACCATTCTCTGCGTAAGATCTGCCCACCCACCTGTTGGTCCTACTGAAGTTCACCACCTTGCACTTGTCTGCATTAAATTCCATCTGCCACTTTTCAACCTATTTTCCAGCAGATGCAGATCCCTCTGCAAGCCATGATAGCCTTCCTTGCTGTCCACTGTATCCTTAATCTTGGTGTCATCTACGGATTTGCTGATCCTGATACCTCGTTACCTTCTTTTGGACTTTTTTTTTTGATTTATTGTAATTATTTTGTGCCATTGTAAATATCATGCAGTATTCAGCTACTACAAAACAACACGTTTCACCATATATGTCAGTGATTAAACAAAAACTCATTCTGATTTGGAAGCATCCATTTACAATTTCACTCCTCATTCATTAATCATTTTGGTAGAAGCACTGGCCACATTGTAGTTTGTCTCATCTGCTATTAAAGGGATAATAACACATAGCAACAAGGACTAAGTCTTAGCACCTCCAAGTAATCCCTGCAATTGGTTATATTCTTCAAATTGTTCAAAGATGGTGGGTTTACTGAGTGCTTCATGGAAATCTCTAGCAAAGCTTGAAATGAATGATTCTTTGCAGATGGTTATACAGTAGCTGCACAATGAGTGAGTGGTGTTCTTTTCTCTTTAAAAATCAAGAGGATTGACAAAGAATCTTAGTGGGAGGAGGCCAATCAGTCTCTTGAATTTGTTTTGCTGTGCAATTAGTTTACATCGACATGTCACCCAGTTCATTCACCCACCTGTTGCATCGTAAACTCAATCAACATGAACCAACCATTGAAAATGAACTGGATGACAGAGAATTAAAGCCCAATCTCCATTGCCCTTTGCGTAAAAGAAAACATTTAACTCTGATCAGAAAAGTTATTGTCAGTTGTCAATGATGGGTGTCTTTCACTGTGGAAATTTATGTAATTACTCGATAAACTATTTAAAAGTTACATTCAGTATAATAATATGTGATGTAATGAGTAATAATGATAGATCTTAACAGACTAACACTTCTTCACTGTGAAATTGGTGACTTAAGTAGAACACTTCTTCTCTTTGCAGGAACCAAATGAATCCAGCAGATTCTGATGGTAACAATGCAAGATCAAAATGTTATCGTCCCCACTGCCTGGTAAGATTGTGAAGTTCTCATTGACATAAAATGATAGAGAATTATTTTACACTATATTATTAGATTTCACTGGACAACGAAGATTTTGCTTCCTGATTATGGATTTCGAGCAGCTGATCATGAAAATCACCATGAAATTTCCTTATTATGCACCATTTTTAAATATCACCTATATTTGTTATTTGAATTTATAATTCAAGTCAATTAAAATGTTGCCCACAATGTAAGCTGAAAAGTTTTCTGTCTTGTCCTGGCATGCCTAGGCATGCTTAGCCAGGGCAGATGCTGCATAACAAGACAGGTTTCAGAGAGGCTATACATTTCCATGAAGGATTTGGATATTTGAGACAGATGTTTCCCAGAATAACTAATGCCAAAATTAAGGAAGGCATACTTGTTGGTCCACAAATCAAGCAGGTCATCAATGACAGGCAATTTGAAGAACTTCTAGTGGGACCAGAGAAAATTGTTTGGAAGTCATTCAACGATGTTGTTGGAAATTTTCTTGGCAACTACAGAGCACCAAACTATATGCAGCTAGTTGACAACATGCTTCAATCACACAAAACCATGAAGTGCAAAATGTCACTAAAAATTCATTTTCTGCATTCTCATTTAGACTTCTTCCCTGCAAATCTTAGAGCTGTCAGTGATGAACATGGTGAAAGGGTTTACCTGGACATTGCGGTCATGGAGAAACAGTATTAAGGCAACTGGAATCCATCAAGCATAGCTGATTATTGTTGGATATTTAAGTGAGAAGCCTCAGACGCTGAGTAAAAATGAAAGTAATTAACAAAACATTTTTAGCTTAGTTGAACTATTGCAAAGCGTCAGCACCATTATCCAATTAAACACATCATATAAATTAATTTCTTGTTTCTCCACAATTCCTACGTGATACAAGTAGTTTGAAATTGTATTTTGTTCAGCTTCAAGCAGTCTATTGTAAACAAAAAAATTCTGAGAAACCAACAGGTATGAAAAAAATTTGTTGTCCAGTGTTATCAACTAGTCATTTGTACAAAACCTAGAAATTGCATCACCTAGATATTGGATTGCAACCCATTTTGATGCTAAAACATAGTATCAATGCCCTATTGGGCTCTTCACCAAATAGTATCACAGAATTGTCCAATTTTATTTTGAAACAGCATTACTGTGGTTTATACCCAAGCACCATGCTGAAACAGGATCCTGGTGATTCCCAGTGAGATCTCACCTAATTCTGTGCATCCTTTGCATCTTTAACATTTTGCTGAGAAGCATTTCAAAGATGGCATTAGCTTGTAAAGGCACAATCTCCAGGACTGCCTTGAGGCTGCAGGGTAAACAAAAACAGTTAGCACATTCATTAAAAGGAACATGCAAAAGGATTATCAATCAGATATGCTGCAGAGGTTAGTTGTGTTGGAGGACCAGGAGAGCTTGGTGGCAGGAGTCTACAGTAGTCATCTACATCTCCATTCCATCATGTGATCATATCCACAAAATAGAATAGCGCTGAAGAAATTTCGTGATCTCACAAGATCTATTAATGTTGATGTCTATCACTGTTTAAGTTCCTTTAGCAAGGTTATAGCCATCCAGAAATAGAGGTGATGTAGAAACCGCTTAGAGTAACTGAAGCTGGGATTCATTTATTAGTGAGTTTCATTCAGTGCAGCTAGCCTGCCGAGCCAGATGTGAAGGGATTTTTAGTGTCATCTTGGCTCTCTCAGCTAACCATTGGCCCATTGTTAGGGTTTCGACTGACGTGCTGAAGGGCAACTTCACAATGTAGGTTTCTGATGAGAGTCATCTCCTTGCTCGGGAACAAGAGAAAATCTGCACATGCTGGGTTTCAGCCCAAAACGTTAACTGTACTCTTTTCCTAGATGCTGCCTGGCCTGTTGAGTTCCTCCAGCATTTTGTGTGTGTTGCTCTTTGTTTGGGAGCTACTTGCATACCATGCAACTGATGCTTTCATCATTCTCTCGTGTAAGAAATGGGGCTGTGGACACTGAACTGGGTTAGATGTGGTAGTCTTCTCCCTTCTCTTGCTCCTGCTGTACGTTTGCCCTGACTTGTAACCACATGCTCCAGCATTTATTGTTCTCAACATCTGGAAATAGAGTGCAGTGTATAGTGAAATGATATCATCTCCACATCTGCTCAGCATGTACTGCATGGCATCCAACGACTGATGCAGGCGGCAAAATACCATCATGAGAAGACCTATAGCACTTTCCACTGTGATCCCGGAGCTCTGGTGAAACTGAAGTCAATGAGAATCAAAGGGAGAAAAGTTGTGATTGTCAGGGGCCGATAACCTTAACTACAGGACACTGCTGAAAGAGTCCTAGAGCTTAATGTTCCAGATCTAACCATGTTCAGCTGCTTGATCAATGTCTTTCCTTCTGTCAGCAATGGGAATGTTCACTGATTATTGCGCTATGCTCAATTCAGCTTACAGCTCCTCAACAAATTCAGTTAATGCTTGCATGCAACAAGGCCTAAACAACTTTCAGGCACGGGCCACAAGCAACTTGGTGTCAGGCAATGGTTATCTTCACCATTTATAGCCAGCTAAATGGCTACCAGCACAAAGTGATCCACATTAATATTTATTAGCGATACAGTGCAGAGTAGTCCCTTCCGGCCTTACGAGTCACGCTGCCCCAGAAACCCTGACAAACCTCATTAGCCCTAACCTAATCACAGAAAAACTTACAATGGCCAATTAACCTACTTGGTGGGTCTTTGGACTTTGGAGGAAAAGCCACACATTCCACAGGGAGGACGTACAGACTCCTTACAGGTGGCGCCAGAACTAAACTTTAAACTCCAGAAAGATCCAAGCTATAATAATGCTGTGCTAACTTTACACTATCATGGTGCTTGGGGTTTTGGGGGATTATAATGATCACAAACTCAATTGGACCAGTCATGCAAAAACGGTGGCTACAAAGGCAAGTCAGGCACTCATTTCTTTTGATGTCCCGTAGGCTCTCAGCAAATAACAAGGCACAAGACAGAAGCATGATGGAATATTATCCACTTACCTGGACAAGCGGCACGGTGTGTGACATTTAGCTTAAGCTATTACAACGCCAACAACGGTTCAACTCCAGCATTGCCTGTAAGGAGATTGAATGTTCCCCCCATGACCGTGTGGGTTTTCTTTGGGTGCTCTGGTTTCCTCCAAGATGTGTACAGGCCAGTAGGTTCATTGGTCACATCGGCGTAATTGAGCTCATTGGGCCAGAAGGCCTGTTACCATGCTGTCTCTCTAAATAAAATAAGTAAGAAGAACTCCAACAACTCTCAAGAAGCTTTACATCGTTGAGGTCAAAATAGAAACCCCACCCACAGCTCTAAACATTCGCACACTCCGCAGGTATTTGCCTGGGCTAGGCCTACCACATTTCCCAAATCTGCACCTTCACTGCCAAGAGTGCCATAGGCATGTGGACCACCAGCACCTACCGGTTCTTATTCTATGCTTCACACCATCCAACATCAGAAATACTGTATATTGGCAACTCTTTACTGGATCCATATGCTAGAAATACTATCCATTTTCATGGGAATACTAGAAAATGACAGCATCTGGAGAGAATAACAGAGCTAATGATTCAGGTTGTGTACCTGAGAAATACAGCAAGATTTATACCTTGTGTTCCTGCAGAAAGGGTACAGAAACAAATTTTATCCATTCTTCTAGTAACAGTCTTGGGCAAAGAATAAGTTACAGTCAGAGGTGACCCTAACAAAAGTACGGAATTTTATTCAGTGATGTGGTATCATACAAAATGTGAGAAATAAATAACTACTATTTGATAAGTGTGAGCATGTGTCTAGTGGAATACATTGTGCTTGTATTCTAATTATATAAAATATAGAAGGCACGTTATACTTCCATGACTATGTAGCCAGACAGGTTGACATTTGTTGTTACCTTTGGAGTGAAAATTTGTTATCCTTAGGCTGATTTTTCTTCTGTTCCTCAATGGCTACTGAGCACAGAATTCTAGATTGTCGCTAATGGGTTAATTACAAGCTTCCTTGGTGCTGCTAAATCACGTCAGGATCACTAATTGTGCTATTAATGTTATTTACCGTCAAGATAATGGATTTTAAATTCTGAGAAGTTATCTCAGTCAATGGGATAGTTTTAGTAAGCTACGTTCCTGAGGAGTTGAGGTTAAGGGATCAAGGTCAATACTAGAGGTCCCCACTAAGGCTAGAAAGAGGAAAAGAGCAAGGAAGATAATATAAATCAAGAAATAACATGGTGGATTATAACTTTAAAATATAGGTTGTAGTGGGATAGCTGAAACTGGAGGATTGATTGAAGATTAAATATTAGCTGTATTTTTCAGACATACAGTACATCAAAACATCCAAACTAATGGTGAGATGTGTTATTTGTGTCAGTGACCAACACAGTCTGAATATGTGCTGGGAGCAGCCCACAAGAGTTGCCATGTGTCTGGTGACAATGTAGCGTGCCCTCGGCTTAATAATCCTTACTAATCCGTATGTCTTTGGAATGGGGGAGAAAACCAGAGCACCAAAAGGAAACCCACTCCTAAGAGACTGTAGCAGGGATTGAACCCTGACTGTTGGCACTGTAAAGCATTATGCTATCTGCCTCACTACCACGTCTCCCACTGAATTGAAACATTGCTTCCTGAGGGAGAATTCAATAAGGCTACACATCTGAAGCAGGGTCATGCAAATTTAGTCTTTGATTTCAACACATACTTAGTATATAGAGTGAATCAAGTATGTAGAACAGGGTCTAAGGAAGAAACAGATGATTTCAAGAATGCCAACAAATATAAACAAAACAGTGCAATCAGGCAAAAGGAATCTATCTGACTTGTAATTTAGTGTGGTCTGAGTTTCCCTATTTTAATACAGCTTTAATGACAGGTAGGGATAAACCTGTTTACATTGATAGTTTTGAATTAGTAGCAGAATTTGTTGCAATGATGTCTGTCACAGCATGATGCATCACAATGGAAACAATTAAGATGTTTATGCTTTGTCAGCTAAAAAAGAAATTGGGATATCATCTATATCTTAAAATCAAACTTGTGCTAATCTAAATACAAAAGCACCATTCTTTACACATCCTCCCTTACCACTATTCAGGGCCCCAGACAGTCCTTCCAGGTGAGGCGACACTTCACCTGTGAGTCGGCTGGGGTGATATACTGCGTCTGGTGCTCCCGACGTGGCCTTCTATATATTGGCTAGACCCGACACGGAGTGGGAGATCGTTTTGCTGAACACCTACGCTCTGTCCACCAGAGAAAGCAGGATCTCCCAGTGGCCACACATTTTAATTCCACATCCCATTCCCATTCTGACATGTCTATCCACGGCCTCCTCTACTGTAAAGATGAAGTCACACTCAGGTTGGAGGAACCGCACCTTATATTCCGTCTGGGTATCCTCCAACCTGATGGCATGAACATTGACTTCTCTAACTTCGGCTAATGCCCCACCTCCCCCTCGTACCCCATCCATTATTTATATACACATATTCTTTCTGTCATTCTCCTTTTTCTCCCTCTGTCCCTCTGACTATAACACTTGCCCATCCTCTAGGTTTCCCCCAGCTCCCCCTTTTCCTTCTCCCTGGGCCTCCTGTCCCATAATCCTCTCATATACCTTTTGCCAATCACCTGTCCAGCTCTTGGCTCCATCCCTCCCCCTCCTGTCTTCTCCTATCATTTTGGATTTCCCCCTCCCCCTCCCCCTCCCCCTCCCACTTTCAAATCTCTTACTAGCTCTTCCTTCAGTTAGTCCTGACGAAGGGTCTCAGCCTGAAACGTCGACTGTACCTCTTCCTAGAGATTCTGCCTGGCCTGCTGCGTTCACCAGCAACTTTGATGTGTGTTGCTTGAATTTCCAGCATCTGCAGAATTCCTCGTGTTTGCATTCTTTAACCTCTATTGTAATTTGCAGTGAAGTAGAATTGGGAGGAATTTTCACCCTAGCAGCTGCTAGAGTGCTGAATATTCAGGCAGTTACGGTTTATTGAATCATCCATCCTTTACTTGCTGAGAACTGGCAGGTTCTAGCACTAGCAGTTTTCCAGAGGAGGAGACCAAACCTGATGGATCTATTATATTACACAAGAAATTGAACTTAAACAGCCATGTACACGATGTGGCGGCAAGAGCAGGTCAGATGCTAGGCATCCTGTGGCAAATACAGTAACTCTTCTCCAAACCCCCCAAAACTTATCCGCCATCTACAAGGTTCAAGTCAGGAATGTGCTGAAATATCATCCACTTGTCTGAATGGCTACATCTTCGACGATACTCTAGAATCTCAATACCATATGAGACATAATAGTATTGTTCAAAACTCTTAAGCACATATATAGGTTGCTTAAGACTTTCGCACAATACTCCACTTGTCAATATGGAGTGGGAGCGAGTTTGTAAATCCGGCAGGAGCAAAGGATATTGGGAAGGGCAAGGGTGGAGTGTTGCAGGAGAGGTGTGGCACATGTGGCAGGAAAGGAATGCCAGGAATTGTGGATGGTGTGGGTGCGGATAACCAACCCTGAGATGCAAGGCAAGGTCATTTGATTCCAAACAACTGTTTATTGATCATTACAGAATGTCTCTCTGGTGCTTCCCACTCCCTCCCATCTCCCTTCCCCTTTTCCCAACCATGATTCCCCATTCTCAGTCCACAATAGAGACCCACGTCAGAATCAGGTGTATCATCACTTATCATCAATCACACACAGTATGTCATGAATTTTGTTTTGTGGCAGCAGAACAGTGCAATGCATAAAATTACTGTACAAAAGTCATAGGCACCTGAGTTATATATATGTAATGCCTGGTTAAGATTTATGCTGCTATGCCGTGAGGTATTTTATTTTAGCAGCTTTCTGTAAAAGTAGAGTGTCCTGCTGCTAGAGTGTTTTGGGTTTGGCTAAGGATAAGGAGCCAATTGTCCAATTTAGGAATGTTGTGTCAGCCTATCAAGAGTGGAATGACACGGAACAGTCTTGCGAGCTGGGTGGGAACAGTTTTTGTAAAGGATAGTAGTCCAATTTGGGGGTTTCTTGGCGGGAGCTGCTGAACGGGCAGAAGGGAAGATGTCGTTGAATGACGTTCAAAGGAGAGACCTAGTTGTACGAAGTGCCTTGTGCAGATGAATGGTTCGAAGGAGGAAGTGCCAATACTCCTGAGAGAGCCAGTCCATTTAATATGGTCTTCAAAGGAAGTTCAAACTATGATTGGTGATGAGAATTTTCAGCACTGTGAGTAAAGCAATGCGCCCAGCTACTACAGAAATAAGCTCCAACGTTTATGTGCACACTTAGACTGTTTAAACTGTAATGGGCCCTTTATTCTTTCTTTTCCTTTCTCTAATAACTGTTTGATAAAGTTCAAAATTGGTAAATATACTTTCTTTATAACTTTTTGCTGGTATGCAACCTGTCATTTCTGGGCTACTGATAAATGTGTATGGACAGTATTTACACAACATTCACTCAAATCAAAGTTCCTTTAATTGAAATATCCCAATGTTCCTGTCTGGTTGAACCCCAAATCATACTAACCATAGACTATATTGTTAATGAAAAGTGGCTTTCTCCCCGCTGAGTCACGTGGCTGTTAGCAGAATTAGCTAACCAGCCAAATTGGTGCATGAGCCCCGGTGTGGGGGCTTGTCTGGGATTTCGGATGTTGTGTGAATGCTGTTTATAGATTGCTCCGAGGCTGGTTCTACTGGTGTTGAATGAAGTCTGAGGTTGAAGAGTGCTTTAAGTCTGCATTCGATGTATTCAGAGGAAGACACTGCCTGCGAGAGTTGCTTCATTATCTCATTTACAAATTACGGGACCACCTGATTTAGAGTGTCTGGATTTCCTCTCCGTAGAGCCTGATTCCAGTAACGTTCCAAATGCCTTGGTCACCACGGATCACAATACCAGGTATGCTCAAGCCTTCCCCACAAAGGCTCAGAAAGCATCCGCAATTGCCATGGTATTATGGGAGAAGTATTCTGTTTATTATGGCCTCCCAAGAAGGATACACAGTGATCGGGGAAGGGATTTTGAGAATCGGCTCATATATAAGTTACTGAGCATGCTTGGAGTTGAGAAGTCAAGGATCACGCCATATCACCCTCAGGGTGATCATCAGCTTGAAAGGTTCAACTGGACATTGCTAGACATGCTTGGAACCCTGGGTGCCAGCAGAAAGTACAAGTGCAGTCATCATATTGGACATTTGGTACACTGCTACAACTGCACACAGAATGAAGCTACTGGTTACTTGCCATACTATTTGATGTTCTGACACAAAACAAGATTGTCTGTAGATCTCTGTTCTGGAATTGACGGTGAAGACCTGCCGCAGAAGATGTATCTCAAGTATATGTCTGACATGAGGAAAGAAGTGCAAAAAGCTTATGAGCTAGCAGCAGTTTCTGCTACCAAGCAGAATGAAGGAAACAAGAAATATGATCAAAAGATTAGGTTTTGTCAACTTATGCCTGGAGACAGAAAGAAATTTGGGGCTACCTGGGAAACATAAGCGGGCCGACTAATTGGTGTCTATGCCTTACATAGTGGAGAGCCGGATCCCAAATTTGCCAGTTTTCTAGGTGAAGCCAGAGGATGGGAATGGTACTCTCAAAATTCTCCAGCAGATCACCTTCTACCTCTAAGGTAGGTAATATGTGTTAACGCAGAGCCTGACATGGAACCTACACTTAGTAGGAGAACTCTGCCCTGAAGGAGGAGAACAGAAAGGTAACCAGCTCACAACAGCGTGATTTCAGTGGAAAGACCTGCAGAGGGACCGACCACTGAGACGCAGACGCAGAGGATGAGGAAATGGGACTGTGGTATGCTTTGCCTTATGTAAACTCCCCAAGAATTGATGAAGAGATTTCTGAATCTCCCAGCCCTGACTCAATGTAACAGGGAGGACTACCAGTGGACAGGCAGATGTGATAGTAGACAGTGAGGGGAAACTGAGCTCCAATATAATTGGGGTTGAAGCTGAGTTCAGTCAGGTGGCCAGGGTACCTGAGGCAAAAGGAAGATACGAGTGATAAACAGAGGGAGTCATCCCCTAGTAAACAGGAACAGTCGCACAACGTACCTGAGGCTGAAGAAGCTGAATATGAGCTCAGAAGGCTTCAGAGAGTCAGGAAACCCCCAGATATGCTCTCATATGATGCAAAGGGGAAACAGAGTATTGCTTCCATCCCAGTAGTGAGATATGTTCCTGCATTTGCAAATGGATTGAAGGTCCTGAAATCACAAAATTCATTTGGATACTGTGTTATTAATAATGGTTTAGTAAGTTCCAAAGTCATGAGGACATGACTGTTTTTAGTAGGAGGAGAATGTAATGCCCAGGTTAAGATTTCTGCTGCTATGCTGTGAGGTATTTTATTTTTGCAGCTTTCTGTAAAAGCTGTATGCCCTATTGGTGAGACTGTTTTAGTTTTGGCTAAAGGTAAGGGGCCAGTTGTCCAACTTAGGAATGTTGTGTCAGCCTTTCAGGAATGAGATGGCATGGAACGTTCTCCAGAGCTGAGCAGGAAGAGTTTTTGTGAAGGGCAATAGTCCGGTTTGGGGGCTTTTTGGTGGGAGCTGCTGAGTGGCAGAAGGGAAGATGTCGCAGAATGCCGTTCGAAGGGGAGTCCCCATTGTAAGAAATGCTTTGAGCAGATGAGTGGCTCCAAGGGGGAAGTGCCAATATTCCTGAGAGAGAGCCAGTCCATTTGAGATGGTCTTTGAGGGAAATTTGAACTGCGGTTGGTGATGAGAATTCAGCGTAGTGAGAAAAGTGATATGCCCAGCTACTACAGAAATGAACTCCAACGTTTATGTGCACATTTAACTGTAATGGGACCTTTAGTTTTTTTTCTCTGTTAACTGTTTGATAAAGTTCAAAATTGGTAAATATACTTCCTTTATAACTTTATGCTGGTATGTAATCTGTCATTTCTGGGCTACCAATAATTGTATGGACAATATTTATACAGCATTCACTTACATCAAGGTTCCTCGAATTGGAACATCCCAATTTTTCTGTTTGATTGAACCCCAAGTCATACCACCCTAGACGTATATTGTTTATGAAAAGTGGCCTTCTGTCCACTGAGTCTTGTGGCTGTTAGCAGAGTTAGCTAACAAGCCAAGTTGTTGTACGAGCCCTGGTGAGCTGGTTGCATATACTGTATGTGCCTAAGACATTTTCACAGTACTGTAGGAGCCTGCTTAATAGACACTCCATCCTCAAGAATTTACTAATGCCACCACCGAGTCACAGTAGCAGTAGTTCGTACCATCCACTCACCAGCAACTTATGAAGACCCTTTAGACAGCATCTTCCAAACCAATGATCTCTACCAGGAAGAAGATCAAAGGCTGCAAAAGGGAGTGCACTGGAACACCGTCACCTGGAGATAGCCCTCCAAGACACAAACCTTCCTAGCATGGAAGTATATTGTCATTCCTTCGGTGTCATTGGCTCAAGGTCCTGGAATTCTCATGCTGTAACAATATTGTGGGTACACTTGCACATCCAGGACTGGAGCAGTTCAGAATCAGAATTAGAATGAAGTTTAATGTCACCGGCATATGTTGTGAAAATTGTTAACTTAGTGGCAGCAGTACAATGCAGTACATGATTATAAAGAAAATAAGTAAGTGAGATAGTGTTCATGGGTTCGATGTCCATTTAGGAATCGGATGTTAGAGGGGAAGAATCACTGAATGTGTGCCTTAGGGCTTCTGTACCTCCTTCCTGATGCTAACAATGAGAAAAGGGCATGCCCTGGGTAACAGGAGTCCTTAATGATGGGTGCCACCTTTCTGAGGCACCGATCCTTGAAGATGTCTTAGATACTATGGAGCAATGCCCACATCCTCAAATGAATATTTTAAAAGAAAAGACGCTGTGGTGTGATGTCAGCAGAATCCCATTACAGTTTATACTAAGTGACCTAAAAGCTATGTAAAATTGGATCAGGACAAAGAGGGGCCAAGATCATGTTCCTTGTGAATCCGGATGAGCTTGTGTCATTCAATGGATCAAAGAACGCCTAAGATCTCCCTGCCACCATCTTGTTTTCTGAGGTGAGACAAAGCAGTCTGATCTTGCCATCCACCTGCTGTTGTTGCTGTCTCTCAGCGAAGGGAACAGGAACTAATAAAAGCTGGACAGCATGATTGAAATGAAGCTTAAGCATTAGTTTGGTTTCCCTCTGGATTAACAAGTAAGGTAGAGATAGAATCCAGTCCAATTTAGCCCTTTATGGTGATATCTAAAACTAACAACCTTTATCACATGGCAAACTAACTACATTGAAAGATGGCAAGTGGCAAGCAGTGTAGGAACTTAATGGATGTAACTACAGAGATACTGGATGAATTAGTTGTTATCTACCAAAAATCCTTGGATTCTGGGGTGGTTCCAAATGATTGGAAAACTGCAAAGGTAACAACAGCATTGAGGAAAGGAGGGTGACAGAGAACATGAAACTACGTACAAGACATTTAGACTTACATCTGCTCTTTGGAAAATGCTGGGGTCCTTCATTAATGAAGTGGGCTATATTTGATCTCCTTGGAGAGAGGGAAGCTGATGGGTAACCTGATAGAGCTGCGTAAAATTATAAGTGGCACGGATAGTATAGATTGTCAGAATCTTTTTTCCTACCATGAGAGAAAGATTCTATCTATACAATCTATGTAAAACACCTCTTCTCATCTTGAAAGTATGCCCTCTTCAGAAACAAGATGGCATACGTCTAAGATGAGAGGATGAAGTTTTAAGTAAACAGAACAAGAATGGATATAGACCTAGTGAGGGCAAATGTAGGATAGGACCAGGGAAAATAAACAAAAGCATTATTATGGAATCAGTGAGCTGAAGGGCCAGCTGTATAGATTTATGAGGTAGTTGCAGGACATTTAGAAATTCATAAAACCATCAAGCAGTCTCAACTATAAAGGAAATCTCCTGGAACCTTTTGAGGGTGCCTAACAAAGTGGATAGAGGGGAACAAGGAGAGGAAGCATATCTGGATTCTCAGATATCAGTTGAAAAGTTGCCATGTGCTGCAAGATAAAATATGTTGGGAAACTAATAAAAATACAATAGCATCGTGGTTAGCACAATGCTGTACAGTGCAGGTGACACGGGTTCAGTTCCTGCTACTGCCTTTAAGGAGGTTGTACGTTCTCCCATGACTACGAGGGTTTCCTCTGGGTGCTCCGGTTTCCTCCCACAGTCCAAAGACATACCGGTTGGTAGGTTAATTGGTCATTGTAAGTTGTCCCATGAATAGGCTAAGGTTAAATCAGGGGTTGCCAGGCAATGCGGCTTGAAGGGACTGAAGAGCTTATTCTGCACTGTATCTCAATAAAAAAACTAAAAACACATTCACCAGTGGGTGCCAAAGGAGTCAGAGATAGGACCTCAACTATTTATAGTCTACTTTAGCTAAAGGGTTCAAATGTACTGTAGTCATGTCTGTTGGTGTTAGAATGAAGAGAAGAATGAAGTTTTGAATCATCTGTAGTGGTTACTGAAGAGATTGCACTTGGAGTACTGTGTATAGTTTTGTCTCCATATTTAAGACATTGCATTTTTATATTGGAGGTATTGCAGACAAGGTTAACCTTTTTGATTCCTGAGATAAGGGAGTTGACTTATGAAAAAAAGTTCAGCAGGTTGGGTGTATACTAACTGGTGTTTTCAAGAATGAGAGGTGATCTTTTTTGAGACATCTAAAGTTCCAAAGGGCATTGACAGGATGAATGTTGACAGGATGTTTCCTCTGGTGGGATATCTATAACTATTGTTTCAGAATAAGAGTTCGCAAAAATCGCAGGAAAGTGGAGATGAAGCCAGGACATGTTCAGCCATGATCTTACAGAGTGACAGCAGGCTTGAAGATCTGATATGCACATTTCTTTTTTAAAAAGGTGATTCCCTATATACCAGAAATATTTGGGCAGCACTTTGGCATAGGTTATCAAACTGCTGTTGCATTGCTTTGGGGACCGACAGGAAGTTCCACACTGACCTTCAATGCTGCATGTGTGGTGTTTGCACAATCTTCCCGTCACTGCATAGTTCCCGGCTGGTACTTTAATTCAGCATTGTAAACTGCCCCTAGTGTGTGGGTCATCTGAGGAGAAAAATTGGATTACTGTAGCATTAATGTGAATGGGACTTGGTGATTGGTGCAAATTCAGATGACTGAAGGGCTTACTCCATGACTAATAAGGATCACAGACCCTGGCCTTTTCTCCACTTCTTGGTTGCTTTCCCTTCACAAATGGGGCTTTCTCTGTGTGTGGACATAGGCAAGTAGATTTACACAGACTCTTTGCCCAAAAGTTTTTGTTACCGAGCATTGGCCTAGACTTGGGCACATCCACATCTGGCAGGTCCTCGCAGATGTCCAATGGTCTAAAATACTTTAAATTTGGTGCTACTTATTTCAGATCCTGGCTGGATCTACAGAGTTAGATTTAGTCACGGCTACAAAACCTAGACCCAGATGAGATCTGGTTTACAGATGCCTAGTTCCTAGAACCCAAATTAAGATAAAATCAATGTGAATGCAGCATGTGTGAGTATGTGTATGTATGTGTCAGACAATAGTGATTGGGGGGAGGGGAGGAAGGGAATTGCTGTTTCGTTTAGCTCACTGATGTCACAACTAATTAAATGGCATTGTAATTTCCCACAAATGGTCACTTCTAGGTTAAAGCTGAGAGTAGTCTTTTGGTATGGAGAACAATTTTCTATCCAAAGCATTGGCAGGGTTTTATTGAAGCTTGGGGCAAGAGAGGATTGTAACTAAGCCTGAGTAATACATTGCTGGGCTTGTTTTTCCTGTGTTTTCCATTATGTAAGTAGTTTTTCTCACACCCAGCAGGTGTCCAATTCAATTAAAAAGGATAGGGTCTGCTCCTGGATTAGTTAGCCAATAGCTAACATGGACAAGGTACTATTGGAGGCTGAATGTTGCCAAAAATAAGTCCAGGAAACAGAACCTTTCACTGAATTAAACAGTCACCCTTGCACTTTTTAAAAGTCATCATCGTGACTAGTTTAAAGCACGAAATTTCCGTGCAGGGTCTGTCTCTTGGGTTCAATAGTTTCCTTCCTTAAACAGTTTATTTCAGTCTTGAAGGTGACTGCAGTGCTTCTGCTGTTGTAAAATGTTACTCATATTATTATAAAATAATAACATTAAAAGGGCATTGTTATGGCCAGGTATTGATCTGCAATGTTCATACAATGAAGGGAAATGAGTGCTTGCAACACATGAACTTACACACATGGTCACATGTTCACAGACCACAGGTTATATGGCGATTACTTTTTCATGATGTCAAGAATTAACAAAACAATAAGCATTTAATAATATTAAAAAAAGATAAGCCATTTCGTTGACTCCACATTGGAGCTTTTCATCTGAGTTACAAATGAAGATTTTATTATTGGGTATAGCTGTAACCTTTGCTTTCTAATCCAAAAATCCGTACTTTAACCAGATCAATAAAATAACCAGGTGACAGATGCTTTGCCAAGTAGACAGTTCCCAATGGCTAAACTTGGAAGAGTTTCCTGCATCAAGATTGGGTGCCACAGTAGTCAGCTTGGGGCAGCGGAGTTCAGAGTTCAGTCCTGGTGTCCTCTGTATGTCCTCCCATGGAATGTGTGGGTTTTCTCCTGGTCCTCTGGTTTCCTATCACAGTACCGAGAAGTTTAATTAGTCATTGCAAATTGTCCTGTGATTAGGTTGCAGGGTGGTGTGGCTTGAAGGGACAGAAGGGCCTATTCCACACTGTATCTCTAAGTTAACAAAGCAAGGGTATAATGTGGTCCAAGGCATTTTACACATTACTTTCAGAATGTTCTGGACACCTTCTGTTCTAACTATTTTAGTAAAGTAGGAAATATAACAGTCAAGTTGGGCTCGGCAAACTCTCATAAAATAATGACCAGATGGTCTGTCTTATTAGTAATGTTGATTGTGGCGTAGATGGCAGCCGGTATGCTAGTGTTAACTCACTATTTCTTTTTTTTTTCCAAAATTGGAGAGTGGTGTGATTTGTTAAGTCAGCCTGAGAAAATAGTTGGAGCCTTGGTTTAACGCCTAATCTGCAGGTAGCATCTGCAACAGGGTAGCACACCCACAGCACTGCACTGGAGTGTTCACCTACTTTGAGGCTCTGGAGTGGGATTTGAACCTGCAACCCATTATCCAAAATGAACCTGCAACTTTCCTGATTCTGATGCAAGAGGGGTCACAATCTAAGTCACAGCTGACACACAATATAAAATACTACATTTTATCCAAAAGCATTCACCATTGAAAAATGCAGACCTCTGACTTCTGATTATTTTTAATGTGTAAGTTAAAGATTGTCTGTAATAATAAACCATCACTCATGGGCGCCTGCAAAGAGAGCTAGCTTTTATGCTCATCCTAGAATATGTCGCACAGTGCAGAGGGTTGAGTAATAATTAAGCCTAGTTATTGTTTTTAATCTCACTGCAGGTAATTATCATGTTTCTGATCTGTGGCACAATCGCTACCATCCACAGAATGAGACAAATTAGTGTTTGCATATTAAATTGCATGCCATCATTTTTAAGTACTATATTTTCCATTTCAGTTAGACATACAGCATTGGAAAAAAATTAGATGTGATGCATTTCAGTCAGTAATATACAGACAATATTAATATTTCCACACAACTTCATTTTTAAAGTGCAATGTAATGCTTTTGACAGCTTTAGCATTTTTTTAATAAATGAATGGAACGATGTGCAGCTTTGTATGATGAGATTGTTTCTCAGTCCCTTATGGAGGCCTTGCCCTAATGTTGGCATAAGCAACATTATTTAAAACTGTTTATGTTAATGCTGAATGCTATTTACCCATGCTGCAAATTGCTCTGTGTACAAAAAGACAACACATCCGATGTTCCTAAATTTAAATCACAACACTGGCCAGGCTCATTGCCAGGATTGGATAAGTGTTGCTGCCAGGGTTTGTGATTTGTTATCAGAACCTCTAATATGTTTTGTGGCTATGGTTTCCCATGTGGCAGGGTTGTAATCTCAGCCATGCTTTACTTGGCAGGTGATGAGCAAAGGCCAGATGCATCCTCATAAAGAGAGGGAAAAGAAGTGTTGAGGCAACTGTGTGCAAACTAGGTTACTCTTGCACAACTCTTTGCATGCTATATTTATATTCAGGCAGGAGTTCTGGCTCACGTTGCTTTCTAAAACCTGGGGCTCCAAGGTGAATTGTGACTCTGCTGCCTTCCACTTGTATGAAACCAACCAACTTTAGCTCCGATCAGGCATACTGCTCTGAGTGGCCAGTAATGTCCAGGATGCATATTCACCATAGCAGGTGCTGAAGAAGTCCTGTCACGGTTTGTTAAATAGTTATGTTTACAATCTTAATATAAAACACAATAAATTACTTAGATATTTAATTATTGTGTGCAGTTAACATGTATATATCTGGATTTCTTTTAATGCCATTTTAAATATATATTTTGCTTTAGTAACATAATACTTTCTGCCCTAGTAGCCCACAAAGTAGATTTATAACATTGATGTCCCAGTATTTCTTTCCAAATGTTTAATGTCCTTGTTTCAGAATCCTGGGTTAGCAGTCTAATTAAGATAGGTCATATGCCAAACTTGGGCAATTTGTGGTATGAAATTATTGAAATAAGACTGAATTTACTTTTTTAATGTAAGCAACATTAGTTTGAGAGGAATAATTGAAAGGAATTAATGGAATTCATTTGTCCTCAATATAGGGTAATAGAAAGGCCAAGGAACAGAACAGTGTGGCTTCAGTGAGACAGAATGATTTAAAAAATGGATGTAATGTTTTAATTCATTAGTCTTCTGGATCTAGTGTAATTACCACAGTGTAAACCCCCTCCCCTCGGCCTGCTTATCACAACCAAATAATCCACTAGCCAACCCTACCCTTACCATTAGCTGATTTTAAAGCAGAAAGCACATAAACAGACCTGTATTTATATAACAATCTATTCTTGTTGCAGGATGTCATACACATACACTGAGTGGTACATATTTCAGAATTAATAATACGCCTCCAGCTCTCTGCACAACATGCTAATTTTTAGCTATTTTAATTTTACATATACATGAATACATTTTGTGTCATTTTAAATTAGACCTTTAGATGTGTTTTACCAATTATTTTGACCAATTCAAACCTGTGGGATATAAGGCTGATTGCGTGTGATTAGATTATGCTAAATTTGTGAAACAACTTTAGGCATTCCATTAAAAATGATGTACCTATGTAAAAATTAAATTCATATAGTTTTCACAAACTATTAAATTGCAGTGGTAGCTTATTAAGGTCCAGTTAGGAATGCTGCCTAAACCTCCTTTCAAATAACATTATTTTTCATTAAATCACGCAGTCAATCGCAATTAGATTTTCTTCCATTTTTACGATCGCATTAACAGCAGAAATTATGGCTTGAAGTTGCTGCGGACGGAAAGCCATCAAAAGCCGTGAACGCATGCAGTGCGACTCTCCGCATTAGCAAAAGTCCTTTAAGAATCTGCATTTTTTTACTAAAAGAAAATCTAATATAATTCCTTGCATTTTTTTCTTTCATCTTCGTTCCCAAGCCTGTCGTCCAGTCATACGTCCAACATTCTGAGTCTGTTCTATCAACAACTTCCCCGTGTTGTGAACTCACTATGGAAGCGACGTTTACTTCAACACCGAGGTCAAGTGGTCTAATGCTGTCTTTACTGTAGTAGGCGAAATACCGGATAGTGTAAGGATGATTTAGAGATGCATGCAGAAACCTGGATGCCTTTGGGTTTGTAGGTACTGTGACACCCGTATCCTGTACAATCTAGCCTGCAACCAAGGTAGCACACCATACACATAGTTAAATCACCCTTTGCCGAGCATTATTCAGCGTGAAATTAAATCTTCCAGGAATCAACCATAATAAAAATGAAATTAATATTGTGCTGGTAAATAGATATCGGCGACTTCTAGTAGTGAAGAAATAATTTTAGAAGCAATAGGAGCCAAGGTTGTTTTTAATGTTCTGTTTATTTACTGACACCGTGCTGCGTTTATGTATATATAATGTTACAGTCTGCCTTGGATGAAAACAAATCTTTTGATATATTTGTTCAAATTCCAATCCCTAAAACATGCTAGGTATTACTGAACAGCGACTGAAAGAGATTTACAGCCTTGTAATATTCTTCAACCTCTGTTGCCAACTTTTAAAGAGAAACGACATGATTCCGTCTGGGCGCAAACTTATAATTTTCACCACTAGCGCGGTCTTATTAATCATCACAAATAACCTGTAAAAAGACGGAAAGGGAGACGATAATTGGCTGCTTGGCAAAGATAATGTGAATCAAACTGTTGTATTTTTTTTCTAGTCTGTTCCATTTTTAAAGGTTGCTTAGTATCTGTGTCTTTGTAGATTTTTTTTTGTTTTGTTTTTCTCCCCCAGCGTGTTTGTGCGCAGCAAAACAAAGAGGTGTTTTGGGCAATTTGATGCGTGTGCATGTAAATCTTCCTGAGTGTGACATAGATAGATATAGCTTCCAACATTGTTCTGATCCATACTTTAGGCCGGCAGCCAAAGCATTTTATCTTTTAATGCATTAGAGTGATCTTCCAATTAGCTGCAGTCTATAATACCCTGATTTTGGGACAGGGAGGGGGTGGGGGAAGGCTTGATAGTTCTGCTCGAGAGGCAAAATGAGGGGGCTTATTATGGAAAGTGCAGAGGTTGTGCAGTAGCTGGGCTCTGTTGTAAAGTTTGTAGATAAGAGGAAACTGGCCCTTGAGCATCCATTCTATTCTGTATATTAACACTTCTAATCTGCAGTGCTGATAAAACGCTAGCCGTTTGCATTTGGAGGAATTAATTCTTGAGTTACTGTTGTAACCAGGCGACAGTGATTAACCTCTAAACTGTCCAATATTCTCTGCAGAATTATGCTCCTGGATTATAAACTACTTAGTTTTGTCCAACTAAATTAACAGTTTTCTTTCCCCTCTGAGAAATGAGATCTGGAAGGTATGCTGCCTAATCGAAACACTGCATCTTTTGTGGAATGTCAGTCAAAAATGCAATCCCCGTCAGGGCGGCCCTCATAAAAAAATTTAAATCATTTCCAATCCTTTCTTTGGCGTTATTCAAAAAGATCATAATAATTTTCTCGTGGCCAAAGCACAAGAAATCAATTATTTCCCCACAAAGACTTGAAAGCATTTAGCATATGCTGCAAGAAAAGCTCTGGGTTATAACAATTTGAAATTGCACTCATTACACGCAACACAATTAGTTACCACTAGTCTGGTTGGCGCTTTAATTCCGAATGGCATATCTATATTATTACAGAAACAAGCATGCAAACAGCATTGTTTGGGATTTACGGGAATCAATAGGATATCGTGTCTTGCATTCGGTAGGCAGTGTCACTCAATCTGCTGCGGATTAGAGATAACGTCTGCATACGAATTAATGAAGGCAGCGTGAAAACATCACTACTGACACATAAATAAAGGAGGAAATGTATACATGTTTTTTTGTACAGATTTGTTTCGTGTAATTTGCTGTAATAAAGCGCGTTATTGTTTCCCCCATATGTTGGCTGTATCGTTCAGATTTCCCTATAGGAGCGAAGTAAAACTATTGGATGGGAGAAAAGTGTGATAAATAAATCTAAACTATTGCAGCAGAGTAATATGTAATGTTTGCGACCTCAAACAGCGAATATTAAATATCATTAGTAATTTTGGAGTAGTGTTTAAAATGAGAGTGCTCTAAACTCGAACGCATTTTTTTTCTATTTCGGTCGCGGCGCAGACTACTTGGCTGCACATTGCAGTATGATAATCAATATTTATTTTCAAAAGATACAATTTGAAAAAAAAGGGGCAAATGCAAACCAGACACTGGGAAATATATTTTGATATTCACTGCATTGACTGCACTTCCACAATATTGCTGATACTATTCAAAATGTTCTCACAAGGTGAACAATGGCATCGGATATACTTATGCAATGGTAAATTTTTCTTCAGCCCTGCCTTTGTGTGTGTGTAGAGTTTTGCCATTAAAAGAACTTCAGCCGAGGATCTTTTCAAATGCGACACAATGCTTCTAAATAGGTCACATTTTCTGTGCTTTAGACAGCACATTTGGGGCCTGTAAAATGTAATTCATACAAAGCAGACTAAAATGTTTGCTCATCAGTACAATAGAGTAACTGGAACTGAACTGTTCTAGAGCATCTCATGCTATCAGCTGTGGCCTGAGGCAGGGGAAGAATGAGGTAAGGTCAGTCAATTATGTGTGGTAATCACTGTAAGCATATTATCTGAGACCCAGATGTCTTTGCTGACCCCACATGACATAGCTATTAACCCCACAGCAATAGGAATGAAGGGGGAGGGAGGGAGGAGGAGGTACCAATACCCTAAGTAAACCAACCTTTTCACTCCAGGGTTGTGCATCTATTTATAAGGAAGCAAGAGATGCCCACAGTTTCAGGCAAAGCCATCCAACAGCATGACCTCACACTGTTCGAAGCTGTTTTGGTGGCTTGGCCTGTCTGTGGTCCTTTTCACTGGGTCCAGTCATGTGAGATAAAGAGCGACATCATGAAAGAATGCAGCTGACAAATAGGGCAATGTGATATGTGAAGTGGGAAGGAAAGACAACTCAGTTGTAACGGTTGGACTCACCGTGTAAGATTAGCCTTGGAATGTTCACCTCTACCAATGAAAGAGGGGTCTGGCCAGCACCAAAAAATACTGTATGTATGCTCAGTGCATTATACAGACTGTATTCATTCTGACTGTCGTGCCACAAAATGTCAGAGTTAATCAATTTATAGTGATCTGATGGGCAGGGGAATGATCATAAATAACAAATCAAAATTAAACCTGTATTCTTTTGAAAGAGCTGTACATTGAAGTTATTGAGAAGCAGGAAGGTGTAAAGCACTGATAAGTGGCTTGCAACTGGATGTTTATAATGGTGCTGGGTTTTGAGACTATTTTCTACAATCAGTAGCAAGGTTCGGATGGATGGTTAGTTGCAAGACAGAAAAGCCCGTGAATCTCAAAAGAATGCTTTTTAGGCATAAAATGAGTATTGGCATCTTTGCTCACGCAAAATCTCATATCTAATGGGATTTTGAGTGAAATTGTCCTTACTCAAAAAACGGTCAGTTCAGATGCTCACAGCCGGGCTGAGTGTTTAAAATCTGTAAACCTAAGCAGTGTGGGTACGTTGAGAACAAGCTGAGAACCAGGCACCTCATGACCTGCTTGGAATGCATAACATAGCAAAATATAGAAAGATAGGAGTAGCAGAAGGCCTTTTGGCTCATTCAGCCTGGTCCAGAATTTGGTAAGATAATGACTAACTTTGTACAATCCAATTTTCCCTATATTTCCATGTCAAATGGTTCTAATCTCCAGAAATCAATCGATCTCTCTCATCCTCACTCTCTCTCCCTCCTGCCCCCTCTCTCTCTCATATCTCTCTTGAACACAATTGACACTGAGCCGCTCCTGCTTTCCAGTGTTGAGAATCATAAACACTCACCAATGTCTGCTGCTGTCATGATCCGGTCCGTGAAGTCTAGATTCCGGTTCACGGTCCGGTCCATTGTTCCTTATTCCAAGTTTTCTGGTTTTCCCTTTTTCTGTTGGGTGCTCCAATTGAGGCAGCTGATTCACATTTTGGGCTGGACTGTTCTGTCATAATAAGGCACTGGGAGGCAGACCCAAATGCAAGACACAGACACTGAAGTACTAGGAACAGGACTTGATTAGAGAGCCAGGACAAGAACACAGACTTGGGCTAGGACATTGGCTAGGCAAGTGGGACCAGTACATGGAACTGGGAACTAGGAGCCTGGGCTTGGACTCCAAGCCGGAGACTGGTCAAGGACCCAGAACCTGTGTCTTGATTCGGGCTCAGACCCCAGAACTAGGCAAGGACTTGACGTGGCTTCAGGACTTGATGTGGCTTGGGTACTTCATTGGCTTGAGTACCAAGTCAAGGCTTTGTGTTATTGTCCTGTCCATGTGCCTCGTCCTGTGCTGGAGTTCCCTTGTCTTGCCCAGGAGTCTCTCATTCTGTCCTGTAGCCTCGCCTAGTCCTGTCTCCCAAGGCGACGCCATGTCTCCGCCTAGTTCCAGAGTCCGATCCTGGGTCAAGACTCAGGTCTGGGTCCTTGTCCAGTCTCTGGCTCGGAGTCCGAACCCAAATCTCATCATGTCTTCGCCTCGAAGAACTCGAGCCTCGTCATGTCCTCGCCTCGAAGAACCCAAGCCATGAAGAACCCAAGCCATGAAGTACCCAAGCCATGTCCAGTCCTGAAGCCACGTCATGTCCTCACCTAGTTCCAGGGTCCGAGCCCAAGTCAAGACCCAGGTTCTGGGTCCTTGTCCGGTCTCTGGCTCGGAGTCCAAGCCCAGGCTCCCAGTTCCCAGTTCCTTGTCCTGGTCCCGCTTGCCTAGCCAATGTCCTAGCCCAAGTCTATGTTCTTGTCCCAGCTCTCTCGTCAAGTCCTGTTCTTAGTACTTCAGTGTCTGTGTCTTGTATTTGGGTCTGTCTTCCAGCGCCCCCCTTGTGACAGCCACAGTGATAGAGGTATACAAATTGTTAAGAGGCATAGATTGGGTCAACAGCGGAGACTTTTTCCCAGGGTGAAAATGGTTAATATTAGGGGGCATAATTTTAAGGTGATTACAGGAAAGTGCAGGTGGGATGTCGGAGGTAAAAGGTACACTGAGAGTGGCGGGTGCATAGAATGCCCTGCCAGGGGTGCTGGTGGAGGCAGATATATTTGCGGCATTTAGGAAACTCTAAGGTATCCACATGGATGATTTAAAAAAATTGAGGACTATGTAGGAAGGAAGGGTTACATTGATTTTAGAGTAGGTTAAAAGATCAGCATAACATCATGGGTGACGGGCCTGTACTATTCTATCTCCTAGGAAGACATTTTTTGTCAACTGACTCCAAGTGTTGAGGCTGTAATACCTTGTGCCAGATTCACCAGCCAGGAGAAACAACCTCCCTATATCTGAGGAGACCAAAATAGTCAACATTACTCCAGATATGGTTTACCCTAATGGTCGTTAGTCATCTTTATTCTTTACGCAAATCTTCTCGCAATAAAAATTGACGTGCTTTCCTAATTGCTTATTGGATTTGTGCATTTAGATTTTACTGACTTTCTGCGGAAGAGCATCCATGTCTCCTTAAACATAAACATTTCACAATCTCTTACCAATAAGAAAATATTCCACAATTCTCTTTCTGCAATTCCCAGCCACGGATTTTTCATGTTCTGCTGTGTATGTGCCTCAACGTGGCCTGTTCACTTACCTACTTCCCCTTGAAGTCTCTTTGCGTTCTCCTCAGTATTCACTTTCCCACTTAGTTTTGTGGTGTCAACAACTTGCAAAGATTACATTTCATCCCTTCAGCCAAATCCTCAGCCTGCCAATCGGAGTGTATCTGTTCATTTTAAATCTTTCTTTTCTACCTGCTAACTAACGATTAACCATGTGCTGTTACTTTGTTTATCAAGCTCCTATGTAGGACCTTATTCAAAGCCTTCTGAAAAATCTAAGTATCCAGATCTATTGGTTTCCCTTCATCTATACTACCATTCAAAAACTCAGTCAAACATAAATCTACTCAAATATGTCATTTTCTGATTGTCTTGACATAATACCCTTTTATATAAATTCCAGTAATTTAGCAACAACCAGTGTTAGACCTACACATCAGTATTTCTCTATTTTCTCTTTCATTCTTTTCTTGAAGAGAGGATTCATCTTTGTTAGGGTCCCATCTGCGTAAATCTTTACAGGATCAATGGAAGATGGAATTCAAAGCATCCACAATCTCTGCAGCCTTTTCCTTCTTCAAAATTCTGAGATGCAGATCATCAGACCCTTGGATTTATTTGACTTTAGGCTTGCTAACTTCTCTAGTAGTTTTTTATATATACTAATTACTTTTTCTTCTTTTTGTGCTGGAATGTTGATTCTCCAGTGTGCTGGGAGGTTTATTATGGCTTCTTTTGGACACTTACGAAGTCATTCCTCTGTCATTCCCTTCTTGCCCATTATAAATGATGCCGCCTTTGTAACGGACCCATATTTGTCCTCTGATCTTTACCCTTTCATATGTCTATAGAAACAGTCTGTTTTTATGCTTTTGCTTGCTTAGTTTCATATTCTGTTTTTGCCTTCTTTATCAAATTCTTCTCATCCTTACTGAGTTTAAAGAGGCTCCCTATCTATCTTCACCTTCAGCAGAAATGCAGCAAAGGTCTGTTGAAACCAGGTCCAACACCATTCCTGCCATCACACACTTCTACAATGTCTCTAGCTTTAACTATTGTGAGGACTGAGACTGAACTGAAGCTATATTTGTCATTAAAAGACCAATTCTTATATTGTCACATATCATTCCTCAGTGATGCTTCTGTCAGGGTGGTGCACATAGAAGTAGAGTGCTTTTCCAAGAGAGGGATCAGTGCCACCCTATTGCTGTCAACCAGTTAATATGTTAGTTTGAGCCAGACAGCTGTGACTACTGTGTGAGAAAGACTGCGTATTGTGAATTGCCTTGGGGTCAGGGGGATGTAGTTCTATAAAATAAAAGGCTAGAAATTACTCTTGCTGATATTAGTGGGAAAATACTTAATGCATTTATATGACATTCTTTTGTCCACTAATTTAACAGAGGTGTTAACCAGTTCATTTTAAGTGGGTTAATGCTTCTGTTAAAATAATAGAGAGAAAAATGTCATCTGAATGATGCATTAAGCATTTGTCTGCTAACATTGTCAGCCTCAGATTATTTCAGTTGTTTGCTTCCAGAAAATTGGCATAAATGGGACAAAGGTGTGTGTGCATGTTTGTCTGTGTGTGTGTGTGTGGGGGGGGTGGTGGTGTAGGGAAATATGTTTATGTAAGATTTTAAATCTGCTATTTTGTATGGTGCAGAGCCCTTAGGAATAGTTTATTAAAACTTATTGTAGGATAAACTACTACCATCAAAAAAATAACTGTGTGCAAATCCCTGTAGACATCAACTGACATCCTATATTATTAATATTAAAGCATCATGCCATGTCATAATAACCTGTCCTCTTTCTGTTAATACGGAAAGATAAAAACAATAGAATTAATAAGACGTAGGAAGAGTGTTTTCACCCAGTTACTGGATATATAATATGCAGAATTTATTTCACCATGCTTGGTTGCAATCAAGTGATGCTTGTTTTGGTATGGCTGAGTGGAAAAAAACTTTCCCATTGCTATTCATTCTTTATGGACAAAGTAGCAGCCCAGTCGAGACTGCTGCCATTTGCTGTAGGTAATTAAAAGCCCTCAGTTATTTTAAATAGTTGTGTTAAGGATTTTTTATAACAGTGATTCAGGTGTTGGTACAGTGACTATAGAGAATCGACCATATGATATTTCATTCGTGTCTCAGTAGCCAATTACTGATATTAACAGGAAGAAAATGTTAAGGATCTTGGTAGCTATTGTATTTTTGAAAGGTTATACTTAAGATCTGAACTTGCATGTTTTATATTGGATTAAATTTTGTCTCCGTGGTAAGGGATCTACTTTTGTTAATAGCGTTAATCTGTACTTTGACAAGCAATAGATAAGGAGAGGAATAAAAGTGAGGCATTGGGGAGCTGCCTAAGGGCAAGACATGGTCTGAAAGAACTTTCCACTCGCAGCCTTTCATTGGTTTTTCTAATTCCTGTTTTAACAATGGAAATCCTGTAAAATTCAGTCTTCAAAATACTCACCTAACCTGGCATAATTAATGTTTAAGTTGGTGCAAGTTAAATCCTTATTACTGTATGTATTGTGTAATGAAGATTGCTGGAATTGATTAATTTGAAGGTGTGTCACTGCATTGTGATGCTTCCACAAAGTTTGCTTTTGTTTGTATTTTGCTTTCTTCTGTGTCATCTTTAACAAATTCATGAATTTAGTATGGGGATAAAGGAAGGTAATAGCGAGAGGCTGACGACAACCCCAGCTAAATATCTCATATATTTCTTAATTTGCAGACACTGCCTAGAAATTCATTGCCAGTCAGTAATGATGTACACATTATAGAGTAGCAGAAATACATTTTCCTCTGCCTTATAGAATTTATTTTAGAATAGAATGAATTTTGGCAGCTAAACACTGCTCCCTGATATGACTGGAACGCTTGTCTTTTTGACCACCCCTTGGCATTGAGTGTGACTTGCTTCCATTTATGTCCTATTGGTTATGAAGTGGCTGATGTAATGAGTTAGGAGGTGCTTGAACTGGCAGGTGGGTGGGTTGTTTGGGAAGTTGTGCACTTCTCCTTAGCAGCTGTGTCTCCCAATAAAGGAATTCAGGATCCTCAATGCCATCTTGAATGCTTCTTCTCCTTTCTGCGTGGTCAGTGGGTGAGGATTACATGGGGATGTTACCATTTTCAAGGTTGTCCTGAGAACGTATTTGAATTGCTTCCTCCGTGCGTATGGGAATCTCCTGTTGTGATGGAGCTTGGGTTAGACCATGTGTTTTGAGGTGACAGTCATTCAGATGACATGGCCCGCCCATCAGATCTGACGGAGCATAATTATGGCCCCTTTTCCGAAGATGCTAGTCTGGTAGAGGAAGCATTCCTTGGTCTGTATATCCTTTTAGAGGTTCTGGAGGAGTTTGCATCAGTGGTCTCTCTCTAATGGTGAGGCCTTATAGTTTTATGGTTGAAGTATGGTATGTTCAATTTGTTGCTGGCCGGATGTGGCAGCAAGGCTGAACTGCTAGCAATGAAGTCAAGGATATTCAGGTCAAGTGCTTGTTCCAATGGGAATTAAGTGCCTCTCTCCTAGATCAGTTTGCCCGACCGTAGATTCTATTTGACACTATTTACCAGGGATTAAATTCTTCCGCATACATGTTATTTTGCATCTCTTTATCACTTGCCTGTCAGTCAGTACCTATTTGTTTCACTGTCTGCCGATCTGGTTTTGAAATATTACTTTGCATCATCAGTAGCCTGCCGTGGATACAGTGTAAACCACGTACAGTTGCACTGCTCTTACTTAACAGCATCTCCCAAGACTGCAAATATTACTACCAAGTCAGGTATGGATACCCTATCACCTCCAGGTTCCCCTCCAAATTACTTACCTTCCTGGCCCATAAATACACAGCTGTTTCTTCACTGCCACTAGATATAGATTTTGAAATTCCCTACCGAAGAGTATAATGGGAGTTCTTTAACCAAAAAGATTCCAGCAGTTCAAGAGGCCAGCTCGCCACCTTTTTATCAGGAGGCAGGAGGCAAAGAGTTGGAATAAAGGGAGCTTATTCTGGTTGGCCACCAGTGACTCTGTTGGGACTGATTATCTTTACACTATATTTGTGTTCCATTTTTTCCATTTATTTATGATATTTCCTGTGGCCTAAGAACCGTGAAAGTGCAACATTGTCTTCTTTTGTATTCTTTGATTTTTTTCCCTTGTATCCCAGGTATCTATTCTAGGAAGCATTCTCCTTTAAAGATTTATTTACATTAATATAACTTTTTTTTCTTTTTTTAAAAATCTTTTTATTAATTATTATTGAAAATCAACAACAGAGAAAAATACATCAAAATAATCAAGACAACATATCCACATGTAGAATAAGAGTTAAACTATCAACCAGGCTGAACAGTATATCAATAATAATCAAAAAGCAAAGTGTTAAGGCTTTTTTTAATGGAAAAAAAGAAAGAAAAAAAGAACCCCTACTAACTAAAACAGGAAAAAACCCCTAATAACTAAAAAAAAAGGGAAAAAAACACCCATTTGGAGCACAAACCCGGAGCTATACACCATACAAGCTTCCATTAAAAAAAAAGGCATCAAACCGCCAACCAAATCCATATACCCAAGCATCAGAAAAGGACCATCATTATTAACTCAAGTCAAATGATAATAACGGGCAAAAGAACCCCACCTTTTCTCGAAGTCAAATCTAGGATCAAAAGTTCGACTTCTAATTTTTTCCAAACTAAGACATAAAATCACCTGAGAGAACCATTGTATCAAAGAGGGAGCAGAGGCATCTTTCCATTTTAATAAAATAGCCCTTCTAGCCAATAATGTGACAAATGCAATTACTTATTGGTCAGATATAGAAATACCGTGAATATGTTGAGGAATTATACCAAACAAAACTGTCAATTTATTAGGTTGTAAATTGATTTTTAAACCTTTAGAAATTGTAGAAAAAATAGATTTCCAAAATTGTTTCAATACAGAACACGACCTATCACGCTGACTATTTACATTAGGAAATATTTTAGACAATCTCTCCTTTGTCAAATAATAATGATGTACAATTTTAAATTGAATTTAAAATTATTAATTTAACTTTTAATCACTTCACATTCTTCCATTTTGGACATCAGTGCCATCTTATTGAATGACCTACTCAGAATTTTGTCATTAGATTTCAATGTTACTCCTTAAGTTTAGTAATTTGGATGACTTAGTGGTTAAAAACTCTTATTATTCCAATTGAGAATGAGTGAAACCATCTTTCTGGTCCAAGAAACTACTTCACCCGTAACCTTGGCTTTCTTTTATAGTATTAGTTTTTCGTTCAATTTTATTCTTCATGTTGTTCTATGTTGCTTAACCAGTGCAGTCCCACAAAGCATAACATTCTGCTTTTATTCTGAGAAGCCAGAAGAAGAAAACTTAAACCAGATTTACTTCAGAATCGCTGAAAGAAAGTTTTATGCTATTGACACACACACTTCAGTTTATAATGCCTGAGCTGGAAGGTCTGAGTTATAGGAAGAGGGTGGCCATGCTGGATCTTTATCTCAAAGAGGAAGAAGCATTCTAAAGGAAAGATGACACAACTGTGGCTAACAAGAGAAAGCCAACATAAAAGCCAAAGAGGGGGCATATAATAGAACACAAATCAGTGGGAAGTTAGAGGATTGGGAAGCTTTTAAAAACCAACAGAAGACAACTAAAAAAGTTATTAAGAAAGTAAAGATGGAATACAAAAGTAAGCTGGCTAATAGTGTTAAAGAGGATACCAAAAGTTTCTTCAGATACATAAAATGCAAAGGAGAGGCGAGAGTGAATATCGGACTACTGGAAAACAATGCTGGAGGGGTAGTAATGGGGAACAATGAAATGGTGGACAAACTGCATAAGTATTTTGCATCAGTCTTCACTGTGGGAGACATGAGCGGTATGGTGGAAGTTCCAGGTATCAGGGGTCATGAAGTGCATGAAGTTACCATAACTAGGGTAAAAGTTCTTGGAAAGCTGAAATGTCTGAAGGTAGATAAGTCACCTGGACCAAATGGTATACTCCCCAGGGTTCTGAAAGAGGTGGCTGAAGAGATCGTGAAGGTATCAGTAATGATGTTTCAAGAATCACTAGATTCTGGAATGGTTTCAGAAGACTGGAAAATTGCAATGTCACTCTACTCTTTAAGCAAAGAGAGAGGCAGAAGAAAGGAAACTATAGGCAAGTTAGTCAATAGTTGGGTAGTTGTTGGAGTCGATTATTCAGGATGAGGTATCAGGGTACTTGGAGGTACATGGTAAAATAGGCAGTAGTCAGCATGGATTCCTCAAGGGAAGATCTTGCCTGACAAATCTGTTGGAATTCTTTGAAGAGCTAACAAGCAGGATAGACAAAGAAGGATCAGTTGATGTTGTGTACTTGAATTTTGAGAAGGCCTTTGACAAGTTGCTACTCATGAGGCTGCTTAACCAGCTATGAGTCCATGGTATTACAGGAAAGATTCTAGCATGGATAAAACAGTGGTTGATTAGCAGGAGGCAAAGAGTAGGAATAAAGGGAGCCTTTTCTGCCTGGCTGCTGATGACTAGTGATGTCCCACAAGAGTCTGTGTTGGGACTGATTATCTTAACGTTATACATCACTGATTTGGATGATGGAACTGATGGTTTTGCTGCAAAGCTTGCAGACGGTACAAAGACAGGTGGAGTGGCAGGTAGTTTTGATGAAGTTGAGAGGCTGCAGAAGCACTTAGGTTGATTCGGAGAATGGGCAAAGAAGTGTCAGATGGGATATAGTGTTAGGATGTGTAAAATGAAAGGGTTGACGATTTTCTAAATAGAGAGAAAATACAAATATATGAGGTGCAAAGGGATTTGGGAGTCCTTGTGCAGGATTCCCTAAAGGTTAATTTGCAGGTTGAGTATGTGATGAGGAAGGCAAATGCGATGTTAGTGTTCGTTTGAAGAGGACTAGAATATAAAAGCAAGGATGTAATGTTGAGACTTTATAAAGCACTGGTGAGGCCTCACTTGGAGTATTGTGAGTGATTTGGGACCCTTATCTTAGATAGGATGTGCTGAACTGGAGAAAATTCAAAGGAGGTTCACGAAAATGATTCCAGGATTGTCGTATGAAGAGCATTTGATGGTTGTGGGCCTGTATTCACTGGTTGTTCGTCCATCGTCAACGTCGATGAGGACCTCGACACCATTATGATGGTGTCGAGACTAGCGCATGATTTGGATTTAAGTGAGGGAGAGCTGCGCAGCGTCAGCCTCACTGTCTCTTCCCAATTTCCATCTGGATCCAATGGCAAGACAGAGTCGAGATAGCTGGAGATGGGACTAGGTGCAGTGAATGACCAGGACGTCTTCTGTGTCTTGTCCTGCTCTACACATTCCACAACGCTTGCAGAGACCGCCTTCTTGACCATTGGACCTTCCATTGGTCTCGTCTTTCAGTCCGCCGGAGTCTGTCTTCACATGCTGGGATAGACAACTCCCTATCTCACCAAGGGTTTGAGACCCATCGGCTACCTTCACCTGGTTTATCCGGCTTGTTGAAGCCGTTGCCCGGGGTGTGGCCACTGTCAACAGTTACAGGGAGCCACAGGTGAGAGCTGAGTGCCAGGTGGGGACCAAAGGTGGACTAACCGCCTTGAAAAGGACGCGACATGTTCCCCTCCAGAGGTGCTACTCCTCCCTGACACCCCATACACCCCTTTGAGGGGAGGCCATGGATGGATATATCAGCATGGGAATGAGACATGGAATTAAAATGTGTGGCCACTGGGAGATCCTGCTTTCTCTGGCAGACATCCACGGCCTCCTCTACTGTCAAGATGAAGCCACACTCAGGTTGGAGGAACAACACCTTATATTCCGTCTGGGTAGCCTCCAACCTGATGGCATGAACATTGACTTCTCTAATTTCTGTTAATGCCCCTCCTCCCCTTCTTACCCCCATTCCTTATTTATTTATTTATTTATCTATCTATCTATCTATCTATCTCTCTATCTATCATTTTTCACCCTTTTTTCTCCTCTTGTCCCTCTCACTATACCTTCCTCTGATGCTCCCCTCCCCCTTTTTATCTCCCTGGCCTCCTGTCCCATGATCCTCTCCCTTCTCCAGCCTTGTATCCCTTTTGCCAATCACCTGTCCAGCTCTAGCTCCATCCCTCCCCCTCCTGTCTTCTCCTATCATTTCGGATCTCCCCTCCCCCTCCCACTTCCAATTCTCTTACTATCTCTTCTTTCAGTTAGGTCTGACAAAGGGTCTCGGCCCGAAACATCGACTGTACCTCTTCTTATAGATGCTGCCTGGCCCGCTGCGTTCACCAGCATTTTGTGAATGGTGAGAGGCCTTGATGGAGTGGATGTGGAGAGGATGTTTCCTATGGTGGGAAAGTCTGACTGGAGGACACAGCCTCAGAACAGAAGGGCATCCTTTTGGAATGGAGAAGAGGAGGAACTTCTTTAGTTAGAGAGTGGTGAATCTGTGGAATTCATTGCCACAGGCAGCAATGGAGGTCAAGGTTTTATGTACATTTAAAGCAAAGTTATAGATTCTTGATTTGTCAGGGTTTGTAGGGGTACGGGGTTGGGGGGGAGGCTGGAGACTGGGGCCGAGAGTATACTGTCGCTTTTTTTTTCATCTCCCGAAGTATAGCACATTACATTTGTCAGGTTAAACTCTATCTATTTCTCTGCCTACAGTATATCTGAAACTGATCTATATCCAATTTAATAGACCCTCTGTCTATACATACATACATACACGTGTGTTTGTGTGTGTGTGTGTGTGTGTATGTATAGACAGAGGGTAGTGGGACATTTTTATTCTGGCTGGAGATCTACGACTAGTGGTTTTCCACTGGAATGTCTGCTGGTTATATATAACCAGGATAAGCCAGAATAATGAGGTGTTAGGGGCAAAAAATTTTTATCCAAATGTTGTCAGTCTTGTCTGTGAAATCAACTGGTTATTCAGTCCTCAACAAGACTGTTGTCCAGATTATTCCTTGCATGACATTATTCCATGAATGGAGAGTGATACCATATTGAAAGTACTGCCATAATTTTTGCATTTCCCATCACTGGAACATTAGTTTTTTAGTAACCTGTTAGAACTTTTGGATTTTCTGAGCCTCTAGGGAGAAGCAGAAGGCAATCTTAGGCTGCCTAGCAGCATGGAGCAGTTTATTCATCCCTTAACTCACGTGAAAACATCCTTTACTGAAAGAGCTCTGTCTCATCTGTGTTAAACACTTATTTCGGAGAGTGGCCATATTCTTCAGTGACTTACTTCAATAACTTTGGAAATTTTTCTGTCGCTATGGTACCTACACTAGCTACTTCTACCCACAATACAAATATTATGCATTTCTACATATTTCTTGAAATGTTCAAACCAGACATGACTGGGCTTGAATTTATAACCATATAACCATATAATCATATATCAATTACAGCATGGAAACAGGCCATCTGGGACCTTCTAGTCCATGCCGAATGCTTACTCTCACCTAGTCCCACCGACCCTTACTCAGCCCATAACCCTCCATCCCTTTCCTGTCCATATAGCTATCCAATTTTACTTAAAATGACAATATCAAACCTGCCTCAACCACTTCTGCTGGAAGCTCGTTCCACACAGCTACCACTCTCTGAGTAAAGAAGTTCCCCCTCATGTTACCCCTAAGCTTTTGCCCCCTAACTCTCAACTCATGTCCTCTTGTTTGAATCTCCCCTACTCTCAATGGAAAAAGCCTATCCACGTCAACTCTATCTATCCCCCTCATAATTTTAAATACCTCTATCAAGTCCCCCCTCAACCTTCTACGCTCCAAAGAATAAAGACCCAACTTGTTCAACCTTTCTCTGTAACTTAGGAGATGAAACCCAGGTAACATTCTAGTAAAAATTCTCTGTACTCTCTCAATTTTGTTGACATCTTTCCTATAATTCGGTGACCAGAACTGTACACAATACCCCAAATTTGGCCTTACCAATGCCTTGTACAATTTCAACATTACATCCCAACTCCTATACTCAATGCTGTGATTTATAAAGGCCAGCATAGCAAAAGCTTTCTTCACCACCCTATCCACTTGAGATTCCACCTTCAGGGAACTATGCACCATTATTCCTAGATCACTCTGTTCTACTGCATTCTTCAATGCCATACTATTTACCATGTATGTCCTATTTTGATTAGCCCTACAAAAATGTAGCACTTCACATTTATCAGCATTAAACTCCATGTGCCATCTTTCAGCCCACTCTTCTAACTGGCCTAAATCTCTCTGCAAGCTTTGAAAACCTATTTTGTTATCCACAACGCCACCTATCTTAGTATCATCTGCATACTTACTAATCCAATTTACCACCCCATCATCCAGATTATTAATGTGTATGACAAACAACATTGGACCCAGTACAGATCCCTAAGGCACACCACTAGTCACCGGCCTCCAATCTGACAAACAGTTATCCACCACTACTCTCTGGCATCTCCCATCCAGCCACTGCTGAATCCATTTTACTACTTCAATATTAATACCTAACAATTGAACCTTCCTAACTAACCTTTCATGTGGAACCTTGTCAAAGGCCTTACTGAGGTCCATATAGACAACATCCACCGCTTTACCCTCGTCAACTTTCCTAGTAACCTCTTCAAAAAATTCAATAAGATTTGTCAAACATGACCTTCCACGCACAAATCCATGTTGACTGTTCCTAATCAGACCCTGTCTATCCAGATTATTATATATACCATCTCTAAGAATACTTTCCATCAATTTACCCACTACTGACATCAAACTCACAGGCTGATAATTGCTAGGTTTACTCAGAACCCTTTTTAAACAATGGGTGTTTAAAAGATCCATTACTCTCTTGATGATCTTTCAAGACATGCCACTACAACCTTGATGTTCTTTAGACTACATCAAACTCAGAGGCCCTTGCCATTGATTCTCATCTTCTAAACATCTCTTAAATCATTTTTTTCCTTTTTCCTGTAATGCATTATCTTCTCTTCATTGCTCATGATGCACTTCCAAATGTAGCAGTGAGAGCACCAGCTTTTATTTATTGTTCTCTTGCTAAGGACTGATTACATTGTCAACATTCAAATTTAATGAATGGTAATGTTTAACAAATGTTCATCTTTTTCATTTATATTGATTATATTCTCCTTAGTATAAATGATTAGAACATGTTGTGACTTCTTTGGGGATGTGCATTCTCTAGAAATGCAGGGGCATTTTGAAACTACCTTGAAAGGTGCATAGAATAAATTGTGATCACCTTCAGGACAACATGAAAGGAAGTATGAATTGCCTAGTGGGTGGAGAATGGCACACTTTTAATTATGACAACAAAGAGTTGTATAAATCAATGGTGTTAAAGCAAAAAATTGTAAAGTGAACATCTGTTAATCTAGATTTTCAGTATTCCTTTGTAATGCCTAAGCATCGCATTGATTATCACTGTCTCAGGCAAGCAACAGTGTTCTTCTTTATCAAGCTCAAGTTTAATTGTCATTCAACCATACATGAATATAACCAAATGAAAGTGTTCCTCCAGAGCCAAAGTGCAAAACATATTACCAACAACACACAGCACATGCAAAATTGAACCATATTCTCACTTAGTTAAAATCATCAAGCAAAGTGTTTGGATCAAAGCACTTAAAATTTATGCCCCAATGACCCGCCGTTCATTTTGCCATTGGATTTGACAGGCACTTCTTACATCTTCTTTCATCCCATGGTTTTCCAATGGAAATATAGAAGTGCATTCAGTTTTTAAAAACTATGGAGATCAAATTCTGCTCTAATCTGCTAGTCTAACACCAGTCTTTGATACAGATCCCATTTCTGTCTAGACATTAGCTCAGCAAGCTACATCCTTCAACTTTGGAGCAAAACGCAAACTGCTGGAGAAAATCAGTAGGCTGAGCACAGCTAGGCTGAGACATAGTGGATGAAGAGAGGATGTTTTCAATAGTGGATGTCATGTATGGATCTTTTTTATCGGGCTTGATCTGTTGTCTGCACGTGCGCTGTTGTCTATGCATGCGCCTTTTGTCTCCCTCTCTCTCTGCAGTATGAATACACCAGTTAAAGCATCTCACACATATGTGCTTTTATTTAATTGATATGTAGTTGCACAGACACAAAAAATGGTGACGAGTACAAACCTGAGTGTCAGAAAATATCACGAACTGCACCGACAGTTACGGCATGATTTTGAGACGAACCAGCAAGGGCTAAACAGTACAGAGAAGGTCGTCATGGATGCTAACAAAAACGTGACTACATTGCATAGTAACAGTGAAAGACGCGCTGAATTTAAAGTGAAAATAACATGGTGATGGCTTAATCGGGAAAGTCAGCAAATTTGATAATGCTAATGAAGGCTGGGAGTCGTATGTCAAGACGGTTGAACGGTATTGTAATGATAACAATGTGGAGGAGCAAAAGAAAGTCCCTCTATTCTGAGCTTAATGGGTACAAGGACGTACAGTCTCTTACGCAACCTAGTAACCTCTGAAAAGTCAGCAAACTAGATGTTCAACAGAATTGTTACAATTTTACAAAATCACTGGAGCCCTAAACCACTGGCATTAACTGAGAGATTTAGATTTTACAAAGAAACCAGTCAAAAAATGAATGCATTTATGAATACATTGCAGTTCTATGCAGACTTTTCCCAGTACTGTAACTTTAAAGATGGACTTTCTGATGCATTAAGAGACAGGCTTGTATGTGGCATGCATAGTCAAAGCACTCAAAAGAGGCTATTATCTGAAAGAGACCTAAACTTAGAACAGGCATTAATCATTGCAAAATCGTTAGAGACTGCAGCAAAGGATCTAGCAGAACTACAGAATAGGAGGTTAGAATGTGAAATGCACTAAGTGTCCCCGAATAGTGCAAAATCCAAAGATGTTATCAATGTGGTAAATCCTTTCATGATGGAAATGACTGTTGGTTCAAAGAAAATGTCTGCAGAAAGTGTCACAGACAAGATCACATAGAGAGAATGTGCAAGGCAAACAAAAAGCACAACCTAATGAAAAGTCTCAAACACAAAACTAAACAAATGCATAAAGTCACTGAATGTAAGACAGAATCAGACAACACAGAGTCTGACAAAGGTGAGCTGTCATGCCTAGAACTGCATAGTACAACTGAAGCAGATCACAAAATCACAATAGATGTGTTCAGGGTCAGCTTTGTCCATAATTCCAGAGGCTGACTACAACAGACTGTTTTCTAAGATACCATTAGAGAAGACCTCAGTGCTGCTAAAGAATTACACAGATGAAAGTGTGTCTACCAAAGGCAAATTGAAAGTAAATGTGACCTATGGAGGCCCAAACACAACAGTACGAGCTTTATGTATTGAAAAGTGGAGGGCCAGTACTTTTTGGAGGTGAAAGGTTGAAAAAATCCAACTAGACTAGCACTCAATCAAAGCTCTCAGTGTGACGTCAACAGGAAACAGCAGCCCAAGTAGTAGCATTAACCAGAGACTGGCACAGCTGCTTAATGCTAAAGAGAAGGTGTTTGAGAAGGGAACTGGTAAACTTAAAGGCACGAAGGGCAGAATTGAACTGGATGAAACAGCAATGCCAAGATTCCGTAAAGCATATCCAATGCCTTACACACTATGTCCTAAAATGGATGGTGAACTGCAGAGCTTAGAGGCATCTGGAATTCTCTCAAAGGAAGAGTGGAGCAATTGGGCTGTGCCTATTGACCCGGTGATCAAGAAAAGGAAAGTCAGAGCCGTCTGCATATGTGGGGATTTCAAGGTGAGCATCAACCCAGTGCTGCGTACCATACAGTATCCCCTGCCGCAAGTAGAAGACACTCTTGCATCTTCGGCAGGTGGGGAGAGAATTTTAAAGATTAACTTATCACAAGCCTATCTGCAAATGGAGATTGAATAGTCAAGCTGGAAGTTCCTCACAATCAACACTCACAAGGGACCGTTCCAGTATAATTCTCTCGTGTTTGGTGTTGCATCAGCTCCAGTCGTTTCGTAAAGAGCAATGGACCAAGTGCTCCAAGGTATCCCAGGAACGCACTGTTCCTTGTTGGCATCATTGTGACTGGCAAAAATGATGAACAGCACCTTCAGAACCTTGGTAAAGTACTTACCAGGTTGAGTGAGTATGGTCTGTGCTCAAAGAGAGAGAAATGTGAGTTTTTCAAGAATGAAATCTCGTATCGTGGACATGTCATTAACAAGCATGACTTACATAAGTCACAAGAGAAGATTGAAGCAGTGCTACCAGTACCCAAACCAGAAAATGAGTCACAACTCATGTCATACTTGGGCCTTACTACAACTGGTACTTCATTCATTAAACACACTGTTACAGACAGGAGAAAAGGGGAATGGTCAGAAAGATGTGAAAAAGCATTTAAGGAAATAAAGGGACTAATAATATCTGATGAACTGCTCCCCATTGTGACCCATCCTTGGCCACCAGACTGGCGTGCGATGTATCCCCTGATGGCATTGGAGCCGTATGTCACACATTATGAAAGATGGATCTGAACAACTGATTGCGTTTGCTTCAAGATCACTGACGAGCGTAGAATGCAATTATGCACAGATTGACCAAGAAACCCATAGTCTAGTATGGAAAATAAAGAAGTTTCTCCACTACCTCAGTAGACAGGTGTTTACACTAGTGATAGATCACCAGCTCCTTGTGTCCATTTTCAATCCCAGGAAGGGAATTCCAGAGATGACTGCTACCCAGTTACAACGTTGGGCACTATTCCTAGCAGCCCACTCTAATGACATGGAGTTCAAGGGTACCAAACAGCACAGCAATGTCACATCTTCCACTATTGGCAACTGAAGAAGAAAAGTCTTCCTACTGTGACCCAGCAGACGTGTTTTACTACACTGCATTCGTGGACCAGTTGTTGGTAACAAATTCTGAAATACAAAGAGAAACAAGGAATGACCCAACATTGTCAAAAGTCTCTGAAATCACCATATGAGGATGGACAGCTCATGGTAATCCTATGTTTCCAGAGTTCTCAGCAAGATGTGACCTACTGTCAGTATGTCCAAGAACGCTGATGTGTGGATCTTGTGTTGTGGTTCCCTCTAAGCTGTGCACCCGAGTGTTAGAACATCTGCATGAAGGACACCCGGCAACAGTCGAGGTGAAGAGTCCCTTCCGGAACTACATGTGGTGGCCAGGAATAGATAAACAGATTAAAGACTTGACCAAAAGCTGTTTGGGATGCCAAAAACTTCAAAATGCACCCTTGCAGGCACCGTTACACCCATGGAAGTGGTGTCATCACCATGGCAAAGAGTACATATTGATTTTGCTGGGCCATTCATAGATTCCATGTTTCTGATCAGTATGGATGCTCATTCAGAGTGGCTGGAGTCAACCACGTCAGCAAAGACGGTCTCTGCCCAGAGGACTAGGACCTGATTGCACAGGCTCAGAATAGAAGGACAGAGATGAGGAGGAAGTTATTTAGCCAGAGGCTAGGGAATCTGTGGAATTCGCAGCCACAGGCAGCCATGGAGACCAAGTCATTGAGTACTTTTAAAGCTGAAGTTGACAGGTTCTTAACTAGCAGGAGGGGCAAAAGTTATGGGCAGGAGAATGGACTTAAGCAGGAAAATAAATCAACCATATCAAATGGTGACTGAATGCAGAATTCTACTCCTATGACTTAACGATCTTATGGTCTAACTGTGGGAAGAAAGAAAATGTTGTCATTTTGAGTCAGGACTTTGCATCAATCCTTCTGCGATTTCTCTCCACACCCCCACACCCCCCGCCTTCCAACCCCCAAAAATGCTGCTTAACATTTTGAGGTCATCCAGCAGTTAGTTGCAGCTCTAGATTAAAACATAGAAACATAGAAAATAGGTGCAGGAGTAGGCCATTTGGCCTTTAGAGCCTGCACCGCCATTCAGTATGATCATGGCTGATCATCCAACTCAGAACCCTGTACCAGCCTTCCCTCCATACCCCCTGATCCCTTTAGCCACAAGGGCCATATCTAACTCCCTCTTAAATATAGCCAATGAACTGGCCTCAACTGTTTCCTGTGGCAGAGAATTCCACAGATTCACCACTCTCTGTGTGAAGAAGTTTTTCCTAATCTCGGTCCTAAAAGGCTTCCCCGTTATCCTCAAACTGTGACCCCTCATTCTGGACTTCCCCAACATTGGGAACAATCTTCCTGCATCTAGCCTGTCCAATCCCTTTAGGATTTTATACGTTTCAATCAGATCCCCCCTCAATTCCAACGAGTATAAGCCTAGTTCATCCAGTCTTTCATCATATGAAAGTCCTGCCATCCCAGGAATCGATCTGGTGAACCTTCTTTGTACTCCCTCTATGGCAAGGATGGCTTTCCTCAGATTAGGGGACCAAAACTGCACACAATACTCCAGGTGTGGTCTCACCAAGGCCTTGTACAACTGCAGTAGTACCTCCCTGCTCCTGTACTCGAATCCTCTTGCTATAAATGCCAGCATACCATTTGTCTTTTTCACCACCTGCTGTACCTGCAAGCCCACTTTCAATGACTGGTGTATAATAGCACCCAGGTCTCATTGCACCTCCCCTTTTCCTAATCGGCCACCATTCAGATAATAATCTGTTTTCCTGTTTTTGCCACCAAAGTGGATAACTTCACATTTATCCACATTAAATTGCATCTGCCATGAATTTGCCCACTCACCTAACTTTTCCAAGTCACCCTGCATCCTCTTAGCATCCTCCTCACAGCTAACACTGCCGCCCAGCTTCGTGTCATCTGCAAACTTGGAGATGCTGCATTTAATTCCCTCATCCAAGTCATTAATATATATTGTAAACAACTGGGGTCCCAGCACTGAGCCTTGCGGTACCCCACTAGTCACTGCCTGCCATTCTGAAAAGGTCCCATTTATTCCCACTCTTTGCTTCCTGTCTGTCAACCAATTCTCTATCCACATCAATACCTTACCCCCAATACCGTGTGCTTTAAGTTTGCACACTAATCTCCTGTGTGGGACCTTGTCAAAAGCTTTTTGAAAATCCAAATATACCACATCCACTGGTTCTCCCCTATCCACTCTACTAGTTACATCCTCAAAAAATTCTATGAGATTCGTCAGACATGACTTTCCTTTCATAAATCCATGCTGACTTTGTCCGATGATATCACCGCTTTCCAAATGTGCTGTTATCACATCTTTGATAACTGACTCTAGTAGTTTCCCCACCACCGATGTTAGGCTAACCGGTCTATAGTTCCCTGGTTTCTCTCTCCCTCCTTTTTTAAAAAGTGGGGTTACATTAGCCACCTTCCAATCCTTAGGAACTAGTCCAGAATCTAAAGAGTTTTGAAAGATTATCACTAATGCATCCGCTATTTCTTGGGCTACTTCCTTAAGCACTCTGGGATGCAGACCATCTGGCACTGGAGATTTATCTGCCTTTAATCCCTTCAATTTACCTAACACCACTTCCCTACTAACATGTATTTCCCTCAGTTCCTCCATCTCACTGGACCCTCTGTCCCCTACTATTTCCGGAAGATTATTTATGTCCTCCTTAGTAAAGACAGAACCAAAGTAATTATTCAATTGGTCTGTCATGTCCTTGCTCCCCATAATCAAGTCACCTGTTTCTGTCTGTAGGGGACCTACATTTGTCTTAACCAATCTTTTTCTTTTCACATATCTATAAAAGCTTTTACAGTCAGTTTTTATGTTCCCTGCCAGTTTTCTCTCATAATCTTTTTTCCCCTTCCTAATTAAGCCCTTTGTCCTCCTCTGCTGAACTCTGAATTTCTCCCAGTCCTCAGGTGAGCCACTTTTTTTGGCTAATTTGTATGCTTCTCCTTTGGAATTGATACTATTCCTAATTTCCCTTGTCAGCCACGGGTGCTCTACCTGCCTTGATTTATTCTTTTGCCAAACTGGGATGAACAATTGTTGTAGTTCATCCATGCGATCTTTAAATGCTTGCCATTGCATATCCACCGCCAACCCTTTCAGTGTCATTTGCCAGTCTATCTTAGCTAATTCACGTCTCATACCTTCAAAGTTACCCTTCTTTAAGCTCAGAACCTTTGTTTCTGAATTAACTATGTCACTCTCCATCTTAATGAAGAATTCCACCATATTATGGTCACTCTTACCCAAGGGGCCTCTCACGACAAGGTTGCTAATTAACCCTTCCTCATTGCTCAATACCCAGTCTAGAATAGTCTGCTCTTTAGTTGGTTCCTCAACATGCTGGTTCATAAAACCATCCCCCGTACATTCCAAGAAATCCTCTTCCTCAGCACCCTTACCAATTTGGTTCACTCAATCTACATGTAGATTGAAGTCACCCATTATAACTGCTGTTCCTTTATTGCACACATTTCTAATATCCTGTTTAATACCATCCCCAACCTCACTACTACTGATAGGTGGCCTGTACACATTGATTTCAGCTTTGTCTTTTGTGTCTATTTAATTTTAGAGTATAAAATTATGAAACAATTCCATCACTTCCATCAATTTGTATTTTTTTGTGGAGGCTTAGCCCAGAGTCCCTCTGTGCCATCGAAAGAGATGCTAGAAAGGGCTTCTTGAAACTCAATCAAACAATTGGGTTTTCAAGAAGAGCTTAAAGAAGGAGCTAGTGGTGTAGTGGCAAGAAGTTCCAGGGAGTAGAGAACAATGTGGTTAAAGTTGAGCTTAGAAAAATGGGGATGCATGAGAAGCAAGAAGCAAGAAAGAGGTGGAGTAGATAAAAAGAATAAAGAGGATGTAAGGCAGGATGTTCAATGCAAAGTTCAAAGGCCCCTCTTGGCTATGAAAGGTTTGATTTGTGCTAAGCTACATCACCAAGGCAAGGAGTGGAATAGCGTGGGAGGAGGAGGAGCCAGGGCTAATAGCAAACTCATGATTTTGCTGGGTTTGGACAGCAGTTTAGGACATTGGAGCAAAAACATCTGAACACAGAAGTGCCCATCTTAATGCCAAATTTTATCGAGAGAATTATTGCTACATCACTGGTGATGAGAAGATTAAAGATTAAACTGAGTGATTTAGAGGCTCAAATATCACACCGTGAATAATGCACGATGATTTTTATTGAGTCATGCATTGTCTGCTGGTCATGACTTAGAGTTAAATATTTCAGCTTCTGAAATACTTGGAAAGAATATCGAAACTTAGTTTTCCTAAAAAATCTTTATTCCCCTTGCCTTTTGTTATAAGGTGCTGATCCAACATTATAAAAGTATAAATTGATCTCAGGTCTTTTTTTTTGAGATTTTGTTCCACACTTTCTTTACTAAAATTGTTATTGCAAACTTTCTCAAGGTGTGAGAGTTTTAAACATGCATCTTCTTTTCTGTCTCTTTCTCTCTTTCTCATTCTTTCTCTATCCTTCTCTCTCTCTCACTCTCTGTCACACTTTCACACTCTCACACTCTCTCACACTCTCACTCTCTCTCACTCTCACATTCTCTCACTCTCTCTCTCACTCTCTCTCATTCTCTCTCTCTCTCACTCTCACTCTTTTTCTCACTCTCTTTTTCTCCCTTTCTTCTAGTCCTGGAATATAGAAGCCTACCAATACAGATCTGTACAAGTAATCTTATGTTTTAATGGAAAATAGAATAGTATAGCCCTTCAGTATGATGTTGTGCCAACCATTTAACGTACATCACCATCAATCTTATCCGTCCAATATTCATAGCCCATTGCCCTCCATTTTTCCCATCCATGTATCTATCTAAAAGTCTATTAAAAGTCCCTAATGTCCCTAATGGCAGTGCATTCCAGATACTTAGCACACTCTGTCTTATAAAGCCCCCTCTGACATCTCCCTATGCCTCTTTATCATCTTACAAACCTCTATCAAGTCACCTTTCAATGTCCTTCACTCCAAAGAGCTCACTCAACCTTTCCAAATAAGACATGTTCTCTAATCCAGGCAGCATCCAAATAAATCTCTTCTGGCCTTTCTCCAAAACTTCCACATCCTTCCTAAGATGAGGTGACCAGGAATGAACACAATATTCCATGTGTGGTCTAACCAAGTACAACATTACCTGGCAAGTCTTGAGCTCAACCCCCTAACTAATGAAGGCCAACGTACCGTATGCCTTCTTAACCAAACCACCCTATCAACTTGCACAGCAACCTTCAGGGATCTATGGTCCTGGACCTCAACATCCTTCTGTTGCTCCACACGGTTAAGAATCCTGACATTAATCCTGGACTCTGCCTTCCAAAATTTGTCACTTCACACTTTTCCGGATTGAACTCCATCTGACTCTTCTCAGCCCAGCTCTGCATCCTGCACTTTCCCTTTTAATCTCAAATATCTGGAAAGAACAAATATAACCGGGAAAATTCTTGGGATTTTAAAAATAAAATATAAGATCACATTGTAACACTCTATAGATGCAAATCAAGTAAGTTCATGAAGGAAAATGGGACTGAACGTAAACCCAGGAAAAATTGATTTACTTTAAATTGATTCACAACATGATGAAAATCTATTCTTTATCTTGATTATTCAAAGCAATCATTATGGGTTTTCAAAATTTACAAAGACTGTACTGAAAGATATTTTATAATTGTTGGTTTGATTTTATTGTAATTACACTTTGCAAACACTATTGAAGCTGGAGTTCTCTGCTGGAGACCAGTCTGAACTCTATTTCACAGTGTGTGGTGATGTTGTCATGGATCTGTTCTCAAATTGATGTGAGTGACAAGATTGCCTTTAAATACCTCTGTATGTGCCACATGTAATCATCATATTTCCTCTTCAGGTAGTTGTTAGGTGGATTGCCTGGCACAGGGCATAAATCACAGGTGTGCCCTGAGTTTGCTGATCTGAGCCAAGGTGAAAGGAGGGACATAAGGGAGGGGAAGACAGTTATCCAGAGTATTCTCTCTTTTCTCCTCACTGCTAATCTATCCTGGCAGTTTACCTTAGTGTCAAAAATCCTCAATTATCCTGTGATAATTGCACAGCAGAATAGCCTTCCAATAGAAGTTATACACATTTGTGATCAATAGGTGTGTACAGAACTGTCTGTTGTACCCCTTGCATTAATCAGCTTCAGATAATTGTGTACCCATAATGACTTCTATGTCTTGTCCTTGTAAAACTGAATTCAGAGATGAGCTCGAAGTTAGTGCCAGCACACTTGGCCTCCCATTCTACCACTGGACTCAGCACTGTGTACTGACTATGTATTGAGTCCTCAACTCTGCACCAGGGAAGGCTGCTATAACTATCCCATGTGTTGTTTTGTGGGATCACTGGCATTGAATAAGAATGCATCCTTTTTATTTGCTTTATTTAGCTTTATTTTGCTTTATCAGCAAGGGAGATGAGGCTGAGTACAGGGCTATGGTAGGAAACTTTGTCACATGGTGTGAGCAGAATTATCTGCAGATTAATGTGAAAAAGACTAAGGAGCTGGTGGTAGACCTGAGGAGATCTAAGGTACCGGTGACCCCTGTTTCCATCAAGGGGGTCAGTGTGGACATGGTGGAGGATTACAAATACCTGGGGATAGGAATTCACAATAAACTGGACTGGTCTAAGAACACTGAAGCTGTCTACGAGAAGGGTCAGAGCCGTCTCTATTTCCTGAGGAGACTGAGGTCCTTTAACATCTGCCGGACGATGCTGAGGATGTTCTACGAGTCTGTGGTGGCCAGTGCTATCATGTTTGCTGTTGTGTGCTGGGGCAGCAGGCTGAGGGTGGCAGACACCAACAGAATCAACAAACTCATTCGTAAGGCCAGTGATGTTGTGGGGATGGAACTGAACTCTCTGACGGTGGTGTCTGAAAAGAGGATGCTGTCTAAGTTGCATGCCATCTTGGTCAATGTCTCCCATCCACTACATAATGTACTGGGTGGGCACAGGAGTACATTCAGCCAGAGACTCATTCCACCGAGATGCAGCACTGAGTGTCATAGGAAGTCATTCCTGCCTGTGGCCATCAAACTTTACAACTCCTCCCTTGGAGGGTCAGACACCCTGAGCCAATAGGCTGGTCCTGGACTTATTTCATAATTTACTGGCATAATTTACATATTACTAGTTAACTATTTATGGTTCTATTACTATTTATTATTTATGGAGCAACTGTAACGAAAACCAATTTCCCCCGGGATCAATAAAGTATGACTATGACTTATTTTACCTTTCATTAAAAAAATGTTTGGTTCCAAAAAGTCTTTTAATTATTGTTTGTTGGGTTTCATATTTTTTAAAGATTTAATTAACCACAAGCACAATCTAGAGGTAGCACCTCAAGATCTACCACCTGAGGCCAAGTAACCACTCATAGTTCACTCTACGTCTCAAGGACAGCTTCAATCTCATCATTATAGGATTAGGAATAGTCAGCATGGCTTTGTAAAAGGCAGGTCATGCCTTATGAGTCTGATTGAATGATTTTGTGGATGTGACTAAACACGTTGATGAAGGTAGAGCAGTAGATGTAGTGTATATGGATTTCGGCAAGGCATTTGATAAGGTACCCCATTCAAGGTTTATTGAGAAAGTAAGAAGGCATGGGATCCAAGGGGACATTGCTTTGTGGATCCAGAATTGGCTTGCCCACAGAAGGCAAAGAGTGGTTGTAGATGGGTCATATTTTGCATGGATGTCAGTGACCAGTGGTGTGCCTCAGGGATCTGTTCTCTTTGTGATTTTTATGAATGACCTGGATGAGAAAGTAGAGGGATGGGTTAGTAAATTTGCTGATGACACAAAAATTGGGGGTGTTGTGGATAGTGTGGAGGGCTGTCAGAGGTTACAGCGGGACATCGATAGGATGCAAAACTGGGCTGAGAAGTGGCAGATGGAGTTCAACCCAGATAAGTGTGAGGTGATTCATTTTGGTAAGTCAAATGTGATGGCAGAACATAGTATTAATGGTAAGACTCTTGGCGGTGTGGAGGATCAGAGGGATCTTGGAGCCTGAATCCATAGGACACTCAATGCTGCTACGCAGGTTGACTCTGTGGTTAAGAAGGCATACGGTGCATTGGCCTTCATCAATCATGGGATTGAGTTTAAGAGCCGAGAGGTAATGCTGCAGCTATATAGGACCCTGGTCAGACCCCACTTGGAGTACTTTGCTCAGTTCTGGTCACCTCACTACAGGAAGAATGAGGAAACTATAAAAAGGGTGCAGTGGAGATTTACAAGGATGTTGCCTAGATTGGGGAGCATGACTTATGAGAATAGGTTGAGTGAACTTGGCCTTTTCTCCTTGGAGCAACGGAGGATGAGAGGTGACCTGATAGAGTTGTAAAAGATGATGAGAGGCATTGATTGTGTGGATAGTCAGAGGCTTTTCCCAGGGTTGAAATGGCTAACGAGAGAGGGCACAATTTTAAGGTGCTTGGAAGTATGTGCAGAGGGGATGTCAAGGGTAAGTTTTTTTACACAGAGAGTGGTGAGTGCGTGGAATGGGCTGCCGGCAACAGTGGAGGAGGTGGATACGATAGGGTCTTTCAAGAGACTCCTGGATAGGTACATGGATCTTAGAAAAATAGAGGGCTATGGGTAACCCCAGGTAATTTCTAAAGTAAGTACATGTTTGGCACAGCATTGTGGGCTGAAGGGCCTGTATTGTGCTGTAGTTTTTCTGTGTTTCTATTATAAGACGATTGAATGGCTCCCAGAACAATAAGATGGACTATTAACCTCACAATCTACCTCGTTTTGGCCTTGCTCCTTATTGTCTACCTGCCCTGCACTTTCTCTGTAATCTGTAACACCTTATTTATTCTGTATCCTGCTTTTGTTTTTCCTTGTACTACCTCAATGCACTATTGTAATAAAATTATCCACGTGTTTGGCATGCAGAACAAATTTACTCACTGTACCTCAGTACATGTGACAATAATAAACCAATTTACTAACTTACCAATTTACTCTGTGAGCACTCAGATTTAGAGGGTCAGCTTGTCTGACCATCTTGGTCTGGTGGGTGGGCAGCCTGAGTGGAAGATACAAACAGATCCATTGTGATCCAACTGATTGTCTGGAGACACAGTTGATGAGGCCACAGGTTCCAGCTTAGAAGGGAGCATAAATGGAAATTAGTTATTTATCAAGAAGTTTGGATTTAAATCCAGGCTGGATGACATATTGTTGTCTCTGTCAGAGAAGAATACCCTGGATGAAATAAGTTTGCAAAAGCTGAATTTGGCTCCCATTTCACATGGCTGGCAGCACAGTTTGACACTAATTGCCATTCTCACTCTGGTTGGCTAGGGAATAGCATGTGAGGAAGAAGGAAATGTGTCACATTGGTGCAGTAGGGAGCATTCTTCTGAAGCTAGAATTAAAATACTGTACACAAAGAACTGTGGAAGTTTTACTTTGTATTTAACCAAGCTGGAGCAGGTGCTCATGATGGGTATCTGGAGGGGAATACTTTCAAGCATTAACATTGTTCAACTTGCCAAGCATAAAATGAAGCTTAAAAAATCAATTTGATGTAATTTAGTAATTTACATCTTCCTGAAGATAACAACTGAGCTGTACAACTAAGATGCTAGATTTTGACATTACCTTCAACTGGATGGGAACTGGAGTGATAGGGCTGAGGAAGGGAGAAACAGAATTAAATCAAAGATAGCGTGCAACAGATATTACAGAAAGAACAGGCAGGAGATGAGGCTTAATCAAGGCCAGTGGCATCAGTTACAGGGCAATAGAGACATGGTGCAGTTAAAACAGAAAGCAACAAATACTGGGCTGAAAATGTTGTATTTGAATGCACGCAGCACAAGAAATAAAATGGATGGTCTTGAAATTAAGCTACAGATTGATAAGTATGGCATTGTGGCCACATCTCTGAAACTTGGCTAAAGGATGACTGCCATTGGGAGCCGAGCATGCAAGGATATAGTGTATTGGAAAGATAGGTTAGTAGGCAGAGGGGGTGTTGTGGCCCTGTGTATAAGAAATAATATTAAATGATTAGAAAGGGATGAGATAGGATCGGAAGGTATAGAGTGTCTATGGGTTGAGTTAAAAAGTGGCAAAGGTAAAAAGACCCTAATGGCAGTTGTATACAGGCCTCCAAACAGCAGCCGAGATGTGGATTACAAATTACAGCAGGAGATAGAAAAGATATGTCAGATGGGCAATGTCATGATAATTGTTGTGGATTTTAACGTGAAACTGGATTGGAAAAACCAGGCCAGTACTGGATCTCAACAGAGAGAGTTTGTAGAATGTCGAAGGGATGGCTTTTTAGAACAACGTTGTTAAGCCCACTAGGGGATCGGCTGTGCTGGATTGGGTGTTGTGCAATGATCCAGAGGTAATAAGAGAGCTAAGGTTAAGGAACCCTTACGAAACAGTGATCACAATATGATCGAGTTCACTTTGAAATTTGAGAAGGAGAAACTAAATTCCAATGTGTCAGTATTTCAGTGGAATAAAGGAAATTAAAATGGCATGAGAGGGGAACTGTCCAAGGTTGACTGGAAAGAGACACTAGCAGAAAGGACAGCAGAGCAGCAATGGCTGGAGTTTCTGAGAATAAATGAGGGAAGTTCAAGACAGATATATTCCAAATAAGAAGAAATTTTCGAATGGAAGAAGCACACTACTGTGGCTGACAAGTGAAGTCAGAGCCAAAGTAAAAGCAAAAGAGAGGGCATACAAGGAAACCAAAGCTAGTGGGAAGATAGAGGATTGGGAAGCTTTTAAAAACTTGAAGAAGGAAACTAAGAAGGTCATTAGGAAGGAAAAGATGAATTATGAAAGGAAGCTGACGACTAATTTCAAAGGAGATACTAAAAGCTTTTATAAAGGTAAGAGAAAGTTGAGGGTAGATATAGGACCAACAGAAAATGATGCTGGAGATATTATAATGAGAGATGCAGAGATGGCAGAGGATCGGAATGCATATTTTGTATCAGCCTGCACATTGGAAGTTATCTGCAGTATACCAGACATTCAAGAGTGTCAGGGAAGTGAAGTATGTGCAGTGAAAATTACAACTGAGAAGGTGATCAGGAAGCTTAATGGTCTGAGGGTGGATAAATTTCCTGGACCTGATGGAATGCACCCTTGGATTCTGAAGGAAGTAGCAAGAGAGATTGCAGAGGCATTAACAAAAATCTTTGAAGAATGGATAGATTCTGGCATTGTACCAGATGTCTGGAAAATTGCAAATGTTACTCCGCTATTTAAGAATGGTGGGAGGCAGCAGAAAAAAACTATGGACCTGTTATCCTGACATCAGTGGTTGGGAAGTTGTTGGAATCAATTGTTAGGGATGAGATTACGGAGTACCTGAAGGCACATGACAAGATAGGCCAAAGCCAGTATGGTTTCCTGAAAGGAAAATCCTGCCTGACAAACCTACTGCAATTTTTTGAGGAAATTACAAGTAGGGTAGACAAAGGAGATGCAGTAGATGTGGTGTACTTGGATTTTCAGAAGGCCTTTGACAAGGTGCCACACATGAGGGTGCTTAGCAAAGGAACCCATGGAATTACAGGGGAATTACTTGCATGGGTGGAGCATTGGCTGATCGGCAGAAAATAGAGAGTGCGAATAAAGGGATCCTATTCTGGCTGGCTGCCAGTTACCAGTGGAGTTCCACATGGGTCGGTGATGGGATTGCTGCTTTTTACAATGGATGTCAATGATTTGGACTATGAGATTAATGGATTTGTGACTAAATTTGCTGATGATACAAAGATCAGTGGAGGAGCAGGTAGTGTTGGGGAAACAGAGAGCCTGCAGAGGGACTTAGATAGTTTAGGGGAATGGGCAAAGAAGTGGCAAATGAAGTAAAATGTTGGAAAGTGTATGGTCATGCACTTTGGTGGAAGGAATAAACGGGCAGTCTATTATTTGGATTCGGAGAGAATTCAAAATGCAGAGATGCAAAGGGACTTGGGAGTCCTTGTGCAGGATACCCTAAAGGTTAACCTCCAGGTTGAGTCAGTGGTGAAGAAGGCAAATGCAATGTTGGCATTTATTTCTAGAGGTATAGAATATAAGAGCAGGGGTGTGATGTTGAGGCTGTATAAGGCACTCGTGAGACCACACTTGGAGTATAGTGTGCAGTTTTGGGCTCCTTATTTTAGAAAGGATATACTGACATTGGAGAAGGTTCAGAGAAGATTCATGAGAATGATTCCAGGAATGAAAGAGTTACTGTATGAGGAACATCTGGCAGCTCTTGGGCAGTATTTCCTGGAGTTCAGGAGAATGAAGGGGAATCTCATAGAAACATTCCAACTGTTAAAAGGCCAGAACAGATTAGATATGGCAAAGTTATTTCCCATGGTAGGGGAGTCTAGGACAAGACGGCATGACTTCAGGTTTGAAGGATGTCTACTTAGAACAGAGATGCAGAGAAATTACTTTAGTCAGAGGGTGGTAAATCTGTGGAATTTGTTGCCACAAGCGGCTGTGGAGGCCAGGTCATTGGGTGCATTTAAGGCAGAGATAGATAGGTTCTTGATTAGCCAGGGCATCAAAGGGTATGGGGAGAAGGCAGGGGAGTGGGGATGACTGGAAGAATTGGATCAGCCCATGATTGAAGGGCGGAGCAGATTTGATGGGCCAAATGGCCTACTTCTGCTCCTATATCTTATGGTCCTTTGGTCTTATAGACAACACCACTAGGTTCAGGAACAATTATTACTCTGCAATGATAGGCATCTGAACCAGCAAGGATAACTTCATTCACCACTAGGCTGAACTGATTCCACAACCTACAGACTCACTTTCAAGGATTCTACAACTCATGTTCTCAGTATTATTTTTATTTGTAGAATTTGTCTTCTTTGCATATTGGTTCTTGTCAGTCTTTGTTTATGCAGTTTTTCATAAAATTCTTTTTTGTAAGAAAATTAATCTCAAGGTATTATATGGCAACATAGATTATAAATTTACTCTGGACTTCGAACTTTGATGTGGGAGTGTTGCAGCCGGCTTAGACACACCAAGCTGTTAGCTGGTGATTGATTTATGATTATCACATGTACTGATAAACAGCAAAAAAGCTTTTGTTTGCATGCCAACCAGAAAATCGTTCCATTCTATTAGTAAAAGAGAGAATAACAATGCAGAATATGGTACTACAGTTTCAGAGACAATGTGGTGCAGATAGAGGAATGAAGTGTAAGGGCCATAGTGAGGTAAGCTGAGAGATCCAATTCACCTTTATTATATAAACGGTCTGTTCAAGAGTTTTGTAACAGTACTATAGAAGCTGTCTTTGAGCCTGGTGGTTCATATTTTCAAGCTTTCGGACCTTCTGCCTGATGGAAGGTTGGGGGGGGTGGAATAAAAGAGAATGACCAGGTGGGAGGAGTCTTTGATTATGTTGGTTTCTTTCCCAAGGCAGCTAGAGTGTAGACAGGAACATGGAAGAGAGGCTGGATTTTACGACAGACTGGGCTCCATTCACAATTCTCTGTGATACTTTTGCAGTCTTGGGCAGGGCAGTTATAATATCAAGCCCGTGTCTTTGGTGTGTCTGTTAAAATTAGAGAAGGTCATTCGGGACATATGGAATTTCCTTAGCCTTCTGTGGAAATAGAGGTGCTGATGTGCTTTCTGTGCCTTAGCATGGCACAGAACTATACTATATATTGGTAATACTTGACATTCACAACCATCTTCACCTCAGTACCATCGATATATTCAGAGCTGTGTACTGTGCCCTGCTTCCTGAAGTCAATGGCCACACTTTGGTTTTGATGACGTTGGGTGAGAGGTTATCTTGACACCATGCCCCAGTGCTGTCTATCTCCTCCCCGTACTCTATCTCGTTCTTGTTAAAGATCTGGGCCACTGCAGTGGTGTCATCTGCAAAGAAGAAGATAGAGTTAGAGTAGAATCTAGCCACACAATTATCAGTGTATAGCAAATAAAATGAGGCAACCACTGTTCAGGATAATCTCACAAACAACAACATGAAATTGAGTTCTAATAATCTCCTTTAGGAATGTTAATTGAAGGATAGTATTGGTTGGCATACCACTGAACTTCTTTAAAATATACACCTGGTATTTTTCTCAACCACCTACCTTCCAAGTGAGAGCAGATCTGATGGTACAGCACTCCTTCAGTGCTGCACTGAACTGCACACTCATGTCTCCGAAGTTGGACGTAAACTCTGTTGGCCCACCCCTGTAACAATTCTGAGATGAGCTCAGTACTCACAATCCTGGTCTGATATTTTAAAGAGTATACAGAATTTATAAATGGAAATAAAAAGCAAATGAAATGATACTTGAGATGTTCTGTACGAGATTCTACACTGGCTTTCTCAATCTTTGTGCAGACGGCTGCTATCACAAAAATGGCTCTTCCAATAAAGGTGCAAGTCAGTTCTGCATTAAATGTTCCGACACAGGTTTCTTCCAGATCACCGTGGTAACGACTGAAAATTGAAATCTTCACTATCCTTAGATGCATCAAGTAAGTAGCAGAGGCTTTGTTTGTCAAGGACAAAATGTTCATCAACTTCCCAAGTGAAATGAATAAGAATCCAGCAATCAGTTCCTTCTCATTTTCACTTACCACTCAGGTAGCAATGTGTGGAAAATGAAGATATAATCAAGGCTGTCCTTCATTGAACACTATTGCCACTGTAAAGATTGTGGTTGGCCTTCTTAGACTGCCTCACAAAATCCTCAGCTTCTGTCTAGCTGCAGCTACCAAGTGTTTATGTAACTAGTTTTCAGACAGCTTATGTAGTTCATTTTCAGGTCAGTGCTGGCAAACCCCACAACATGTAGATGATGGGCGAATACAGCAATGGTAATGCCCTCTGATGGGGATTTACTAGATCAGGTCAAATACTCTGTCTCATGTAAAAAAAAAGTCCCAAAGCTGAAAGTATGCTTAATGCAGTGTATTTCAAGTAGTGCAGCTGGCTTGCAACTCCAGAGGTGCTGGCTCGGTACAGACCACTGGTGCTGAATTTGCATGTTCTCCCTGTGTCTGTGTGGTTTCCCCTTACATTCCCAGGAAAAGCTTGAATGGAGGATTAATTGGATCCTGCACATTACCCCTTGAGGGAAAATCATGTAAATGAGCAAGTGTGGAGGAATGTTAGGAGCATTAATGTACAGAAGGACCTTGGGGTACAAGACCATAGCTCCCCAGAAGTGGCAACACAAGTGGACAAAGTGGTAAAGGTCTGTGGCACACTTGCGTTCATCAGTTAGAGCAATGAGTACAAAAGCTGTGTTGCATCTGAAGAAAACCTTGGCTAGGCACGTTTGAAGTATTATGTACAGATCTGGTCACCACACTGTAGGAAGAATGCGCAGTATGTCTGGAAGAGTTTTACCAGGAGAACATTAGCTATAAAGGGGGTTTGCACAAACTTAGATTGATTTTGCTAGGATGACTTGATAGATGTATATAAAATTATGAGAGGCATAGACAGAGCAGATAGAATCTTTTTTTCCCCAGGTAGAAATGTCAAATACTAGAGGTTGCATATTTAAGGTGAGATTGGAAAAATTTAAAGAAGGTTTGAAAGAAAGTTTTATGCAGAGAGTGGTAGGTACCTAGAAGGTACTGCCTGTAGAGTTGGTAGAAGCAGAAAAGATAGCAGCATTTCAGAGGCATTTAGACTGACACATGAGAAGGCAGGGAATAAAGGGACATAGGTCATGTGCACACAAATCGGGTCAGGTAGACTGGCTTCGTGGTTGACCTTGAGATCGTGGCTCATAAGCACTATTCCTCTGCTGTAATATTCAAGGTTTGCTCTTTGTTCTACTACGTTTAGGGAAAATGAGATTGTTCGGAAAGCTGACATGTACTTGATGGGATAAACAGTCTCCGTCTATATGGTAAGGAAATGTGTAATAATTAATACCATTGTAGTTTCCTGAAAGCATCAGTTGGATAAAAATGCAGTTGCCTCCTCTTCAATTGTTCCAATCTATGCAGGAGAATATGATACCTTCTTCTCTCTCTGGTCAACTTCCTTCTACTTTCACACTCAAAAATGCTGATTTATTTTTGATGGAGAATCCAGTCATTTCCACGAGGACCTCAATATTTGCCATTTTTTTCTCCTTTTTTGGGTTTCACAATGGAACGAAGGTTCCTGGAGACTCTTTAATTGCTCTACAAAGAACAATCAAATAAAGCACTGGAGCGCAAGACCTATTGAGATATCCCTGGACCTCGGACTAAAACTCATAGCATGTGAATGGATTCCAATCATCAAGAATTAGCCACTTCTATTATAACAGAATAGTCAACATAACAGTTAGTATATTCAGCCTTTGCATTAAGATCTGGTTATGTTACTTGTTATTTTTGAATGTTTCGCACTTTGGCCCCAGAGGAAAGCTGTCTCGTTCAGCTGTATCTCTGTATGGTTTGAATGATAATTAAACTTCATTTGATTTGATTTTGATTTTTTTGATTTGATTAGTGTAAATGTCTTAAACTGGATTCAAAGAGAACATTAAATCCCATCCTTATTCCATGTGTTCAACCAGGCCATACTATTGGATATGAATTTTAAATCAATTTGTAACATGCCAATTAAATTGCACAATCTCAGAAAAAAATACTATTAATCCATTATAAATCATCATCTTTAAAACTCACTGTCTGGGCTTTTAGGCTCAGATTTCGGGTCTCTCTGTTTGTGTGGAATGAAGAAAAGAACATTTATTTTTCTTATTGACCTTTTGAGAATTGATGCTCTAGCAAGCATTAGTCTGTCTGGCTCTAATTGTGTGTGTGTTGCTCAGAGTAGTGCAAGAGCACTTCAGCCAGTCATTTGCTAAGTAGTGGAAGAGACACCCAATCATCTATGTTCTGCGAGTAAAGGATCTGGCAACTCTGGAAAGAAAAGCGTTTCCTCTTAATGGATGAGAGATATTTTAAGTGTAAGATTTCTCATGTATTAGTAAGGGCAGCCCAGTCATGTAGCAGTGAGCGTAATGCTTTTACAGTCAGACACCTAGGTTCAATTCTGTAAGGAGATTTTACTTTTTCCCCATGACTGCATGGGTTTCCTCTGGGTGCTCTGGTTTCTTCCCACAGTCCAAAGATGTATCAGGTTAATTGGTCAGATGGGTGTAATTGCGTTCATGGATTCATTGTTATTCTGCTGTATCTCTAATAAAATTAAATAATATTAGTAATGATGATCAGTTAATGGCATCATATTTTAATGTGCTCCAGGAGAGGAGACCTACCCTGCTGAACTCATTAGGCCTAAACTGAGGTCTGAAGGTAGTAAGGTCACCTGGACCAGATGGTATACACCCCAGAGATCTGAAAGAGGTGGCTAAAGAAATTGTGGAGGCATTAGTAAAGATCTTTCAAGAATCAACTGATTCTGGCGTGCTTCTAGAGGACTGGAAAATTGCAAATGTCATTCCAAGAAGGGAGAGAGGCAGAAGAAAGGAAATCATAGGCCAGTTAGTCTGACCTCAGTGGTTAGGAAGACATTTATTAAGGATATGGTTTCAGGGTATTTGGAGGCACATAATAAAATAGGCCGTAGTCAACGTGGTTTCCTTAACAGGAAAATCTTGCCTGACAAATCTGTTTGAATACTTGGAAGAAATAACAAGCAGGATAGACAAGGGAGAATCAGTGGATGTTGTGTACTTGGATTTTCAGAAGGCCTTTGACAAGGTGCCACACATGAAGCTGCTTAACAAGTTAAGAGCCTATGGTATTATTGGAAAGAGAGCATTGACTGATTAGCAGGAGGCAAAAAGTGGGTATAAAAGGCACTTATCTGATTGGCTGCTGGTGACTAGTAGTCTTCCGCAGGGGGACTGTGTTGGAACCGATTCTCCTTACATTGTATACCAGTGATTTTGATGATGGAATTGATGGTTTTGTGGCCAAGTTTATGGACAATACAAAGATGGGTGGGTAGTTTCAAGGAAGCAGAAAGGCTACAGAAGGACTTGGACAGATTTGGAAATGGGCAAGGAATTGGCCAATGAAATACAGTGTCGGGAAGTGTATGCTCATGCACTTCGGTAGAAGAAAGGAAGGGGTTGACTATTTTCTAAATGGAGAGAAAATACAAAAAATCTGAGGTGCAAATGGATTTGGGAGTCCTTGTGCAGGATACCCGAAAGGTTAATTTTCAGGTTGAGTCAGTGGTGAGGAAGGCAAATGCAATATTAGCATTCATTTTGAGATATAATATGAAAGCAAGGATGTAATATTGATGATTCATAAAACACTGGTGAGGCATCACTTGGAGTAAAGTGAGTAGTTATGGGCCCCTTATCATAGAAAGGATGTACTGAAACTGAAGAGGGTTCAAAGGAGTTTCACGAAAGTGATTCCAGGATTGAAATGCTTGTCATATGAAGAGCGTTTAATGGGTCTGGACCTCTACTCACTTGAATTCAGAAGAATGAGGGGTGACCTCATTGAAACCTATCAAATTTTGATAGAGTGGCTGTGGAGAAGATGTTCCCTATGGCGGGGGAGTCTAAGACCAGAGGGCACAGCCTCAGAATAGTGGGACGTTCTTTTAGAACAGAGACGAGAAGTAACATCTTTAGCCAGAGAGTAGTGAATCTGTGGAATTTGTTGCCACATGTTGCTGTGGAAGCCAGTTCATTGGGTATACTTAAGGCAGATATTTATAGATTTTTCATTAGTCAGGACATGAAGAGATACGGGGAGAAGGCAGGAGACTGGGGCTGAGAGGGAAAATGGATCAGCCATGATGAAATGGTGGAGCAGACTCAATGGGCCAAATGACCTAATTCTGCTCTAATATCTTATGGGCTTATGGTCTTAAAAGTGAATCCAAATTGATCTTTAATGGACTCTGAAACAAATCACTCTGGTCACAGGAAATTTGGGATGAGCAAAAAATATGTAGTAGTCAGTGGGAATGTCCACATACCCTGAGCAATGAAACAAATGACTGAGATCGAATTTTTCAGGTAGCGTGTGACTAAAAACACAGTAAGAAGGAAGAGCAGGTGGCACAGTGACACAGCCTGTAAAGCAACTTAAATCACCAGCTGGAAAAATGGAGTTCAGTGTAGACAAGTGTGAGGTAGTGCACTCTGGGTAGGACATACGGTGAGCGAATGGGTACTGAGGAGTGCAGTAGAGTGGAGGGATCTGGGAATCATTCTTTGAAAGTGGCATCTCCGCTGAAGTTGTATAAGATATTGATGAAGTCTAATTGGTGAAGTTGTATAAGATAGCGGTGAAACCTAATTTGGTGTATTGTGTGCAGTTCTGGTCAGCAACCTGTAGGAAGGATGTCAATACAATTGGAAGAGTGCAGAGAAAATTGACAAGGATGTTGCCAGAACTTGAGGACTTGAGATATAGGGAAAGATTGAGTGAGTTAAGACTTTATTCCCTGGAGAGCTGGAGAATGGGGGGAGATTTGATCGAGGTGTACAAAATGATGAGGGGTATAGATAGGGTAAATGTAAACAGGCCTTTTCCACCGAGGTATGGTGAGACTACAACGTGAGATCATGGTTTAAATGTGACAGGTGAAATGTTTAAGGGGAATGTCTTCATTCGGTCGTTGGTGAGAATGTAAAATGAGCTGCCAGTGGAGGTGCTGGATGTGGGTTCAATTTCAACAATTAAGAGAAATTTGGATAGCATGGATGTGCGGCGTTTGGAGGACTATGGTCCAGGTGCAGGAACTAGGCAGACTAATAGTCTGGCATGAACTGGTTGGGCCAAAGGGCCTGATTCTGTGCTGTAGAGTGCAATGACTCTGTGACTCAGAGACCAAGGTTCAATCCTGAGCATGGATGCTGTTGGTGTGATGTTTGCTCTTTCTCATTTTGATTAAAATTGATCATTGAAGTTTTTTGAGGATGTGACTAAACACATTGATGAAGGTAGAGCAGTAGATGCATTGTATATGGATTGCAGCAAGGCATTTGATAAGGTATCCCATGCAAGGCTTGGGATCCAAGGGGACATTGCTTTGTGGATCCAGAACTAGCTTACCCACAGAAGGTAAAGAGTGGTTGCAGACGGGTTATATTCTGCATGGAGGTCGGTGACCGGTGGTGTGCCTCAGGGATTTGTTCTGGGACACCTACTCTTTGTGATTTTTATAAAAACCTGGATGAGGAAGTGGAGGGATTGGTTAGTAAATCTGCTGATGACACAAAGGTTGGGGGTGTTGTGGATAGTGTGGAGGGCTGTCAGAGGTTATAGCGGGACATCGATAAAATGCAAAACATAGAAACATAGAAAATAGGTGCAGGAGTAGGCCATTCGGCCCTTCAACCCTGCACCGCCAAAACTGGGCTGAGAAGTGGCAGATGGAGTTCAACCCAGGTAAGTGTGAAGTGGTTCATTTTGGTAGGTCAAATATGATGGCAGGATATAGTATTAATGGTAAGACTCTTGGCAGTGTGGAGGATCAGCGGGATCTTGGGGTCCGAGTCCATAGGACACTCAAGGCTGCTGTGCAGGTTAACTCTGTGGTTAAGAAGGCATATGATGCATTGGCCTTCATCATTCGTGAGGTTGAGTTTAAGAGCCGAGAGGTAATGTTACAGCTATATAGGACCTTATATAGACCTAACTTGGAGTACTGTACTCAGTTCTGGTCACCTCACTACAGGAAGGATGTGGAAACCATAGAAAGGATGCAGACGAGATTTACAGGGATGTTTACAAAGATGTTGTCTGGATTGGAGAACATGCCTTATGAGAATAGGTTGAGTGAACTTGGCCTTTTCTCCTTAGGATGACGGAGGATGAGAGGTGACCTGGTAGAGGTGTATAAGATGATGAGAGGCATTGATTGTGTGGATAGTCAGAGGCTTTTTCCCAGGGCTGAAATGGCTAGCACCAGAGGGCACAATTTTAAGGTGCTTGAACGTAGGTACAGAGGGGATGTCAGGGGTAAGCTTTTTACACAGAGAGTGGTGAGTGCTTGGAATGGGCTGCCAGTGACGGTGATGGAGGCAGATACGATAGGGCCTTTTAAGAGACTCCTGGATAGGTGCAGGGAGCTTAGAAAAACAGAGGGCTATGAGTACCCCCAGTAACTTCTAAAGTAAGGACATGTTCGACACAGCTTTGTGGGCCAAAGGGCCTGTATTGTGCTGTAGGTTTTCTATGTTTCTATGAGTAAACTGTCAAATCATTTCAAAAGCAACAGAAGGTGCTTTTATGGATATAGAAGTAGGAAGACCATGAGGATATGTGTGCGATCTCTGGAGAGTGAGACTGGGGAATTAATACATGGGAAATAAGGAAATGTGACAGTTTCAGATATGAGAGAATATCTTGGAATAAAGTGAATCAGGGATGTCTTATTCTGGGATAAGACTGTTGTCTTATCACAAGTGACTTAAACAGTTGGACCCATTTTCTTATGAATTTAGAAGAATGCGGATTGATCTAATTGAACCATTTAACATCCTAAGGGGTCATGGCAGTGTAGATGTTGATATGTTTTCATGAGTAAGAAGTCAGGACTAGACGAAGGGTCTCGGCCTGAAACGTCGACTGTACCTCTTCCTAGAGATGCTGCCTGGCCTGCTGCGTTCACCAGCAACTTTGATGTGTGTTGCTCCTTACAAGTTGTATGTTCTACCCGTGACTTTGTGGGTTTCCTCTGGGTTCTCTGGTTTCCTCCCACAGATGAAAGGCATACTGGTTGATTGGTTAATTGGCCATTGTAAATTAATCTGTCATTAGGCTAGAATTAAATCAGGGATTACTGGGCAGCACATCTTGATAGGCTGGAAGGGCCTACTCCACATTGTATCTCAATAAGTAAATAATAAATAAATAAACCATTTGAAGGTGAGGGAACCAAAGACTTTCTAGAGCGGTCACAGATGAGGACTGGATGCCTGGTTGCCTGGGACAAATTAGCCATGATCATATTGAATGGCAAAGCAGGTTTGAGGCACCAGATATTCCTCAGGGGTCGCTGTTGGGTCCACTTCTTTTTATGCTGTATATAAATGGTTTAGGTGATGGAATAGATGGCTTTGTTGCCAAATTTGCAGATGATACAAAGACTGATGGAAAGGTAGGTAGTATTGGGGAAGCAGGTAAGATGTAGAAGGACTTAGACAGATAGGAGAATGGGCAAGAAAGTGGCAAATGAAATATAATTTCATTTTGGAAGTTGGTATGGAAGTTGTCCTGTCCAAGACCAAAAGAAGCTGCAGAAGATCGTGAACACGGCGCAGCACGTCACAGAAACCAATCTTCCGTCCGTGTCGGAGAAGTGCTGCCAGGATAATTAAGGACACGACCCACCCAGCCAACAGCCTTTTTGTCCCTCTTCCCTCTGGGAGAAGGTTCAGGAGCTTGAAGACTCGTACGGCCAGATTTGGGAACAGCTTCTTTCCAAATGTGATAAGACTGCTGAACGGATCCTGACCCGGATCTGGGCCGTAACCTCCAAATATCCGGGTTTTTTTGCACTACCTTACTTCCCATTTTTCTATTTTCTATTTATGATTTATAATTTAAATTTTTAATATGTACTAATTTTAACTATTTTTAATATTTAATATTTGTAATCCAGGGAGCGGGAAGCACAGATTCAAATATCGCTGTGATGATTGTACGTTCTAGTACTAATTGTTTGCTGACAATAAAGTATAAAGTATTTCCACCACAATTTGTAAAATGCATGGTCATGCACTTTGGCAGTAGAAATAGATGCGTGGACTATGTTCTAAATGGGGAGAAAATCCAGGAATTTGAGATGCAGAGGGACTTTGGAGTCCTTGTGCAGAACATCCTGAAAGCTAATTTGCAGGTTGAGTCGGTGGTGAGGAAGGCAAATGCCACGTCAGCATTCATTTCAAAAGGTCTAGAATACAAGAGCAAGGATGTGATACTGGGCTTTATAAGGCACCAGTGAGGCCTCACCTTGAGTATTGTGAACAGTTTTGGGCCCGTCATCTTAGAAAAGATGTGCTGGCATTGGAGAGGGTTCAGAGGAGGTTCACAAGGATGATTCCAGGAATGAAAGGGTTATCATACGAGGAATGTTTGATAGCTCTGGGTCTATACTCGCTGGAATTCAGAAGCATGGGGGGATCTCATTGAAACCTTTTGAATGTTGAAAGGCCTAGACAGAGTAGATGTTTCCCATGGTGGGAGAGTCGAGGACAAGAGGGCACAGCCTCAGTATAGAGGGATGCCCTTTCAAAACAGAGATGTGGAGGAATTTGTTGCCACTTACAGCTGTGGAGGGCAGGTTAGATTAGATTAGATTATGAGGACACGCAGTCCTCTTTTACTGTCATTTAGTAATGCATGCATTAAGAAATGATACAATGTTCCTCCAGTATGACATCACAGGAACACAAGACAAACCAAGACTAAAAAACTGACAAAACCACATAATTATAGCATATAGTTACAATAGTGCAAAGCAATACCGTAATTTGATAAAGAACAGACCATGGGCACGGTAAAAAAAAGTGTCAAAGTCTCTTAAAAGTCCCATCATCTCACGCAGACAGTAGAAGGGAGAAACTCTCCCTGCCATGAACCTCCAGCGCTGCAAACTTGCTGATGCAGCACCCTGGAAGCACCTGACCACAGCCGACTCTTGAGTCCGTCCGAAAACTTTGAGCCTCCGACCAGCCCTCCGACACTGAGCACCGAGCACCATCTCTGCCGAGCACTTCAACCCTGGCCCTGGCAACAGGCAATGGGCAGAGCCGAGGATTTGGGGCCTTCCCCTCCGGAGATTCCCCTCGCAGGTTGATGGGTGTATTTAAGGCAGAGATTGATAGGTTCTTGATTGAACATGGCATCAAAGGTTATGGAGAGAAGGCCAGGAACTGGGGTTGAGGAGGAGATAGAGAAAAGGATCAGCTATGATTGAATGGCGGAGCAGACTCGATGGGCCAGATGACCTAATTCTGCTCCTATGACTTATGGTCTTATAACTGACCTGCTGATATTTTGTTGAATGTGTGAGATCATTATAGTCAAGCGAGAAAGAACACATTTTGTCCTTTAGCAATGATAGATTAATTGAGGATATATTTGCATTGGTAATCAGCAAAATACTGAGAGCTGGAAGTATAGATGTAGGGCAACGTAATTGGGAGAAATGAACATAATTCACAACCACCGACGTTGTGTTGGGGTTTCGCTTTAAGAGGCTGGTCAGACAAGATGACTTTGTTACGTAGGGAGTTTTAGTGAGCTTTTGGTTTAGTTTTTTGAAGTTCAATTAAATGTGTTACAGGTTTCATTAAACATAAAACACCTCACTTTGTTTTATTTGTGAGAACCTGCGCAGAGCTGTTCCAAAGCAGTCTGCTTAATGCTTACTTTCTCTTGATCAGTTTGCTGAGTCTTGGTTTCATCTTCTGCAGCTTTCCTCCCCACATTGGGGTGATCATAAATGGGGAATCTAATTCATCATTGCTGTTGAATTTAATCCCCATCTTTCAAACTTTGTACGCATACTTTCCAAGAGTAAGCTTTTAGTGTAATTGTTGGGGCAGGTTCATTTTCAATTAATCTATCGGTGTCAGTGATAAGCAGCAGGAACTCAGTAGATTACCTGATTGCAAATCCACAGTGCAAGGTAAAAGTACAGGCCTCAGCGCCTAAGTAGACTGACTCAGCCTTCGTGCTCATGACTGATTCAGAAGAACTATTATCATCTGACATTCAGGTGGTCAAGGCAGATAATTGTATCAGGATTAACAGATTCCTTCACTTTGAGCACTATTTTTGTAAATCAGGCATTAAATTATCATGTGCTTTCAAAGACTGGTAGTCCGACTCTGATACATTTTCGGACAACAATTATCTAAGGTTTAAAGCTCCCCACAGGTTTTGCAGATCTCTGTGTAGAATCTTTCAAAAAGACATTGTGTGCCTTGTACAATTCCTTTCAGTTCTCTACTTTGCATTGGATTTGAAGTTGTACAGTATTATTGAAAGTTCAGTCTATGAGTTTTAAATGTCTTGTCTGACTTCAAGTGGTGATGGATTGGAGAACTTTTTTAACAACATGGACAAGGTGAGCTGAATGGCTTCCTGTGTCATCTATTTCTATTCAATCTATGCCTCTGTGGATTTAAGTACATGTGGATGTGGATGGGGATGGGAGATGTTAATTTTTCATCAATCTTCCTCAAGAGTTGTCTACCATGTCACCCAGTTAACTGGTGTTGATTTGAGGTTCCATTGCTGTTCTGCATTGCTGAATTCAATTTGACAACAACGCATTGAGTGTGCTGGCTCCTGATTCATGTCAGTAGTGATTGACACCCATATTACTGATGGTAATGCTATCCAAACATATAATACCAGTTTCTGGACTAAGTTGCTTTTGTCTAAATGCCCACCTTATTGAACAAATTATTGAAAGTTATTGTGGGGTCCAGCTTCATTATAAAACCATAAGACATAGGAGCAGAATTAGGCCATTTGGCCCATCGAGTCTATTCCATTATTCCATCATGGCTGATTTATTATCCCTGCCTTCTCCCTGTAACCTTTGATGACCTTACTAATCAAGATCCTCTCAACCTCCATTTTAAATATACCGAATGACTTGGCCTCCACAGTCATTTGATGCAATGAATTCTACAGATTCACCACCTTCAGGCTAAAAAATTCTTCTGCACCTCTGTTATAAAGGGATGTCCTAGTATTCTGAAACTGTGTCCTCTGGTCTTAGATTCCTTCACTATAGGAAACATTCTCTCTAAGTCCATTCTACCTCGGCCTTTCAATATTCAATAGATTTGATTGAGATCCCTCTTCATGCTTCTAATCTCTAGTGAGTACAGGTTCAATGCCAGTAAATGCTCCTCATACAGTAAGTTACCACTTTCAATCTTGGGATCATTCTCAAGAACCTCATCTGGACCCTCTCCTATCCCAGCTCATCTTTTATTAGGTAAGGGGCCTGAAACTGCTCCAATATTACAGATCAGAGTGGTGACATTTGGCAAATTATTACCATAGAGTTCATTTTAATGGTGTATCTTACTGTTTCTAATATTATGACGAATATTAAGATACTACTGTGCTGTGAGGATTGCACTGAATTTCCATTTCCAGAAAATTTCCTCCCTGTTGTTTAGGATCCCATTGAAGGTAGTCCTAATGCTGAAGGTGGCTGTTTGTATGTCATCCTCATATGGAAGTCTAAACAATATTGGGGAATATCAGTGCTAGTATCTGGCTTTGTTGGAGATCATTGCTGAGGTGTGACTTAACCCAGCTGAACCAAGTTACCTATTGCTATGCATCATCCATAGAGAGGAGATAGTGTTTTGAGACAGTGGGTGATCCTTGCAATCTTCATCATTAGAACTTAGACAATGTTGCTAATCCGTGTCAGATATAGGGAGGCCATGCATGTCTTCAGTTTCTTCTGGAAGCCGACATCTATGTGCATTGCAAGTTCCACAATCAGGTCACTAATGTGTTTAGGGTTAGGTTGCCTGATTGCTCTGCTGAAAGCATTGATTCAGAAAAGTTGTATTTTTTTTTCTGGGGTCTGATGTGTGCCAGGAGTTCATAGGTTACATGAAAAAAACATATATCTTGCTAGATTGACAGGCAGTTTACCTATTTTAATGATGGCTATGATCAGCAGCTTCTGCCATGTTTTTTGGGATGCAATCATGACATTGGTGTTGAAATTTAATTTTATCCATTGGAATTCTTTGGGAATGGGAGATATTCCAAGCAGGCCCCAAAGAATTCCAACAGATAAAACTATACTTCAAAACCAATAGTCATGATTGCATCCCCAAAACATGGCAGAAGCTGTTACTTCTACCTCCTTATCATTCAGAAATCTCCATTTATTAAGTTGTGTTGATGGCAGTGAGATCTTTTGGAGGGTTATATTTATTGCCAGTTTGAATGATGATAGATCTCTGTTATGCCAACCTTGTAATCTTCTCCAACATCGACCTAACATTCCATCATAGCCCTCATTTTTCTGTCATGCATGTGTCTATCCAAGAGTCCATTAAATATCTCTGAAGTATCAACTTCTACCACCAACCCTGACAATATATTCACACACCCACCACTCTGTGTAAAAAAACTACCTCTGGCATCCCCCCCCCCCCGCATACTTTATCCAATCACCTTAAAATTATACTCTATCATTTCCACCCTGGAAAAAGGAGCTGGCTGTCCAGTATATCAATGACACTTATCATCTTGTACACCTCTATCATCACTTTTCATCCTCCTTCACTCCAATGAGAAAAAGCCCTAGCTCCCACGAGCTGTTGTTATCATCTTCTATATTCTGACCACTCTTTGCATAACTAAGTTTTTTTTTTCTGAATTCCTTATGGGATTTTCAATTTTCATTTTAAGCACATTGATTATAATGACCTCATCATAAAATGCAGCATCTACTTAAATCAAACCTTTTGCAAAATCATGAAGATCCTTATCAAGTTATCCTTTAGCCTTGACTTTTCTAGAGATTGTTCAGTCTTAATAAAAACACAACACTGCAATAGTTCTGACAGTATTTGTGGAAAGCGAAATGGATCTATTGAGTTTGAGCTGAAAGGGCTGCTATATTCCCTGTAATTACAGCTTCAAATTTTATTATATGACAAAATATTTCACTGTAAATTTGAAAGGAAGCAACATGTTTTTTTCCCCCATCCGTACTTTGCGCAGGAATTGTGGATAATTTATTGTAAGCATCTTGAAGAAGCAATTTAACCGAATTACCACACAAACCTCAGCTTGACTGTGTATTGTGTGAAATTTATAGCCAGCCATAAGCTAAATATAGAACAGCTAGGTTAGTTAATTCCCGGTTCCTGGAAAGATTTAGTTATGTCAAGACTGTTGGGTCATCAATTTCAGTAAGACTTGACACTTGTTTGATTACCTTACAGCTGACTGTGTGTCAGTTGTGCTTTGAAAAGAGTGCAACATCAATGAGAAAGCATCTTTAAATCTCTAGCTGTCTCCGAAGCCACTTTCATATTAAGTTCCATACTTTCATACAGTGAAAGAGTCATTTCACTCTGAAGGAGGGCACTCAGCCAATTGTAATCACATTGCCTTTTGGTAGAGCTATCCAATTGGTTTACTTCCCATGCTCAAATCTGTAATTCTCAAAGTTTATTTCCCTCAAGTGCCTGCCCCTACTGCAGTTCCTTTTGAATTCATTGATTGTCTCTGCAGTGTATTCCAAATCATCACACAAAATGCTGGAGGAACTCAGCAGGACAGGCAGGGTCTATGGAAAAGAGCACAGTCGACGTTTCAGGCCGAAACCCTTCATCAGGACTGGAGAAAAATAAGATGAGAAGTCAGAGTAGGAATATGGGAGTGGGGGAGGAAGAAGTACAAGGTAGTAGGCGATAGATGAAACTGGGAGAGGGGGAGGGGTGAAGTAAAGAGCTGGGACACCAATCGACTAAATGGATATACTCTTTTTAACTAGGACCCTATGTTGTACATTCACCTATTAAAAAGGAACATCTTCCTACCCTAATATGACATCTCCGGATTCTGTAACATTTAAAATGCAAGTATAATACAAGAAATACAAGTGTAAGTTATTCATTACACTTGTGCATAAATGTACAGGTGCATATGACAATAAACTTCATTTTGACTTTGACTTTTGGCCAATTCACACGCTGTGCCAGATTGAAAAGGTCTGGGTGTTGAGGCCGGTGGAGAGGGCAGTTCACTGCTCTGCAAGCTTTACTTGTCTCTGTGCTATGGCCTGCACCTAACGGGCTCCTGGATCAGCTGCAGTGATGACTGGCTTCATGGCACTGGATTCACTTTTGTGAATTTCAATTCTGAATGTTATTTGCTTACTTTTATTGTTAGGATGATTTTTTTTCTGCACACTAGGTATTTGATGGACTTTTTAAAATGGATGCTATTAGGTTTCTTCGCTTTGTGGCTGCCTGTAAAGAGACAAATCTCAGGGTTTTATATTGTATACATAAGACCATAAGACATAGGAGAAAAATTAGGCCATTCAGCCCATTGAGCCCGCTCCGCCATTACTTCACGGCTGATCCTGGATCCCACTCAACCCCATACACCTGCCTTCTTGCCATATCCTTTGATGCCCTGATAATAAATGTACTTTGAACTTTAAGAAGTATTCAAAGACTCAACTTCCAATATACTTTGAGGAAAAGAGTTCGAAAAATTCATGATGATCTCAGAGTTAACATACATATCACCTCTGTGTAAATGGATGAACCTTTTTTTTAACAGGACCCTAATTTGTACATTCACCCATTAAAAAGAAACATCTTCTTACCCTGATATGACACCTCCAGATTCTGTAACATTTTAAAAAATTCTTCTCATATAACAGAGTCCACCTCTCAGGATTCAGCTTTGTCACAGAAAGAGATCGCCAAGTGGTCAGAGAAGATTCAAGGAGGTGCTCAAGCCTTCTTGAAGAAATGCAACACCAGCACTATCTCCTGGGAATCTCAGGTCCATGATCACTTCAGGTGGTGAAGAATTTTCAGGATGAGATTGAGAACCTGAAATTCATGCAGAGGGGAGTACATTTTGTCCAGGTGAAGGGTCTCAACTTGAAATATTGCCTGTCCATTTCCCTCCACAGTTAGTAGCTGAGCCACTGAATTCCTCCAGCAACTTTGTTTTCTTTCTTACTCCAGAAGAAATATAACACCTCTGAGGTTACCCATCCACCCAAAGATCTTTTGCTCTGCCTGTGGCTGTGCTCTACATCAGCTTCATCAGCCACCTCAAAATCCGCAGTGGATGAGAAAGTGAGGCTTGAAATTAAACTTTACAAAGTGAGACATCAGTGCACATAGTTTGGGGTCATCATTAAAATAAATGGTTTAAATAAATTTGGATGTATTTGGCAAAAATATACTATTGAACATTCCCCTTCCATGCAAAGTTTTTGGATGTTTTCTCAGGATGTTTCTGTTCATGGCTTTATAACAGAGAATGTAATGTTAAGATGGTTGCCTGTTGTTTTGTGAGATTAGTTTTGGAGCTCAGGAAAGATTTCACAGAGTTTTGGCAGCAAACCTCAATCCTTTTGCTTCCAAGTTTTTTTGCCATTGTTGTCTATGTCATTTGTAGAGAAAGGATCACATATTTGTAGTTTCTATAACTGCTTAAGGTTATTTATTTCGTAGGTCTAATTGAGCAGAGTCGCTCTTAAAGTAAGCTCAGTGAAGACTCACTAATGGTTGGCTTTGTTATGCATGGAGAGGCAGCTTCCCTGTGGTTGGACTCCACTTACTGAAATTCTAAAGGATCGGAAGTTAAGTCTTTTGCTGAAATCTAAACACATTTCACAGAAACTGATGCAAAATTCAACAGGAACCAAATTGGAGAAATCATTAACTCGGTTAATTTCTAAGCTTTATGTTCATGCAAGCTGTGTTTTATTTCCATCCAAGCTGTCTCATTTGTTGGTGATGCTGTATTTTCCCTATTTTTATGTGATACTGTTTAGCCCAGAAATTTTATTGCAAAATGTTTTTTTTTAGATTTATGTACAGATTACATGTACATCAAGGTGACCCAAGGTTTTACAGAATTCAGTTCTTGGTCCCTTGCTTTTCATGGTATAGATGAATAATTTTGACTTAAACATAGTTCACAGATCAAAGTTCAAAGTAAGTTTGTTACCTAAGAACATATACATTACCATACACTACCCTGAGATTTATTTTCTTGTGCTATTCACAGTAGAACACAGAAACACAATATAATCAATGAAAAGCGATGCACAAAGACGGGCAAATGGCCAATGTGCATAAGAAGATAAACTGTTAAATTATAAAAATAAATAAATAAGTAATATTCAGAACAGGAGCTGTAGAGTCCTTAACAGTGAGTCCATAGGTTGTGGAGTAGTTCAGTGTTGAGGTGAGTGAAGTTATCTACGCTGGTTCTGGATCCTGATGGTTAAAGGATTATAACTGATATAATATATTAAGACCACAAGACCATGAGATATAGGAGCAGAATTAGGCCATTTGGTCCATTGAGGCTGCTCCACCATTTCATCATGGCCTTCCTCTCAGCTTCAATCTCCTGCCTTCCCCCCCCCCCATCCTTTCAAGCCCTGACCAGTCAAGAATCTATCAGCCTCTGCCTTAAGTGTACATAAAGATTTGGCCTCCACAGTTGCCTGTGGCAAAGAATTCCACGGATTCACCACTCTCTGGCTGAAGAAATTCCTCTTCATCTCCATTCTAAAAGGACAGCCCGCTATTCTGAGGCCGCATCTTCTGGTCTTAGACTCTCCCACCAAAGGAAACATCCTCTTCGCATCTACTCTCTCAAGGCCTTTCACCATTCAGCAGGTTTCAATTAGGTCATTCCACATTCTTCTGAGTTCCCGTGAAGTCCAGTTTATGAGACCAAGTTGGCAAGATTCAAGCTTCCAACACAAGAGAAATGCATGCATTAAAACTAGCAGCAAAGTTTGTATTATGTGCTTCCTGGAAACACAGGTACATACACTCTTCTGATGATCCACACCGAAGTGAACACAGAGCAAATAGTAACTTGTTCTGTTGTGGAAAATATCTGTGTCTTTAATGGGATTCCTCATAAATCACATGAATGGGATCAATAGCTGCCTGCACTATTGGGAAGTCAGCAGTATTAGCACATCTTAACGCCTGAGATGTCAACTGTACCTCACTGAAATAAACAAAATTATTTCTTGCTTGGATAACCTCTCTGATGTTGCAGGCTCTAGCAGTTTGGAACACAAGGCAGATATTTGATGTGATTTCTTGGAATGGCCCTTAGGCAATGAAATTGACCTTAGCAGAGAGAGCAGTCTGGACACTAGAGAGTGTCTAAAGGTCTTTCCACTGCATTTCACATCTCTAATTCTCCTGTGTTGAAAAACCTTGGAAAACCTCAGCAATTCAGAACAGCTTCTTCCCCTCTGCCATCAGAGTTCAAAATGGACATTGAACCCATGAACACTACTTTACTACTTTTTAAAAAAAATTCTGTTTTTTTCACTACTGTTCTTAATGATTTAATATGCATATCTATACTTAATATAGTTAAGTTTTTTTGTTTATTTATCATGCATTGCATTGTTCTGTTGCCACAATTAAGTTAACAAATTTCACATCATATCATGGTGATATTAAACCTGATTCTGATTCTGATTCTGGATCCGAGTCTGAGAATAAACTATACAGAAGTCAGTAGGATGTGGTGTCTCCAAAATGCTAGGAGGACGGAGTTACACACACAAAATGCTGGAGGAACTCAGCAGTTCAGACAGCATCTATGGAAAGGAGTAAACAGAGGATGTTTCAGACCAAGACCCTTCATCAGGACGCTGAACAGGACAGCTGCTCAAAATCCACCTGTTTATCATATGTCTTCTTCCTTGCCCTACCCTGAAAGCTTTACTTCACATTGTTCTGGATAAAATTTCATTTGGTACATTTCTCCCCAATTGACCAAATCATCCATATTTCCCTGTATCTCACAGTCATAGTCCTAGTCATAGGCATACTTCATTGATCCTGGGGGAAATTGGTTTTCATTACAGTTGCACCATTAATAATAAATAGTAATAGAAATAGTAATAGTAATATTACTATTAGTTAATAGTAATAGTAATATTACTATTAGTTAATAGTAATAGTCATAGAAATAATAAATAGTAATAGAATACTAATAGAAAATAGTAATAAATAGTTAAATAGTAGTATGTAAATTATGAAATAAGTCCAGCCTATCGGCTCAGGGTGTCTGACCCTCCAAGGGAGGAGTTGTAAAGTTTGATGGCCACAGGCGGGAATGACTTCCTATGACGCTCTGTGCTGCATCTCGGAGGAATGAGTCTCTGGCTGAATGTACTCCTGTGCCCACCCAGTACATTATGTAGTGGATGGGAGACATTGTCCAAGATGGCATGCAACTTGGACAGCTACCCTCAGCCTGCTGCCCCAGCACACAACAGCAAACATGATAGCACTGGCCACCACTGACTCGTAGAACATCCTCAGCATCGTCCGGCAGATGTTAAAGGACTTCAGTCTCCTCAGGAAATAGAGATGGCTCTGACCCTTCTTGTAGACAGCCTCAGTGTTCTTAGACCAGTCCAGTTTATTGTCAATTCATATCCCCAAGTATTTGTAATCCTCCACCATGTCCACACTGACCCCCGGATGGAAAAAGGGGTCACCGGTACCTTAGCTCTCCTCAGGTCTACCACCAGCTCCTTAGTCTTTTTCACATTAAGCTGCAGATAATTCTGCTCACACCATGTGACAAAGTTTCCTACCATACCGAATCTTAAAGGATTCTTCCTCATTCTCAAACAATGGCAATTTTGATATCATCTATGACTCTGATATCATTTTACATGTTATAAGAGTATAGTATATAAAAGCAAGGATGCAATGTTGAGACTTTATAAAGCCTTGGTGTGGCCTCACTTGGAGTATTGTGAGCAAGTTTGGGCCCCTTATCTGAGAAAGGATGTGCTGAAACTGGAGAGGGTTCAAAGGAGATTCACAAAAGTGATTCCAGGATTGAATGGCTTGTCATATGAAGAGCTTTTGATGGCTCTGGGCCTGTATTCACTGGAATTCAGAAGAATAAGAGGTGACCTCATTGAAAACATGTTGAACGGTGAAAGACCTTGACAGAGTGGATGTGGAGAGATTGTTTCCTATGGTGGGAGAGTCTAAGACCGGAGGACACATCCTCAGAATAGAGGCTGTCCTTTTAGAATGAAGATGAGGAGACACTTATTTAGACAGACAGGGAAAATGGTTCAGCCATGATGAAAAGGAGGAGCAGGCTCAATGGATCAAATAGCCGAGTTCTGCTCCAATGTCTTATGGTCTTATAGTCTAATAAACAGCTGATCAGCATCATCTCAAAAATGTGGAGATAACAAACAAGAAGCTGCCCTCCTCAAATGCTTCATTTGTTCATTGACGCCTTTATTTGCCATGCACTGCCTTCTTCTTCTTAACCAGCGCCTCAATAGACTCATGAAATATAAGAAATACAGTATAAGAAATAGACTCATGAAATATAAGAAATACAAGTATAAGAAATACAGGAGGGATATTAGGATAGCTAAAAGAAGGCATGAGGTTGCTGTGTTAGTTAAGTTTCAGGAGAATCTCAATGTCTGCTACAAATATATTAAGAGGAAAAGGATAGCAAAGGATAGCAATTGGCCCACTTGAAAATCAGAGTAGTCTTCTGTGCATGGAGCTAGATCAGATAGGAAAGATTTTAAATGGAGTTTTTGCATCTCTACTGATTGACACAGAGTGATCTGGGAATACAGATTCAGAATTCCTCGAAATGGCATCACAGGTAGATATTGATGTTATGTTCAAGTCGTATAAGACATTGGTAAGGCCAGATTTTGAGTACTGTGTGCAGATATGGTCACCTACCTACAGAAAAGATACCAATAAATTTGAAAGAATACAGTGAAAACTTACAAGCATGTTGCCAAGACTTGAGGAGTTGAATTATAGGGAAAGGTTGAACAGATTAGGACTTTGTTCCCTGGAGTACAGGAGAGTGAGGGGAGATTTGATGGAGGCAGATGGAATTATGAGCGGTATAGATAGGGTAAATGCAAGAAGGCTTTTTCCACTGAGGTTTGGTGAGACTAGAACTGGAGGTCTTAGGTTAAAGGTGAAAGTTGAAATATTAAAGGGAAAGCTGGGGAGGAACTTCTTCACTGAAAGGGTGCTGTGAGTGTGGAATGAGCTGCCAGCGGAAATGGTTGATACGGGTTTAATTGCAACATTTAAGTGAAGTTTGGATATGTATGTGGATTGGAGGCATATGGAGAGCTATGGCCCAGGTACGGTTTGATGGGATTTGGCAGAATAATAGTTCAACATGAACTAGAACATAGAACAGTACAGTACAGGAAGAGGACATTTGGCACACAATGTTGTGCCAAACCATCTAAAATTCAAATCGAAAACACCCAAGCACCAATTCCACCCCCCCTTTCTCCCTCCGTCTCTCTCCCTTACCCCCCACCTTCCTCCCCCCCCAATAATATCCTTCCATCTTCTTTACATCCATGTTCCCATCCAAAAGTCTCTTAAAAGGCTTCAATGTATTTGCCTCTACCACCACTCCAGGTAATGCATTCCAGGCATCCATGACCCTCTGAGTAAAAAACTCAGCCCCCTCACATCCTCCTTGAACCCATCCCCTCTCGCCTTCGATGCATTCCCTCCGGTATGAGACATTTCAACCCTGGGAAACAAATACTCTCTGTCCACTCCAGCTATGCCTCTCATCATCTTGTAAACTTCTATCAGATCTCCCTTCAGTCTCCGACGCTCCAGAGAAAAAAACTCGTTTATCCAGCCTCTTATTTAACCACATGCCCTCTAAACCAGGCAGCATCCTGATAAACCTCTTCTGCACCTTCTCCAAAGCCTCCACATCCTTCCAATAGTGGAGTGACGAGAACAGCATGCAATACTCCAGGTGTGGCCTAACCAGAATATTACCAATGTGCAACATAATCGTCTGACTTTTGAACTCAATGCCTTGACTAACATCCCATAAACCTCCTTAACCACCTTATCGACTTGTGTAGTCACTTTCAAGGAGCTATGAACTTGGATCCCAACATCTCTCTGCTCAGCAACACTGTTAAGGATCTTGCCCTTAATGGTGTACTGTCTGCTTGCATTTGACCTACCAAGGTGTAGCACCTCACATTTATCTGGGTTAAACTCCATCTGCCATTTCTCAGCCCATATCTGCAACTGATCTCTCTCATGTTCTATTATTTTCCAGTCTTCTACACTACCCACAACTCCACCAAATCTGGTATCATCTGCAAAATTTACTAATCCACCCATCTGCATTTTCATCCAGGTCATTTATATACATCACAAACTGCAGAAGTCCCATTACAGATCCCTATGGAACTCCACTAATTCCGACCTGCAACTCGAATAAGTCCCTTTAACCACTACCCTCTGTCTTCTGTGCGCGAGCCAGTTCCGAATCCAAACAGCCATTTCTCTGTGGATTAGGCCCCATATGTGTCAAATGCCACACTAAAATCTATGTAGGCAACATCCACTGCCTTACCTTCAGCAGTCTCTCTCGTCACCTTGTCAAAAAACTGTATCAAGTTGGTAAGGCACGACATGCCATGCTGGCTCTCCCTAATTAAGCCATGGGCTTCCAAATGCTCATATATCCTGTCCCTGAGAACTGACATGAGTCTCACTGGTCCACAGCTCCCAGGACTTTCCCTTGTTCCCTTCTTAAGTAGTGGTACAACATTGAAAGGTCAGTCACCTGGCCAGGCTCATTACACAACACCAGGTCCAGTACAGCCCCTCCTTTTGTGGACCGTCCACACATTGATTTAAGAAACTTCCTGGATATGCTTAACAAATTCTGCACCTTCTAAGTGCCTTACCTTAAGAAGGTCCCAGTTTATGTTAGGGAAGTTGAAATCCCCATGCCAACAGCCCTATAATTGTTAATATATCCTTAATCTGATTACACAACTGCTCCTCAATGTCATGCCATTAGAGGGTCTGTTGTACAATCCCATCAGTGTGATTGCACTCTTCCTATTCCTGCGTTCCACCCAAATGGGCTTATTGTCTGACCCCTCCATTATGTCTCCCCTGAGTGCAGCTGTGATATTGTCCTTGAATAATAGTACAACTCCCCCCACCCCCACCTTTTACCTCCTCCTCTGTCTTTTCTGAAACTTCAAAAACCTGGTATGTTATTCACCCATTTCTGCCCCTCTCTCAAAGTCTACATGGGCCAAAGAACCTGTTTGGTGCTTTAGTGCTCTACAACACTGTGTCTATGGGGACATGATCTGATGGTGGGGATCTTTGACGATAGATGCTGCTTTCTTGTGGCAGCTCTCCAAGTAAATGTACTCGGTGGTGGGGAGGGGCTTGCCTGGGAGGACTGGTGTGTATCCTTCACTTTCTGTTAATGTTTGTGTTCCAGGGCATTGGTGTTTCCATACTAGACTGTGATGCAATCAGTCAGGAAACTATCCACTGTCCATCTATAGAAGTTTGTCAAGGTGTTTGGTGATATGCTGAATTACATAAACTTCTAAGAAAGTGGAGGCACTGCCTTCTCTGTGATAACACTTATGTGCTGGTCACAGGAAAGGTCCTCTGTATGTTAATGCCAAGGAATTTAAAGCTACTGACCCTCTCCACTCCCATTCCCCTAATCAGGATTGGCTCATGGAACAACACACACAAAATGCTAAAGGAAATCTGCAGGCCAGGCTCATTTGTGGAAAAGAGTGCAGTCAATGTTTCAGGCCGAGACCCTTATGCAAGACTGGAGAAAAAAAAATGAGGAGTAGATTTAAAAGGTTGGGGAGGGGGAGAGAGAAACACCAGGTGGTAGGTGAAACTGGGAGGGGGAGGGATGAAGTAAAGAGCTGGGTAGTTGATTGGTGAAAGAGATACAGGGCTGGGGAAGGCCTGCTGAAGGGTCTTGGCCCAAAATGTCGACTGTACTTTTTTCCATAGATGCTGCCTGGCCTGCTGAGTTGGTCCAGCATTTTGTGTGTGTTGCTTGGATTTCCAGCATCTGCAGGTTTTCTCTTGTTTGTGATTGGCTCAAAGACCGCTGGCTTCTTCTTCTTGTAATCGATAATTAGCTCTTTGGTTTTGCTGATGTTGAGTAAAAGGTTGCTGTGGCATGACTCAACCAGATGTTCAATCTCCCTTCTTTATACTGATTCATCACCACCTTTGACTTGACCAACAACAGTGGTGCTGTCAGCAAACATAAAAACGGCATTGGAGCTGTACTTTACCACACAATCAGGTCAGTAACTATAATTTGAAGGCACATGTAACTTGCTGTAAAAGACCGTAACTCGCTTTTGAATACTCTGTCATTATAAATATGAGTCCTTTTCTGTTGGGAGTGAAACGTTAGTTGAAGTGAAGTGTTTGTCAGAAAGAGCAAATAAAGTTACTGCTATGTAAATGGTCAGATCTATTCAGTAGCACTTGTCAAATAAATTTGTTAATAAAATCATAGTTTCATTAAAACCATAAAAACTCCAGCCATTCATTGTGAGGATGACATGCAAAAGCCAAATCAACAAATCAGCACTGTGCCTGCATTGTATTGGTGAGCTGTGCTATGGAGTGGAAAGTAGGGCAAAGGTCATGGAATTTGGCATAGGAGCAATATGAATGTTTTACTTGTTACTTGTGCTTGAGGTGACTGACTATAGAGACTTTCAGGGTGAAAATCTTTTCACTGCCAAACCCTAATGCAACTGTTTACCATATATTAAATATTATATCGAGGATTTCCAACGCCAATAAAAATATGAAGTTTGTGTCCTGAATTTGTTGAGTTTCATTAGGATATTTTTATTTTGTAGTAATATTTTTATATAAATAGTGATGGATAACTGACAAATTTGAGGAAGCTGTTCAGAAATGCTTTGACAAATAACATGGCATCAAACTGGCTGCTGATGAAGTATCAGCTGGTGTAGAGTATGATAGTGTAATGGTTAAGGCAGTGTAATTGTCGCCAGAGTTTGACCTAGAGATATCAACCATTCACCATGGCAGCTGTGGGACTAACTTCAAGAGGGTAAATAAATCTGGAATTGAAAAAGCTATTCTCAATAACTATAAGCTAGAAACTGATGAAGTGTTATGTAAAAAAAAACTAATCTGCTTCACTAATATCCTTGAGGGGAGAAACTTTACCAATCTTACTTGTCTAGCCTATATCTGACTCCAGACCAACCAAGGTGAGACAGTTTCAATAACTCAGGGGCAATTACAGATGAACAACAATAAATGCCAGCATTGCCAGTGACACCTACATGCTGTGAATGAATAACAAAAATTAAATCATGAAGAAGAAAATCTGTACAGAACATCAGGTTCAATGCTTCAGGACAGGAACGAATGATTCAACTAATAAATTTTGTTCATATTAGTTGAGCATTATTTGCTGCTGATATTTTGCTTAAAAACTAGATTCACCTCTTCTATTTTCTCTAGTTTTAAAGAACAATCATTTTTATTTATTCACAGTATATGGGCATAATGGCAACCCCAATATTTGTCAGCTGCCTCTAATATTCCCTCCAACCGCATTGAAGGATCTGGGGGATAGGTGGTCACAATTAAACCAGGACAGGCAAGGGTGGACAAAATTCCTTCCCTGAAGGATGATAATGAATCAGATAGATGCTTGTTTGCAATTCCATAATTACCATTGCTAAGTATTTTTCCAATGCCAGACTTACCTCATTGATTTTAAGATCTCTGTCTGCCAGAATGGGATTCAAACTCTAGTCTCTGGATCAGAAGCCCTCCCACCTCCTCTGCACACTGGAGTAGTAATTTAACCATCATTGTATTAGGTAATTTACTAGTTAACTATCACAGCGTGCAAAAATGACAGTTTGCTTAAAAAATAAGTCCAACAATAAGCTATGTTCTATGAATGCAAAAACATGGTATTAAATAATGTAGGGTCTAATCACTTCATTCACTTTGTTAATTGAGAAAAACACATTTCAGCTATTTAAGTGATATTTTTAAATGACAATAGATGTCCATGGGATATTTGGACAAGGCTTAGTAAAAAATAGTGGGATTGTAATTCTGTATGTCACTGAGAGACAGAAAACTAGTGGTGATTTGCAGTGAGTTCCCAGGATTTAACAGCACCATTGTCCTGCAGATGGTTGACATGCCTCATTATTTAGGGAGTTGATCATGCAGCTAAACATTGTGGAACTAGTCAATGAACCATCCCAGTTCTGACATTATGATGGAGAAAAATTTAGTCAACTGAAAAGATCTATGTTGTTTTCGCAAAAACCCTTGGAATAAGGTTTTATTGTCATGATAACTGAGCTCCAATCTTGTGATCAGCTTCATTTCTACAACTCCCAAATCCAGTCATTTGAAAGTTTTATCTTTGACTCTAAGTAACTCCAGAAGGATATCTCCCTGACAGATTCTGCAAAATCCTGTCCTGATGTGATGTTAGTTGTCACTTTTCCTCAGGCAGTTATTTCTCATAATCTGGATTAGGCCAAACCTGTGAATGGTTCTACCAGAGCCTAAACTGAGCATGGGTGGTGTCTGGGCGGTGGCTATTTAGAAAGTTTCAAATTAATGTAAAACTCTAATCAACAACTCACAAGTTTTTTTTCTGTATTTTATGGCTATGCGGAGAAGACAATTTCAGAGTTGTAATCTGCGTACATACTTTGATAATAAAATGAAACTCTGAATTGATTGACTGCAGTATCTTTTATTGTGATTTCAGGAAACATTTAATAAAGTGATAATTGTAGAGGATCATACTGCAACCCCATCAAACTACTCCACAGCATCACAGATGGCGTTTCCCTCTTGTTATATGTCTTGCTTTTGCACCTCATCTTGTGCTATTTTGTCCTAAACAGCATATTTCTTTTTTTTCACTCTTCTTCGGACTTAGGGTTAAAATTATATTTAAGCATGGTTTAGGAAACCATTAAGTAAAAAGCTAATTAAGCAAAGGATTTATTTGGTATGGGCCAAATATTATAAATTATACATTAGAGCAATGTACTCTCGTGGCTTACTAATTATTACATTTATTGATGCACAAAGGAGTCTGGGCTACTGAAAATAAATATGTAGACAAATGGCATGTTGGTCTTCATTGCAAATACAGGAACAAGAATGTGTTACTATAGTTATTCAGGATCTTGGCGAGCACACCTGGAATACTGGGTATAGTTTTCGTTTCCCCACCAAGGAAAGGATGAATTTACCACAAATATAGTGCAACAAATTACCCAATCCCTTGGATGGCCAGAAGAGAAATTGGGTTGATTAGTCCTGCATTCAAAGGATGTAGGGAGGACACATTGAAACATACAGACTTTGAACAGGGGTTGAAAGGCTAGGTGTAGGGTAGATAATTTCTCTTGGTTGAAGGATCTAAAACAAAGTATTGCCGTCTGTGGAATTCACTACCACAGAAAACTGTGGCGATCAAGTTGCTGAAGAAGGAGATAGTTAGATTCCTGGGCAAAAGGTATCAAGAGGTATGGGGAAGAGGGTGGTAACAGAGGATCAGCTGTGATAGTAATGAATGGAAGAGACTGGAAGGGCTGAATGGCTTACTTCTGTGTCTATACCATTGCTTCTACAGTGAGGCAAGCTTGCCTCTATGCTGGTAAAGTAAGGCAGAAACAAAACTAAAACACTCTCAGAACATTAATTAAGAAAACAGCATCTGTGAAGAGAATAGTCAGGATTGAATTGAATTGAATTGACTTTATTACATCCTTCATATATATGAGGAGCAAAAATCTTTACGTTACGTCTCTGTCTAAATGTGCAATTTATAGTAATTTATAATAACCAGTATGTACAACAGAACAGTCAATACAGTATAACATGGAAATAAAATTATATCAGCGTGAATCAATCAGTCTGATGGCCTGGTGGAAGAAGCTGTGTCGGAGCCACATTGTGTCCCGATTCTATTTGAGACTTACATAAAATGTTTTTGGAGGGTGGCTGAGCAGTAGGATGGGAGTGGGGTTGGGAGGAAGAATAGACCTCAATGGACACAAAATGAGGCAAAGGGAACTAATCTGATAAGGTTATTTTGTGATAATTGGAAATTGAGCCACTGACATTTTGGTTTAAACAAAGCTACCGTTCCAAGTCTGGACCACATTTCAGGAAATGTGATCACTTGGCTGTCCTCCTCCTACCTGCATACAGGCAGAGGCTAAAAAGCAAGGCCCAACAAGTAAAGACAACAAAGAAGTGGTTGCAGGAGGCAGAGGAGTGACTACGAGATTGCCTTGAGTCTGTGGACTCGTCAGAGAATGAATACAACACGGTTGTCAAGGACTTTATATTAACAGTCGTACAGGAGTGTGTCTCCACAAAATCATTCAGAACGTCCCCCAACCAGAAGCCCTGGATGAACCATGAGATCTGCAGTTTACTCAGGGCCAGATCGGTGGTATCAGGTCTGCCAGCCAAGTAACATACAAGACGTCCAGTTACGATCTCCGGAAAGCATTCTCGCGTGCAAAGTGGCAATTCCAGACCAAGCCTGGATCACAGAAGGATGCTTGACAGATGTGGAAAGGCTTGAATGCCATTACCTCTTACAAAGTGAAACCAAGTGACATTTGCTCCCAGATGAGCTCCGTGCCTTCTATTCTCGCTTTGACTGTCAAAGCATGCAGGAACGATCACAAACTCCTACAGCCTCCAATGGTCCTGTGATTTCAGTCTCTGAGGCCGACATGAGAGCATCTTTCAGGAGTGTGAACTCACTGAAAGCATCCAGCCAAGTAATAAAGACGTGTGCTGATCACGGATATCTTTAACCTCTGGCCTCGGTAATCTGAAGTATCCACTTTCATCAAACAAGCTTCAATTCTACCAATAGCTAAGAAGACGTTGCACTTATGTCCAGTAGCATATACAGTACATCCACTGTGATGAAGTGCTTTGATAGGTTGGTGATGAAATAGATTAACTCCTGCCTGAGAAGCGACTTGGATCTGTTCCAATTTGCCTCCCATCACAATAGATCTGCGGCAGATGCCATTTCATTGGTTCTTCACTCAACCCTGGAATATCTGGACAGCAAAAATACCATCGTCCCCTCAAAACTAATCAATAAGCCTCAAGACGTTGGCCTCAAAACCTCCTTGCACAATTAGATCCTCAATTTCTTCACTTGCAGACCCCAGTCAGCTTGGCTTGGCAACAATATCTCCTCCATGATTTCCGTCAGCACAGGTGCACCACAAGGCTCTGTGGTTAGCCCTCCTGCTCTTCTCGATTTATACTTATGACTGTGATGCTAACCACAGCTCCAAAATGCCATATTTGGTGATGACACCATTTGAGTTGGCCGAATCAAAGATGGTGATGAATCAGTATATGGGGGGAGATTTGAAAACCTGGCTGAGTGGAGCCACAACAACAACCTCTCTCTCATTCAATGTCAGCAAGACCAAGGAACTGATTATTGACTTCAAGAGGAGGAAGCTGAAGGTACATGAGCCAGTTCTCATCGGAGTTGGTGGGGTGGGGTGGATCAACGATGGAGGGGGTCTGCACCTTTAAATTCCTCAGTGTTATTATTTCAGAGAATCAGTCCTGGGCCCTGCACATAAATGCAATTACAAAGAAAGCATGGCAGCACGTCTACTTCCTTTGATGTTTGCAAAGATTCGGCATGGCATCTAAAACTTCGACAAATTTTTATAATATAAATGTGTGGTGGAGAGTATATTGACTGCTTGCATCACAGCCTGGTGTGGAAACACCACTGCCCTTAAATGGAAAATCCTACAATGTAGTGGATATGGCCCCGACTATCACAGATAAAACCTTCCCTACCATTGAGCACAGCTGTACGGTGCACTGTTGCAGGAAAGTAGCATCCATCATCAAGGACCCCACCACACAGGCCAAGCTCTCTTCTCACTGTTGCTATCAGGAAGAAGGGATAGGAGCCTCAGGACTCACATCACCAGGTTCAGGAACAGCTATTACCCCTCAAGAATCAGGCTCTTGAACCAGTGGGGTAACTTCATTCAAATCCACCTGTCCCATCACTGAACTGTTCCCACAACCTAAGGACTCACTTCCAAGGACTCTTAATCTCATGCTTTTGATATTTGTTGTTTGTTTATTTATTATTATTATTTCTTTTTTCCTTCTGTATTTGCAGTTTGTTGTTTTTTGCACATTAGTTCTTCATCTGTCCTGTTGTGAGTGGTCATTCATTGATTCTGTTTCTTGGATTTACTGTGTATGCCACAAAAAAATGAATCTAGGGGTTGTATATGGTGACCGTTATAGTGATTTTTGAGTTTAGCACTTTTACATTTAGCAAATGACTTTGGCCACCAGTCTTCGGGTCTGAGTATAACTTGTGGATTTAATTTGGAGTGTGGCTCTGAACAATGGGTTCCTAAAAGCCGTGAATCCCAGACCAGACCATGCTGATTAAAATTCATCTGGGTGTCTGTGGTGTGGGTGCAAATTGGAAGGTGTGCGGTATGTGTGTCGTTTCAATGAAAACATTGTAGATACATTGTAAATATGGAAATGTCCATTGATGTTTGGCACATAAAATATCAGGCCCCACATTGGGCTTGCCAGACCTTTCGACCGAAAGCATCTCCATACCATGCCTGCTGTATCATGTTTTGTTGAAAAGAGAAGCTGCTTCATATTTGGTGGCAAAAATAGGAAAACAGATTATTATCTGAATGGTGGCCGATTAGGAAAAGGGGAGGTGCAACGAGACCTGGATGTCATTATACACCAGTCATTGAAAGTGGTCATGCAGGTACAGCAGGCGGTGAAAAAGGCGAATGGTATGCTGGCATTTATAGCGAGAGGATTTGAGTACAGGAGCAGGGAGGTACTACTGCAGTTGTACAAGGCCTTGGTGAGACCACACCTGGAGTATTGTGTGCAGTTTTGGTCCCCTAATCTGAGGAAAGACATCCTTGCCATAGAGGGAGTACAGAGAAGGTTCACCAGATTGATTCCTGGGATGGCAGGACTTTCATATGAAGAAAGACTGGATGAACTGGGCTTGGACTCGTTGGAATTTAGAAGATTGAGGGGGGATCTGATTGAAACATATAAGATCCTAAAGGGATTGGACAGGCTAGATGCAGGAAGATTGTTCCCGATGTTGGGGAAGTCCAGAACGAGAGCTCACAGTTTGAGGATAGAGGGGAAGACTTTTAGGACCGAGATTAGGAAAAACTTCTTCACGCAGAGAGTGGTGAATCTGTGGAATTCTCTGCCACAGGAAACAGTTGAGGCCAGTTCATTGGCTATATTTAAGAGGGAGTTAGATATGGCCCTTGTGGCTACGGGGGTCAGGGGGTATGGAGGGAAGGCTGGGGCGGTGTTCTGAGTTGGATGATCAGCCATGACAATAATAAATGGCGGTGCAGGCTCGAAGGGCCGAATGGCCTACTCCTGCACCTATTTTCTATGTTTCTATGTTTCTATATCCACTGGTACTTTTCTCCGGTGACTTCATTCACGCAAAAAAAGTGACATATATGTACTTTAATTATAAATTGACTTTGTACTTTCAAGTTTAGTTTTTCCTGGCAGCAAAAGTCAGAATTCTTATATTTGTCATAAAGGATTTAATACTACATAATGTAATGTTACCCCCTCCCCCATTCCTTCACTACATACTCATGCCAGAAATTCATCCACATTAGGCAGCGCATGCCTTCTGTGCATTGTGGATTCCTTGACATTGTATAGTTCTTAAAAGCTCCTCTTTTAATAGCAGCGCAACATGAAATTTAGCCTTTTCAGTGGTTTGATTTGTTGGTTTTGTGATGCTACTGGTTCCTGAATGCCACATTTATATTATTAATACGATGAATGAAAAAAGACTTGATCCTGAACTAGGTACTTTCTCTGAATATTTGACCAAGTCAGCCTGGTTTAGCTGGGAATTGCAAAGCTGATTGTTACTGAAATTGAAAACACTGCAATGATTAAACTGGATAATAAGATATCAAGAATGATAAATTGAAATTAATTCAACATCTGGAGAATAATGGTTACTGAGAAATAAATTAACTGAAAACATAGCAAAAATTTTAAATGATGGCAATTACTTGGTGGGTAATGAATTCTCAGTAGTAATTACTTGGAGAACAATGCATGCACAATAGCTGGGATTTTCCTTCACAGTACCAGTGCTGGAAGTATGTTGGGTGGGTCGTCTCCCCACCTGGGTGACCGGTCATTGACCCCAACAAAGTTTCTAGCTCAGATTGTTTTCACTCTGAACATTGGCTGGGTCCCAGCAGGTTTTTTGCCTGCATTGCAATAAATGTACTGTGGACGCTAGGGTCTGGTCATTTCAAACAGGCTTCTTAAATCTAAAAAAAAGACTTTCTGTGACCATGTGAAATTGCATTTTCTAGTACACTCTGCTGCATATGTAAATTTTCCAGTATGGGTTAAGAAAAATAAATTTATTTGTTTCCTAATCTTACAGTGATAGCTACAGTGATTTTGCCTCCAGACTAACTTCTCCCTGGTGCACCCTTGTAAAAGTTGCCACTTCACTGTCTGTCTGATCCTTTAACAATAGGTATGTATAAGCTTTTATTCATAATTATTTAAATGAAGTTCCTGGTCTGTAGGAATAGGTGAGACATCATATTGGACCACTCTGTTATTCTTCAGAAATGGAAACGTTGAGCTGTTATGACTGATCATGAAGCATAGCCACAAAGACATTTCTTACAAAAAAATGAGTATTACAACCAAGGATTTTGATCAAATTTACTGAGAATTTTACTTGTGAATCAAACACTCCTTTTTCATAGTAGAGCCCCAAAAGCAGGGAAAATAGTAAAGCATGAAAAATGAAAATTTCAAAACCTGAAATGTCAGCAGCTCAGAAGTATTCATCTCCCTCTTTGCTCACTAGTTAGTTGAACCACTTCTTGCAGCTATCACAGCTAGTAGTCATTTCGGATAAGTCTCCATTAGCTTTGCACAATGCGATGGATCAAGACTTGCCATTCCTCCTTGTAAAATTGCTCAAAATGTGACAGGTTAGTTGCAGAGCAGTGGTGGATAGCAGTCTTGAGCACTTGCCAGAGATGTTCAATCGGGTTAAGGTCAGGGCTCTGAATGGGCCACTCAAAGACATCAATTTTCTTCAATTGAGGCCACCCCATGGTTGCTCTGGCAATGCGCCTTGGATCATTTTCTTGCTGAAAGATGAACTTCCTCCCCAGTTTAAACATTCTGGTAGAGGCCAACAGGTTTTTATCCAGAATCTCTCTGTAGTTAGCCTCATTCTTCTCCCATCAATCTTGACCAGATTTCCAGTTCCTGCTGCTGAAAGCATTTGTTTTGATGTTGTTGCTTGTTTATTGTTGCCCCCGTGTTGTTCTGCTGAATCTTGTGGGCATGCTCTGCTGGCACTGGAATCTGTGGTCCCAAGAACAACCTCAGTTTGTGTTGGTTGTTAACGCAAACAACAAATTACTCTGTATGTTCGATGTTTGTGTGTTTAATAAATAAACATGAGACCATAAGACCATCAGATATAGGAGCAGAATTAGCCCCTGTGGCCCCTTGAGTCTGCTCTGCCATTTCATCATGGCTGATCAAATTTTCCTCTCAGCCCCAGTCTCCTGCCTTCTCCCCGTATCCCTTCATTCCCTGACCAATCACAAATCTATCAACTTCTACCTTAAATGTACATAAAGTTTTGGCCTCCACAGCTGCCTGTGGCAAAGAATTCCACAGAATCACCCCTCTCTGGCTAAAGAAATTCCTCCTTATCTCTAACAATAGAAAATCTGCACATATCGGAAATCTAAGTAACAGACATAAAATGCTGGAGGAACTCAGGAAGCCAGGCAGCATCTATAGAAAAGAGTATAGTCGACTTTTCGGGTGAGACCCTTCTTCAGGATAGATCCTATCTGGCCTGCTGAGTTCCTCCAGCACTTTTTGTGTGTTCCTCCTTATCTCTGTTCTAGAATGATGCCCCTCTAGTCTGAGGCTGTGTCCTGTGGTCTTAAACTCTCCCACAATTGGGAACATCCTCTCCACATTCAGTCTATCAAAGCCTTTCACCATTTGATAGGTTTCAATGAGATCACCCCTCATTGTTTTGAATTCCAGTGAATACAGGCCTAGAGCCCTCAAACACCCTTCATATGACAAGCCATTCAATCCTGGAATCATTTTCGTGAACCTCCTTTGAACTCTGTCCAGTTTCAACACATCCTTTCTAAGATAAAGGCCCAAAACTGCTCACAATACTGCAAGTGAGGCCTCACTAGTGCTTTATAAAGTCTCGACATTACATCCTTGCTTTAAATATATAAATACATTTAATAAATAAACCCAGTCTGCTCATGTTACATTACTCTCTCATCCCATAATCCTTGCTGTGCAAGATGCAGATAATGCAAACGCGAGGAAATCTGCAGATGCTGGAACTTCAAGCAATACACATGAAAAGTGCTGGTGAATGCAGCAGGCCAGGCAGCATCTATTGGAAGGGGTACAGTCGACGTTTCGGGCTGAGATGTCGACTGTACCTCTTCCTATAGATGCCGCCCGGCCTGCTGCATTCACCAGCATTCTTTGAAGATGCAGATAATGCAAGCTTGCACTTCAGTTTCTTTCACCATTAACCAAACCCTTACACCACCATGAAATCACACCTGACTAAGATGAGCTTCTTGAACTATTACAAAGCAAGTGTCTAGACAACATACCATTAGTTAACATAACATCTGCAGCCACTAGATCAGATGTAAGTACTTCCTGGGATTTCAATGATATCTCAAAACTGAGGCGCACAGAAGCCAGATATAAAATGGAGATGTGGGGGGCGGGGAGCGGGGGGAAATTGGTACGGTAGCATAGTGGTTAGCACAATGCTTTACAATACCAGTGACCAGGGTTCAATTCCCGCTGCTGCCTGTAAGGCGTTTGTATGTTTTCCCCGTGACCACGTATGTGTCCTCCGAGTGCTCTGGTGTCCTCCCTCAGTCCCAAAATGTATTGGTTGGTAGGTTTATTGGTCATTGTACATTGTCATGTGATTAGGCTAAGGTCAAATTAGGCATTGCTGGGTGGTGTGGCTCGAGGTGCCGGTTGGGCCTACTCCACGCTTAACTCAATAACTAAATAAATAAATAAAATTAAACACACAGGAGTGTGCTACACTCTTTTGTTGATAGAAGAAAATATAGAAATATTATGGAAAGTAATTGGCCTTTTAAGTTCTCCATGCAGTATAGTAATTCATCGGTATGCCATAACTTGACAACAGCTTTGTATAATGGTTTATGTTGCTAACTTATTATTCTGCATGTATCCAACTTGTACCATAAGAAATAAGAGACGTAGGCCCTTTCGCACCTTGAAGTTGCTCCGCTTCTCATAAGGTAATGGTTGACGTATTGGTTGGCTTCAGCACTTCCATTACCTTTGATTCCCCTGAAGTCCAAAATGCTGCTTCAGCATTCAATAATTTTCCAGCATCCTCAGCTACTTTCAAAGACTGATATTCTTCTGGGAGAGGAAGCCTTTAGTTGATATGGTGCCTCTATGTTTCCCCATCAGAGGAGGAGTTCTCAGAATAGCTACCCTGTCAGTGGTAGAGGGAGATTACCTTTAAACTCCAGACAATATAAATCCCCAGAAGACACCCAAACTCATCTGAGGAATCAAATGGCTCCGAGGCAAATATATCCTTCCATAAAGAGACTAAAATTACAAGTATATTCTTACCGGAGTTCAACAGGGTTGTAGCAAGACTTCTTTACTCACATATTCCACAATAAAGTCCAACAGACCATTTGTTTCCCAAAGAATCTTCTGTATTTGCATGCTAACTTAATGTTTCTGTATGAAAAGATGATCATTCAAATAATGTTATGATTTTTAAAATTTTTTCTACCCTGCTTGGTGACTTTATACTTCCTGCAATATATCTACATGATACTCTTTTGACCACCCACTTCTTGTATATCTCTCTTTACTGACACATAGAATCTCCACAACTTTGCTCTGTCAATGTAAACTTTGACATAATATACTCTGCCCCCATCCCATCTCAGCTGTATCTGCATAGGATCCTATCATTTATTGTACAACGGCAGGAGGATTGAAACTGTGGTTCCTGTTCATAGAAGCTTTGTCAAGGCTGTGCCCAGTGTCAGAATGGCCATAAAACTATAAGACTATAAGCTATAGAAGCAGAATTAGGCCATTTGGTTCATCAAGGCTGCTCCACCATTTTATCATAACTGCAACACACATCAAAGTTGCTGGTGAACGCAGCAGACCAGGCAGCATCTCTAGGAAGAGGTACAGTCGACGTTTCAGGCCGAGACCCTTCATCAGGACTAACTGAAGGAAGAGTTAGTAAGAGATTTGAAAGTGGGAGGGGGAGGGGGAGATCCGAAATGATAGGAGAAGACAGGAGGGGGAGGGATGGAGCCAAGAGCTGGACAGGTGATTGGCAAAGGGGATATGAGAGGATCATGGACAGGAGGTCCGGGGAGAAAGACGGGGGGTGTGGTATGGAACCCAGAGGATGGGCTGATCCATAGCTGATCCATTTTTCCTCTCAGCCACAATCTCCTGCCTCCCCCTCCCTTTATCCCTTCGTTCCCTGACCAATTAAAAATTAATCAACCTCTGCCTTAAAAATACACACAGTGTTGGTCTCCATAGCTGCCCGTGGCAACAAATTCCACAGATTCACCACTCTCTGGCTAATGAAACTTCTCCTTCCTGCTTTCTAAATGGACCCTCCTCTATTCTGAGGCTGTGTCCCCTGGTCTTAGACTCTCCTACTACAGGAAACATCCTCTCCGCATCCACTCTATCAAGGCCTTACACCATTCAATAGGTTTCAATGAGGTCACCCCTCATTCTTCTGAATTCCAGTGATTACAGGCCAAGAGCAATCAAATGCTCTTCATATGACAAGCGATTCAATCTTGGGATCATTTTCATGGACTTCCTTTGAACCCTCTCCAGTTTCAGCACATCCTTTCTAAGATAAGGGGCCCAAAACTGCTCACAATACTCCAAGTGAGGCCTCCCCAGTGCTTTATAAAGTCTAAACTTTACATCCTTGTGTTTATAATCTGGTCCTCTTGAAATGAATGCTAACATTGCATTTGCCTTCCTCACTACAGACTCAACCTGTAAAGTAACCTTAAGAGAATCCTGCACAAGGATTCCCAAGTCCCTTTGCACTTCACATTTTGGTGTTTTCTCTCCGTTTAGAAAATAGTCAACCCTTTCATTTCTTCTGCTAAAGTGCATGAACATACACTTCCAGACACTGTATTCCATCTGCTACTTCTTTGCCCATTTTCCTAATCTGTCTCAGTACTTCTGTAACCTCTCTACTCCCTCAAACTACCTGCCCCTCCACCTATCTTCATATCAATGATGCAACAAAACCATCAATTTCACTATCCAAATCATTGACATATAACGTAAAATTGGTCCCAACACAGACCCCTGTGGAACACCCCTAGTCACCTGCAGCCAATCAGAAAAGGCTCCCTTTATTCCTACCCTTTGCCTCCTGCCAATCAGCCACTGCTTTATCCATGCTAGAATCTCTCTTGTAATAGCTTGTAAAGCAGGCTCATGTGTGGCACCGTGTCAATGGCCTTCTCAAAATCCAAGTATACAACATCCACTCATTTTCCTTTGTCTATCTTGCTTGTTATTTCTTCAAAAAATTCCAACAGATTTGTCGGGCAAGATTTTCCCCTGAAGAAGCCATTTTGATTATGGTCTATTTTATCATGTGCCTCCCCAAGTACTCCAAATCCACAACTTTAATAGTTGACTTCAACATCTTCCCGACCACTAAGTTCAAATTGACTGGCCTGTCTTCTGCCTCCCTCCTTTCTTGAAGAGTGGAATGACATTTGCAATTTTCCAGCCTTCCGGAACAATTCCAGAATTCCAGATTCTGGAAAGATCATTACTATTGGCTCCACAATCTCTTCAGTCACCTCTTTCAGAACCCTTGGATATACACGATTTGGTCCAGGTGACTTATCTACCTTCAGACCTTTCAGTTTCCCAAGAACCTTCACCCTAGTAATGGTAACTTCATACACTTCATGACCTCTGACACCTGGAACTTCCACCATACTGCTCGTGTCTTCCACAGTGAAGACTGATGCAAAATACTTATTAAGTTTGTCCGCCATTTCTTTGTCCTCCATTACTACCTCTCCAGTATCATCTTCCAGTGGTCCAATATCCACTTTGCCTCAAGTCCTGGACCTCTGTGCACTTGGTCACAGACAACCCTTTGCACTGGAAGACAAGTGATTTTTTTGGCAGACTGAAGGATGTCTTTCACTGAATTGACAGTTCTCCAGCGGCAGCTGAGATTTGACTCGGTGTGTGTCCCTGTGAATAGCCTGTAGAGCACAGACTCCTGCATTATGCAGTCAGTTGTTATTTTTGATTGCAATGGCCCTAGTAGTTGAACAGTTGCTGAGCCTGTGTGGAAGCACAAGGTTTTTGTCAGATGCTACAGTGCAGACCCTTTGGTATTGCAGTGAAGAAGAGTGGAGGTGAAAAGTTGGAAACTTGAAGTTTAAGGTAAGGTAAAAAAAACTAAATAAAATAAACTGAACTTTAGACGGGGTCATACAAAGACAGCACAAATTGGATTTTTAATTTCTTACAGCCTATTTGACCAGGGTTCTGATTTGTTATTTAAATAATCAGTCACCTTACTTAAAAACCCTACTCATGCAGTTAGTAATTACACAGTTAACGATATATAACTTAATATAGTCTGACTGAATTGAAGATAAGAAGCCTGTGTGTATTCCATTTGCCTCTTGCTTGGAAGGTAAAATCCTTTATCTTATCTCCATCTCCACACAACAACTAGGCTCTCTCCAATTCAGCCCTAATCTCCTTAGTAAATAATACTGATATTTTTCACCACAACCAAAAGGGGCCTGCCAGATCCCTGTGATAACACCTCTCATTTACAAACCATTCTCTGTCAGACTTGGGGTGATTTCTGTTAATCTGTCTAACTCATCAGAAAGGAGATTTTTATTTAATATTTTCATGACAGGTTTGTCATTGCCAAATAGAAAGAGAAAAAAAAATGCAATCCCCTTTAACACTAACAATTTCTTTCAGAAGATAACCCACAGAAAATGGAGGATATCTGTTCAATTAGACTGCAGTTCGACAGCAGCAAGAAAAAAAGTCGTCTCTGATTTGTATACATTTATTGACAGATATTCTTTCAGTTCCCTCACAAAATTCTGGCTCCTTGCATGATAAACTGTGTAGAATGTATAGACATCATCAAGCAGGCATTTTGTGGGCTACTCTGAGGTTAAGTTAGGTTCAGAAGCTCTTAGTCCAGTTCATGCAAACTGAGAATGTATTCCTAAAGTGGCTGAAACAGCTTTCATTTTCTCACCTCTAAAACTAATCTACCCCTTCCATCCAGCAGTGACAGAGTAACTGGATGGTTATAATGCAAGCATTTCCAATGCCACTTTAATTGCCCAGCTTTAGACACCGCTGAATCCACTGGGCAGAATCAGGCAGAGGGCCTCAGTAATATTTAATTATTATCAATAGGCAGCAAACAATGAAACATCCCTGTGGTATAGGCAGAGCAGACAGATAGAGCACAGCTTTCTGTGGATAATTATGTGCTCCTGATTTTGCACTAATGGCAACAATGTGCCTTTAAGAACCCTTGTGCAGGACAGAACCCAAGATCCCGGTTCATTCAACTTTTATGGCCAAGGGTGATGGTTTGGTAAATATGAAAGTTAATGAACAGCCGTAAAAGGGATCTATTAGAATATGCACTGTTGTGATGCTCTGTCTGCATTATGAGGCTGAGCATGAGTAAAATGAGTGCATGACGTCTCAGTAGATTTCTAGTATCAGCAGTCTTGTATTATAGTTAGCCATGTGGACCCAACATTGACAAACAAGCATAACATTTGTGATTTCAGCGCTTTAATACAATTTCTTATAATGCTGATGATATAATTGCTTCTACTACTACATCACACAATTTCACTCTCATCCTGCCAAAAGTTACCATAAATAAATGTGTAGGCATTGAAATTATTGTCCCAAAAATTGCTGTGCTGAATCCCACAGTTCCAGAACTATTTTTTTCTTCTCTGCCCTACTCTGTCAACTTACATTCTGCCAGGCAGATCAATTGTCATGAACAAGTATACATCACCTTCTGTTAGATGGCACCCACCTTGTTTGTGTCACCAGGACAACCTTGGTCTCTGCCCCATCACACCCTTGTGTTCCACAAATAATCTCCAAGAAGAGCTCAGCAGGGTTAGGCAGGGCATAAACAGAAGAGATTCTGCAGATGCTGGAAATCCAGAGCAACCCACATAAAAATGTGGAGCAACTCGCAGGTCAGGCAGCACCTATGGAGAGGAATAAACAGTTGACATTTTGATCTGAGACCCTTCGTAGGATCAAGCAGAATCTGTGGAGGGAAAGAAATTGTTGGCATTTTGAATTCATTCCATCCCCCCCCCCCGCCCCCACCATTCCCCACAGATGTTACTCCACCTTCTGAATTCCTCCAGCAGACTCTTTGTTGCTCCAGATTCAATGATCTGCAGTTTCTTGTGTCTTCATTCCTTCTGTTCTCTCCACCTACCCCCTACCCCCTACCCCACTCTCACTTTTCTCATTCTGATGAATGGCCATTGATCCACAATGTTAACTTTCTTTCACTCTCCACAGATGCTATCTGACCTGCTGAATGTTTTCCAGGTTTTCTTTAAGGCTGTGAGTCAGCTTGTTTCGTGAGGAGAAAGCCAGGAAATGCTAAATTATCATATGCTCAGTTGGTTAAATTTAAAACAACCCAGTTGACTACAGATATAAATACAACATATACAGGGTATTTTCAGTGCGTTCCTGCTGTCAGAATGGATATTACATTGCACTAATGACATTTATATTCAGAGATTAACTTTATTTTTCACAGATACATCAAAACATCGAAACATGCAATTAAATGTGTTGTTTGCTTCAAATTAAATCAGCGAGGATTGCGCTGAGGGCAGCCCGCAAGTGTCACGATGCTTCCGCGCCAACATAGCATGCCCACAACTCACTAATCCTAAACATAATCATACGTCTTTGGAAAGTGGGAGGAAATCAGAGCATCTGGAGAAAACCCACGCAGTAACGGTAACAACATTACAGACAGCGGCAGGAATCAAACCCTGATTGGCTGTCATTGGTGCTGTAAAGCGATTGTGCTAACCACTTTGCTGCCATGCCACCCACCTTAGTATTATAAGCAAGATCTTACTACATGAAGCCTCTAACACCTGGGAACTAATGAAAACCACAAAGTAACTCTCCTTTCAAAGAAGAGAAAATCTGCAGAAGCTGGAAATCCAAGCAAACCACGCAAAATGCTGGAGGAACTCAGCAGGCCAGGCAGCATGTATGGAAAAGAGTAAACAGTCAACGTTTTGGGCTGAGATCCTTCATCAGGACTCATGAACGAAAGATCCTGATGAAGGGTTTCGGCCTGAAACGTCCACTGTTGCCTAGCCTGCTGAGTTCCTCCAGCATTTTGTGTATGTTGCTCTTCTTTTGAAGATTCTTTGTATTATTTCTATTCATGAAAATCACAGGTGTGTCCACTGAGAGAAATGATGGTACTATTTTATTCAGTAGATAATGATAGCAACATTGGCAATGAGAAGGGTTTCCAGAGCTTTGACACAAATGTTCTTACTCTGGCCCCCTTTGAGATGTGTAAGCTAGCTTTAATCATCACCGATTAGCTTGAGCTGCTGCTTGTTACAGATGAAACTGGTGCCTGATGTTAAGCTCAGACAATAAAAAGGGTACATATTTCTTTTTTTGTTCCTGAATCCATGTAAGTATGGTTGTAGCACAAGTTCCTTGTGTAATGTCACACAAGATTGCCGCACCCTTTTTTCCCACTGGATAACTGTTCAGCAAAAATAGCAATGTAAATGGTTAAAATCAATGAAGTTATTGCCAACTTTGGAGTTTGTTCTAATCTTGTCCTGACTAGTTAACCGGGTCTCCTGTCCAAAATTAACAGAACTTACATATTTAAAACATACTTAGTCACAGATGAGGTGCCGGAGGATTGAACGATAGCTAATGTTGTTCCATTGTTTAAGAAAGGTTCTAAGAATAAACCAGGAAATTATAGGTTGGCGAGCCTGACATCAGTAGTTGGAAGGTTATTGGAAGGTATCCTAAGGGATCAGATATACTGTATAAGTATTTGGATAGACAGAGACCAAATAGGGATAGCCAACATGGCTTTGTGCGTGTAAGTCAAGTTTTTCGAGGAAGTTACCACGAAAGTTCATGAAGGCAAGGCCGTAGATAATGTCTACATGGACTTTAGCAAGGCTTTTGGCAAGGTTCTGCATGGGAGGTCGATCAAGAAGGTTCAGTTGCTTGGCATTCAAGATTGGATTAGACATTGGCTTCGCAGAAGAAGCCAGAGAATGGTGGTAGATGGTTCCCTCTCTGACAGGAAGCCTGTGCCTAGTGGTGTGCCTCAGAGATCGGTGCTGGGTCCGTTGTTGTTTTTCATCCACATCAATGATCTGGATACTAATATGGTTAACTGGATCAGCAAATCTTTTGGATGACTGCAAGATTGGGGCTGTAGTGGAAGGCGAAGAAGACTATCAAAGCTTGCAGCAGGATCTGGACCAGCTGGAAAAATGGACTGAGAAATGGCAGATGGAATTTAATGCAGCCAAGTGTGAGGTGTTGCACTTCGGGAGGACCAATCAGGGTAGGTCTTACATGGTGAGCAGTCGAGCACTGAGGAATGCGGTAGAACAGAAGGATCTGGGAATACAGATCATTAATTCTTTGAAAGCGTTGTCACAGGTGGATAAGGTCATAAAGAATGCTTTTGGCACATTGACCTTCATAAATCAATGTATTTATTATAGGAGGTAGGATGTTAGGGTTGAAATTGTATAAGGCATTGGTGGGGCCTAATTTAGAGCATTTGGTACAGCTTGGGCCACCTATGTACAGGAAAGATGTACATTAAATTGAAAGAGTACAGATAGAATTTACCAGATGTTGCCAGGACCTGCAGACCTGAGTTATAGGGGAAGGTTGAATAGGTTAGGATTTTATTCCCTAGAACATAGAAGACTAAGTGGAGATTTGAGAGAGGTATACAAAATTACCAGGGCTTCAGATAGGGTAAATTCAAGCAGGCTTTTCCCACTGAGATTGGGTGAGACTACAACGAGAAGTCACGGTGAAAAGTGAGATGTTTCAGGAGAACTTCTACACTCTGAGGGTGATGAGAGTGTGCAACGAGCTGCCAGCGCGAGTGGTTGATGTGGGGTCGATTTCAACATTAAAGAGAAATTTGGATAGGTACATTGATGAGAGGTGGGTGTGTGGTGGGCTTTGACCCAGGTGCAGCTAGATGGGACTAGGCACATTAATGGTTCGGCACAGACTAGATGGGCTGAAGGACCGGTTCCTGAGCTGTAGTGTTCTATGACTCTATGACGCTTCTTAACATAGGTGTTGAGGCCTCAATGATGTCCCCAGATGCAAGTCATACTTGGACACACAAGAGACTGCAGATGCCGGAATCCGGACCACAAAAATAAACCCCTGGATCTCAGTGAGTCAGGCAGTATCTGGAAAGAGGAAGATGGACAATCTATATTTTGGATTGAGATCCTTCATGGGGACCAGAAGCACTGAAAATCCAGCTTCCTTCACAGTTACTGGTTGAGATCCTTCATGGGGACAGTAAGCATTGAAAATCCAGTTCCCTTCACAGATGCTGGTTGACCCATTGAGTTCCTCCTGCTGTTTTTTTTACAATTCATACTTAAAATGCAGATTAAGACACGGCAGTGTGTTAAGGACAGACTGATGCAGAGGGACTGGGACAGAAACAATCAATAACCTGTTTTATTTTCACTTTACTTTGAGGTGTGTTCCTTCAAAACTCACAAAAATCTTAGGTATCTTCTGATGTAAACACACTGTTAGACAAAACACTATCCTCTTATATGAATGACACAACTTTGAAATAAATGGGGGTACAATTTATTTGAATGTGAGATGTGTGCGTTAAAGGCACAAGAGGTGGGACCAGACAGAGATTGATAGTTTAAATATGGTGGCTTATACATCAGTATAAAGCAATTAGTATAACTAGGTACTAGATTACTGGCTGTATGACTCCAATGTTCTCCAAAGAATCATTTTTACTTGCACTGTGATTCTTGCTTTATTACTGTTGCTGTCTTAACCAGAACAAGAAACTCTGAACAGCTTTGTTGTTGTGTTATCTGCTTCTGATCTCATTACAGATCTGAATCTTTTATTATTTCATACAGTAAATTGTAATTTGAAACTGCTTGTAAGTACTAACAGATAAGGCAATTAGGACATTACTTATACATACTGCAACACTATGTGATGTTAAAAGCATTCGCTTTCACTGCAATGAAACATTAATACTGAGGGGGAAAATGCAGAAATGTTAAAAGTAATCAAAACTATTGTGGCCCTGAAAGAAATCATAAATTTATGATTATAACTGATAAATTTTTGAATCCTGTAAAGGCTGAGAGAATCAAGTAGGTTACACAGAGAGTTAGAAATTGTTATTATTTAAACACAAGCTTTGAAGGAGGAAAAATATTAAGTTAAGGATCTTTTATTCCTTAACAATATGAGTTAAAACATAGATCTAACATGAATATTTAATTAGGCTTTGCTTCACGGTACACCCAGTTTAGCCCTCTGACCCTAATTAGACATACTATTGAATTACGCTGGTAGCTCCAACAGTGTGACAAGACTGAATGCGTTCATGAAAATAGCTATGAAGCTCTATAACAATGCCATAGTGAACAGTTGGGAGATGACTGACAATTTCTGGGCGAGCACCCCTAATTTATAAGCTTTCATTTTCTCCATGAATGAATTTCATTATGGCCAGAGATCTCTCTTGGATGGATGCTTCATGTTAGAATGTTTTCTTGCAATTCATCTACTCCGATGTGCCGTCAGCCTAAAATAAAATGCAACTTTGCTCACAGGGCCTGTCTGCTAAATAGCTTCTTCACAATGTTTTGAGGGAGGTGGGGGTGTGAGGACAGGAAGAGAGAATGTTAATATTTTAACCCATACTGAACCAGTCACTTTTATCAATTACGCTTTTGTTTTGATTTGATATATTACCCCAGATATGTTTATCTGCCATCCGTATAATTTTTATGGCAACATCTTAAGCAGAATAATCTAATGGTCTGGAGTCATGAGCTCAAACACTATTGGAACAGCTGAGGGAATTTATGTTCAATTAATTAAGACTAGTGTCAATAGTGGTTACCTTGAAACAACTGGATTCTAGATTTTGGTTCATAAAAAGAATTTGACTGTTCGTATCCAGGCTTATGTGATATGTGCCTTGATATGATTCTAGACCAATACCAATATGACCTGTGTTTAACTGCTCTCTAAAATAACTAGTTATGATTCAATTCAATTGCAGTTAGGGGTGGGCAATTAATGCTGAGCATGCAAGCAGCTCCCACAAATTGTGAGGAATCTGAACATCAAATGAATAGTGAAAACTGTCAGTTGTTCCCACCTAAGCAGTATATGATACACACAGAGACAACAGCATGTAGGCTGGTGGTGTCATCATTCACCCTCTTCATACAGGAAAGGATACAGTAAGTGACTGGGCACTTGATGGATCTTGTGGTGCAAGTCCATTGCTCCCTGAAGGTGGCAAACACCATTAAATGGGGTGGTATAAAGGTTAGGCTGTTGATTATAGCAGTCAGGAAGTCAGAGCCTTTTTCCCAGTTTAGAGGGTATAGCTGTGGCTTCCCCTATCACCTTCTAAACTATCCTCCTTCTTCTCACCTCCGCCCCCCCCCATTCAGTCCTGAAGAAGGATCTTGGACTGTTTGTACATTTTCATAGATGCTGCCTGGCCTGCTGAGTTCCTGCAGCATTTTGTGTGTGTTGATATGGGTCATGCACTGGCAGAAGAGATTAGTTGAATTTGATGTTGTGGATGGCACAGGGTTTGTGGACCACGGGACCAAAGCCAAAGATTCCTGATCTATACTGCTCCGTGTTGGATGTTCTGTGTCTCATTTCAAGCTCTTTGCACAACAAGGTAATGTAAAATTGCAGTGTGGGAATATAGGAGACTTCTGAGAGCTGAACTACAGCTACGCTGCAAACCTGTCCAGGAAACAAAACTATTGCTTCAGGAAACCAATTATGCGCTTGATGAGCCGGCATGAAAGAGCGATGGTGAACTGTTCTCTGCATTTATGGACCACAAATTGATTGAAACATCACCTGTTGCAACATTTATGGATCTGAGACAAAGAGATTATGGGCAGAGATGACTTTCACAAACCCAGGGAAAAGCACTCAGAAGTGGATCTTGCTATAGGAAATCGTTGGACTCTTTAGTCTATAAATCTTCTGGGTCCCCTTGTTTATGGTCTCCTGAGAGGCTCTGGTGCTGCTCCTTGAGGTCTCTTTATTCTACTGCTGTGTCTATTTCTTCTGTTTATGCAACCAAACTGAAACACAAAGGATTAAAGCCAAGAAACATCAAATAGGCAGTCACTGAACAAGCAATCTAAGAAGCCACACTCAGGTTGGAGGAACAACACCTTATATTCCGTCTGGGTAACCTCCAACCTGATGGCATGAACACTGACTTCTCAAACTTCCGCTAATGCCCCTTCTCCCCTTCACATCCCATCCCTTATTTATTTTATATATTTTTCATTTCCCCCCTTTTTTTCTTTCTCTTTTTTCTCCCTCTGTCCCTCTCACTAGGACTCCTTGCCTGCTCTCCACCCTCAGGGCTCCCCTCCCCACTTCTCTTTCTCCCCAGGCTTCCTGTCCCATGATCCTCTCCCTCCTCCGGCTCTTAGATCCACCTCTCCCCTCCTGTCTTCTCCTATCATTTCGGATCTCCCCCTCCCCCTCCCACTTTTAAATCTCTTACTATCTCTTCTTTCAGTTAGTCCTGATGAAGGGTCCCGGCCCAAAACGTTGACTGTACCTCTTCCTATAGATGCTGCCTGGCCTGCTGCCTTCACCAGCCTTTTTTGTATGTGTAAGCAATTTAAGTGTTTCTATCAATGGTAGAGAGACATGTTCAAATCTCGTTTTGGCTGTTAGGAAATTTAAATTCAACTAATTAAATAATTTAGAAGTTGGCATCAGTAAAGACATTGCAGTAAAAATCCAGCTTGTTCAGTATAGGAAAGGAAATCTGCTATACTTACTGACTTCCAATGTAATGGAAAACAGAAAATGCTGGAAGTATGCAGCAAGCCAAACAGCATCCGTAGGAAGAGAAACAGTTACTGTTTCAGGACAGGTGGGAAATGTTGGCCTTGCACACATTCTGCAAATGAATAAAAAAAGGTTCTGTGTTTGTTGTGAATGATAAAACTGGAACTAATATAGAAAACAGAAAACTCAAAGTCAACTTTCCTGCACCGATTGAAAGCTCTCTGTGGGTTAAAATTACAATGGTACTCTGAGAGGGTTAGATTTCCAAGTACTGAGACACTTGTCTGGTTCTGGTAAATGTATTGAAGAATATTATATGGTTATTAATAATGGCCCCCCAAATTTAAGCAGGGCATAAGTCTGTCAGTGCAAGCCTCTACTGATCCATTTTTGTTAAAAGGGGAGTTAATATTTACAATTTTAGACCCTGCAACTGTTCTTCATACAGTATAGCGATGCCAAATTCTTGGAAAGGATGCAGGCAGGAGAAACAGTTTTATTTTAATATAGTTGGCAATCCTCTTACATCTAATCTTGATCTCCCTTACATGCAGTCACAGCCTTTCTGGTGTTCCTATATTTTATCAACATTACAATGCTTAGTGATTCACTAATCTTTCCTCTTCTGTTCCTTTCACTATGCTCTCCCAGCATGCTCATTGTATTGAAATCAAAATGATGCTGTGATCTGTTACTGCAAGGAGTGTATCATGAAAATCAGAGCCTGTGTGTCTGCTGTTTCCCGAGATTCACCTCTTGCAAGTGCCGCCCCCCACTGGGAGCAGTGGTTCATAGAGTTACCTCTTCAGACCTGCTGGCCAGCTGCTTATTCAAGCTCGTTATATCCCAGGGCCTCAGAGACTGTGAAACCTCCTACTTCTCTCAGTTTTTCTTTTCTCCTGCAATCTGTGTGCTTTTAAAACCAGCAATTGGCACCATATAGCCACTGCTTCTGAACTTATTTCCTACACTTTTAAACCTAAGTCAGAGTCGAAGCTATTAGGATTGACCTTTCACCCACGCTTCCAATTAAGTAAAAAATATCAAATATAACCTAAAAAGGGAGGATTAAGTTTTCTTTTAAGAATTCAATTGTAACATTGAATTATGAAGAAGAAAAGATGCCTTTGTGTCTCCTTACTTTATTCATCCTGTTTTCCCTTCATTATGTTTGCTAAGCAGTGACTATTGACAATAACACCAGGGAACTGCTGTAGAAAAGTTATTGAGCCTACAGCGAGGTGAAGTTGATCAACAGGCATAAATTATTTGTTACAGTCACTGCCAAATGATGAAGTTAATGCCATTCTGCTGCTAGCACTTGACCCTCCTCCAGATATCAATATATTCACAATTTGTTTCTAATTCTTTCCTTTTCTCTTCTTAACTGTCTAGTGCATAATTTTTCCAGATGATTATTGCCTCTTTCCCCTTACAAGTTTGTAAAATGCATGAAATAAGACCCCAAGTGATGACATGAAGAATCATCGGTCTGAAATCCTTCCACAAATACTGCTTGACCTATTGAATTCTTCCACCATTTTCTTCTGTGTCAGCAAACTGTTTGGCCATGGAGAGAGTCAGAATCAGCTTTATGGTCACTGATGTATCTCATGAAATGTGTTGTATTGTGGCAGCAGCACAGTGCAATACATAAAAAATCACTATAATTTAAAATAAAATTAAAGACCATTAGCGAGGTAGTGCTCATGAGCTGATGGACTGTTCAGAAATCTGATGGCAGAGGGAATGAAGTTGTTCCTAAAATGCTGAGTGTGGGTCTTCAGGCTCCTGCACTTCCTCCCCTGTTGAGAAAAGGGCACGTCTCAGATTGTGAGCACCCTGAATGATGGACTCTGCCTTCTTGAGGCACTGCTTTTTGAAGATGTCCTCATGCCTGTGATTGAACTGGCTGAGTCTAGAACCCTCAGCAGTCTCTTTTAATTTGAGCCTCCATACCAGGCAGTAATGCAACCAGCCAGAACGCTCCTTGCCATTACATCTGTAGAAGTTTGCTGGAGTATTTGATGACATACTAAATCTCCTCAAACTCCTACAACAGCTAAGCCGTAACATTTGTAGATTATTTATAACCACATGTTCTTAGGTACAGTGAAAAACTTTGTGTTACCTGCCAACCATACAGATCACTTCATCCCATCAGTACATTGAGGTCGTACTAGTAAAAAAAACAGCAACAGAAAGAAAAATAAGGTGTTACAGTTCCAGGCAAAGTGCAGAGGATGTAGACAATAAGGTATAAGGCTTTGATGTGGTGGGTCATGAGGTCAAGAGTCCATCTTATTGTACCAGGGGACAGTTGAACAGTCCAGTGGGTGGGGGGGGGGTGTAGTGAAATGTCCAGGGTGGTGGGGTCTTTAATCATGTTGGCTGCTTTACTGATATAGCAAGAGGTGTTGGCAGAGTCCATGGAGGGGAGACTGTTTTCGTGGTGTGCTGAGCTGTGCCCACAACTCTCTGCAGTTTCTTGCAGTGCTGGGAAGTCATGGTGCTCCTGGATAGGATGTTTTCTATAGTGCATCTACTGCACATAAATTGTTGAGGGTCAATGGGACATTCTGAATTTCTTTAGCTTCCTGAGGAAATGTAGGCAAGAAAAATAAGAGAAAGATGAGGAAATTTTTTTATGCCAAGTGCATACAAGTTCATGTTCCAGTTTGAGTCACAACATCACGATTAAAAGTATTGAATTTCATATGACATACATCACAGGACCAGAAATGAACCAATCTCCACTATCACAATTACTTACCCCAACCTGCCACCTCAGCCTCCCCATTTCCCAGTAAGTGGAGGATGTCAAGCAAACAATATCCCAGTAACAAATATCAAACAGATCCTTATGCTCATATTTGATTGCTGCCTTTTAAACCCAGCACAATACTTAAGATTTATTTTTAAATTGCTACCCATTTCAAACTTCTTTTCAAAACATGTGTTGTCAAATTTGTTGTATTGTCTCTCTGGTAACAGGCTCTAACGGAAGTCTAGCATACAATTTTCAAAGGTAAACTGACTGACTTTGTAATTAACACAATTATGATTATAACAACCTATTATTTTGTGAACTTCAATTGAGCCTTTGTGCCAGATCAATAGTTACAGTAACTGCCAAACCACCAGTTGTCTTCAGAGTACCATTAAATGAACAACTGAGATCTTCTTTGAGAAGTAAGCAGCTCTCATAGCTCAATGAGGACGAAGGAGGACAAAGCAGAGGGTTTAAGAGGTGCAGACTTTTCACTTGGATTCTTCAGCACTTTTTGTTTTTCCCTTTTGAGGTGGCTGCATAATTTCTAATGCAAGTAGAGTAATGTGCAAAGATGCTGTATATAGCTAGGGTGCCTAAGACTTTTGCACAGTATGGTATTTGTTAACATTGAGCGGAGAATGAGTTTGTAAATCTGGCAGGAGCAAAGGGTATTGGGAATGCTGAGGGTGTAGTGCCACAGGAGGGATGTGGGGCAGGTGGCAGAGAAGGAGTGCCAGGGCTAGGAGTGGCGCAGTTTCAGAACCACCCAGCACTGAGAGACTAGGCAAGGTCATTTGTTTCCAAATTGGTTTATTGATCATTACAGCATGTCTCTCTGATGCTTCCTGCTCCCTTTCCCTTTTCCCAACCATGATTCCTGTCTTCCTGCCCCCCTGTCACTCTCACTCCACAATAGAGACCCATATCAGAATCAGGTTTGTCATCACTCACATATGTCATGATTCTTTTTACGACGACAATACAGTGCAATGCATAAAGTTACTACAGTTCTGTGCAAAGGTCTTCAGCTCCCTAGCTATATATATGTCCCTAAGACTTTTGTACAGTACTGTATATATGTGTATAATGTGTCGAAAATTCACTTGTTCACTGTTTAGCTAATAAATATGCTTCATTTTTGAAAGATTATTGCTGCAGTGTTTTATCATTTATTTAGCAGGGAAAGTTGATTTTTTAAATGCTTCAGGATGAATTTGTCAATTTACAACAATTAGCTATCTGCCAGTCCTTTATCCATTTGTTCTAATCCTATTGCCACATGCTTGAGTTGTGAGGATATTCACAAAAGATGAGGAACTAAAAAGTTTGGAAAGCTGATCAAAAAGTCATACATCCCACTCAGCACCATTCTAGAATTGATATGTTTAGGCAGTAAAATAACAGATCAACTATGGATATGAAAAATACAACGTGAATCAGTACGATTGGGTGGGTAATGGACATGTTTCTTTAAGAACGGTGGGAATGTTGGGTGATATTGAAACGATGGTTAGTAAAACACATGGTATCTTTGGGTTATAAGAAAGGGGACATGTACAAAAGCAAAAAGGTTCGTGTTGAAACTTTAAAAAACATTGATAAGTTCAGTAATGAATTCTTGCATCCCATTCTTTTCAATGTATACACGAAGAATTCTGCAGATGCTGGAAATTCAAGCAACACACATCAAAGCTGCTGGTGAGCTCAGCAGGACAGGCAGCATCTCTAGGAAGAGGTACAGTCGACGTTTCCAGTGGGAGGGGGAGGGGGAGATCCAAAATGATGGGAGAAGACAGGAGGGGGAGGGATGGAGCCAAGAGCTGGACAGGTAATTGGCAAAAGGAATGTGAGAGGATCATGGGACAGGAGGGAGTACAGGTGACCCCTCACTTTTCGAACATTCGCTTTATGAAACCTCACTGTTATGAAAGACCTACATTAGTACCCTATTTTCGCTTTCAGAAGGTGTTTTCACTGTTATAAAAAAAAAATTCAGCGTGCGATAAAAGGCAGCGCGCCCCGAGCAGCCACTCTCCCCTGGATTCTTGCCAGCATTGCTTAAACACGAGCCCGTGAGCAGCCATTTGCAAGATGAGTTCTATGGTACTGTACCTGGGATCCTCAAAAGGTCCAAATTGAGAGGCTCGAAAACGAATCCTAAGGCCAACTGGAGTAAGTTGGCAATGGAGGCACGTTCCAAGAAAGGATATATGGCTGTGATAGCGAGTCCGAGTCAAAATGTGGTCGAAAAGTTGAAGAGCCGAAGAAATTACAGATAGGGAGCAGTGAGAGATGGTTTCACTAAAGAATCGCTATCACAGCCATATATCCTTTCTTGGAACGTGCCCCCGTCGCCAACTACTCCAGTTGGCTTTAGGATTTGTTTTCGAGCCTCTCAATTTGGACCTTCCGAGGATCCCAGGTACTCCATCCTGTCCCATGATCCTCTCATATCCCTTTTGCCAATGACCCGTCCAGCTCTTGGCTCCATCCCTCCCCCTCCTGTCTTCTCCTATCATTTTGGATCTCCCCCTCCCCCTTTCAAATCTCTTACTAGCTCTTCTTTCAGTTAGTCTTGACGAAGGGTCTTGGCCTGAAACGTCGACTGTACCTCTTCCTAGAGATGCTGCCTGGCCTGCTGCATTCACCAGCAACTTTGATGTGTGTTGCTTTTCAACATATGATGGATGTTAAGGTCCTAGAGTAGGTGCAGAAAGGATTTAGTTGTATTTTCCAGGAACAAGAGATTTTGACTATGAAACCAGATCTCCTAGGAGAAAAGAAGTTTGAACAGAGAGTTGATAAAGGTAAATGAGATTGTGATGGGTTCAGATAAGGTGGGATGAAGAGAAAGAGAAAGAGGAAGGAGAGTTTTTTTTATAAGAAGTTTCAAAGCCCAGGTTACTGTACACTGATTAATAGTGATAAGCATAAGATATTGGGTGGAGGGAGGAATATGGAACTAACCCTTTTAAAGCAGAAAATGTCAAGGTCTGGAAGTCACAGTTTTTAAGAGTGGTAAAAACAGCCACTCAAAGTCTTCAAAAATGCATTTTATGAGACATGAGGCAAAATAGTTTGACAGGCTACAGCAGGTGGTGGGTGTTGGTAGATTGAATGGCTTTGCTCAAGACCTGGAATAAATCTGATGGGAAAATGGCCTCCTTCTGTACGATAAAATTTATAGTATTCTATCATACATTGAATTCAGCTGATCTGGGTTGTGGCAGAGATGGTTTGTTGTGGTTTTGGCTAAGGATCAAATTTGTTATTTCCTGGTCTGTACATATAGATCAGTAGCACGTATGATACTAGTTCACCATGCCATTGTGCACCACTTGAGGTTGGAAAAAGCAAATGTAGGATTGGAAATTACTCCAAAATCTTTCTAACTTTTACTTTTGAAATAGGTCTGAATACTGATCTAAACTACACTAACTTTTTTTGGTCACTTAAATCTCTTTTTTCATTATTAGTATAGAATGTTGTGAGCTCAGACTCTACTTTGGTAAATTCAGCATTTAGTCATAGTTATACCTTAATCCAATATGGAAGGAGATGCCACCTGTAAAATGAAACATTAATTCAAGGTCCTCTCTACCTGAATGTCAAACAACCCGTGGCTTCATGTTGAAGAAGGATGGGTGAGCTCCGCTGGGCAATGTTTACCTCTGATACAAAACCTTTAGCAGATGATATTGTTGTTATTTGTGGAAGGTTGGATTGGACTGAATTTTTTTTATTACTGTCACATATACTGAGGTACAGCAAAAAGCTTGCCTTCCAAGCTGTTTATACAGATCTTTTCAATACACAGTGCATTGATGCAGAACAAGGTAAAACAATAACAGATACAAAATTAAGTAAAACAGCTACGGAGAAAGTGCAGCGCAGGTAAACAATAAGGTGCAAAATCATAATGAGGTAGATTGTGAGGCCAGGAACCATTCAAAAGCAGGGTAGAAGCTAACCTTAAGCTTGGTGGTACATATTTTTCTGCCCCTCATTACATCCGTAACAATGCTACAAAGATTCTTTATTGCCTGTGAATCTCGTTAAGTTGCCCTGAGATTATGAAGGGCACTATACGAGTGTAAATGTAGAATCTGGTAGTGTAGCAGTTAGCATGACGCTATTACAGTTCGGGGTGTTGGAGTTCAGAGTTCAATTCCATTAACCTGTGTAAGGAGGTTTGTATGTCCTCCCTATGTGTAGCATGGGTTTCCTCCCACAGACCAAACACTTAGCAGTTAGTATTAATTGGTCTACTACTACTAGTAACTGGTAACCTACTATTTACCAGTTAGTAGGTTAATTGGTCATTATAAATTTCCTGTGATTAGGCTAGGGTTAAATAGGTGGGTTGCAGGGCAGAGCGGCTCGTTGGGCGGGAAGGGCATGTTCCACACGATAGCTCTAAAATTATATGTAATTTTCATATATTAATATATATAGAATTTTAACCTAAGTATGCGTAAACCTGACTTTGTGTGTGAAATAAATTTGACCCTTAAAAAACATTAGCACCTTTGCATCATATTTTACTGGATTAATTTTCAGCTGGAATACATTCGCAGTGGGGTATGCTGGTTTTAAATTAAGTTGATGTTATATCAAGCCGACTTTAATTTTTGAATGTCAACCCAATGCACACCTCTCCTCAATTACCACCTTTTAAGAACCCAGACATTCTCTAATGTGAGTTGTTTTGAACAAACTGTAAATACCCGTGCAGTTCCTAAAGTGTTAATTTTCTAACACCAATAGCACTAAAGGCTGTGATATTATTAGCGCCTGGATTGCCCATTTTTAAGTATGTACCTCAGTAGCGGAAACTCATGCATTATAGCCATTTACCACTATTACTATGACATTTCTTGGCATACTGTGACCTTTGATAAAAAATGTATTGCTGATGGCTTCCTTTCCAATAAAACATCTCTTCACTGTAACACAGTGATTAGCAATGCTGTCCAAAGACAGTCTTGTTAAGAGCGTTCTGTCTATTTCTGACACCAACATTTTCTAATATCATCAGCAAAGGTATAAAAGTCAAATAAAAAATTATTAGAATATTTCACTAAGCCTCTTTAGAAAATAAAAATGAAAACCAACCGCACCTGTCTGTATTTCCTAAAATGATGTTGTAAATCATGTTGCAAATTTATATCCACATTCTGATTGTTGCTGTTAGTTTGCTTTTTTCCAAATGAAGCAAGGTTCCATTAGAAATTCTCTTAACCATGGAAAACATCAGATTCATTTTCCTGTGGTTCCTCCTTCGGTAAGTGCACAGCCTAGAGTGGAACTAATCCAATCAGGGCAGCTTCAGTAAGGTTTCCATGTCACTAGTCCAGGTGACAGATGGTTTTAAGACATGCTCCATTAAATCATATTGAGGATATTTCAAGTCATCCTTAACCCTATTCAGGTAAGCAACCTCTGACGGCCAGCCAACGTGTGTGATACGGGTAAGGGCATGGTTAGGCTTGGCTGTGATGCCTGCTGTAGTCGAATGCTTATTGCGTCGCTCACATGCGGGCAACGTTCATTTGGATCAGATGCTGAGGTTTGCCGGTCTCCGTGGAACTGTAAGTCATCAAAAGAGAAAGCAAAGGCAAGAGATGGAAGCAATATAAAATTAGCCACGTTCTTTCAGTGACAGTGCCAGTGCACTCAGAAGACATACTACTATTGCCAATTTTATCAATTTAGCCAGACTGGAAAATGTAGAAGCAGCATAATTAGAGGAAATCCTTAAACAGAAAAATCCTTACTTGGAGCTGGTATTACACAGGAAAATGTCAAATACATTTTTTCTTCTATATACTTTTTCTCTCTGGAAAGACTCTTCAGAGTGCAGGTGATGGCACAATAGGATTTGATGTGAAGATGTGACACCTCATCTTAAATTCCTTCCCCATGTTGCTTAAGTTGACAGGGATGACATGAAGTGTGGCTGATAAGGCTTTCCGTCCTCTCCAAGCTGACTGATCACACATGAAGTCTTGGCAAGAGATTACCAGGTTATAGCAGAGTCGGAATGACATCACATCAACTCAATTTCATATCCTGTACACACCAGTGCCTATCACCACTCCAGGTCGCTAACATCCTTGACACACAAACAGTATTTTCAGTTTTCAATGTCCTCCCCACCCTGCTTTTACCCTATGCCTGTCACTCTGGGTAAATCAGAAGGCAAATTTGTCATTAGATGCAAAGCACCATTAATACACGCATTCTGACAGTTGCAGGATGATTTTCTTTAGGTCCAATTACTTGAAAATCTGTAGATCCTCTGCTATTTGCATAAAAACTTGCAATTTGAACTGACGATGAAGGACAGCAATGCCTGTCAAAAAAAAACTCACGCAAAAATGAGTACGAAAAATAGACTCGGGGCCCTTTGAATATTGCTTCAAATCTTTGAGGGTTGTTCACTCTAATAATGAATTTCAAATAACTTATTCACTTCAGGAGTAAGTGGCTGGCACATGGTCCTTACAGCTGGTTTCTTGAGATAATTGATTTTCAAATAGTTTAAAGTATGGAAAAAGAAGCATATGACAACTGCAGCAGGTTCCAGGCGATTTCAAATACCATATCAGTTTAATTATTGCTGCAGCTTTTGCCTGACACAGGTTCCTTTCCTACTGGAATTAAAATATCCAGGAGACAAAAAAATGTAAGAATTATGAATTTTTCATGTTCTTCCTACCTAGTTTGTGTGTCCTACCTTAGGGCACTGTTGCCAGCACACTCCGAATTTTTCAATAGACAGTTAACATGCCATACAAGACCAGTCTGCATGACACAGATAACTCGGGGGAATAACAACAAAGTAAATGAGATGCATTAGTCTCTTAAAGTGAACCAAGAATGCACTTCCCAGAACTTTGGGCTTAATTTATGTATTTTTAATTTTTTTTGTTCATGGTGTTGGCATTTTGATATTAGAATGCAAGAGATTAGATGTTTCCAATTCACATACAAATTTCAGATGCTAATATTCAAAGGAGAGGCAAATAGTTTACCAGAGGTAGCACTTAGCATTGCTTTGTTTCCTGTTAAGAAGCAATATCTTCTCACTTTGCACTCATGGGAATCGTGACCTCTATAGCATAGACTTGGCAAGGCAAATAAAACCCTCTTTGTGCTCTTCTTTAATCTTTAAATATTACCTAACAAATTTAAATTTACAACTGGTCCGTAAGAATTCTCTTTTATGTTGTAACTTTTATGTGGTGCTAAGCTTACATTTTCCTTCCTAATTAGAGCATTTTTCTGACTAATTTGTTTGCATTTTATATAAGATACGGTGAATGGGCTTTTGATTCTGTTAATCTCATTTCAACAAGGTCTTTCTAATTTGAATCTGGAGTGAAAAGTAAATATTTAATAACTAGTGATGACAGGTTCACAAAAACAATAGGAATAATATAATTGTATTAATAAGCATGCATCTGAGGTTCATGGTTCAGAATACAATTAGAAATTTAACCATGTCAGCACTTTCTTCATGCTGGAGTTCTCGGATGTTTCATAAAATTGCAAGATTTGGTGAATGAATAGGTGAAACATCAATGCATATTTTAGGAGCAAAGTGAAGGGTTTTGCCGCTTGTTTACCTTCTCTGCAGATAATGGTGGGTGAGGAAAGGGGATGAAGTCTGAAGCTGGAATATGATAGTTAGAAAAGGTAAAGTGCTGAAGAAGAAAGAATCTGATAGGAGAAGAGAGTGGACCATGGGAGAAAGGGAAAGAGGAAAGGCACCAGAAGGAGATAGACTGTTTATTCCTCTTTATGGATGCTGCCTGACCTGCTGAGTTCCTCTGGCATTTTGTTGCATTGCTCTGGATTTCCGGCAACTGCAGAATCTCTTGTGTTTAAGATAAGGCAGGCATTCCTGAATGGTATGCAGTAGCCCTCGCTGGAATGGCAAATGTACAGATATAAGATGAAGAGTTACTGGATTGATTGCTGGTGTGCATGAGAATAAATTGACTGAACTAGGCCTGCATCCTGTTTAGAAGAATATGAGGTGACTTCACAGAAACTTAAAGAGCTGGATATCGGGAACAAATTTCCCTTCAGGAGTTATTTTCTCAAAATAAGGGGTTTGTTGTTTAGGTCTGATGAGAAGAAATTTCTTAAATTAGAGTATGGTGAATGTTTGGAATTCCTTGCCCTGCAGAGCTGTGGAGATTCACTGATTGAGTGCATTCAAAACCAGATTGATGGATTTCTGGATACTTAGGCGATTAAAAAATAGAAAAGTGTACAGGAAACTGAAGCCGAGTTAGAGAACCGACTATGAAATTGAGGAATGGTAGAGCAGACTCAAATGGCCAACTGGCCCGTTCCTGCTCCTCTCTCTTAAGTTCTTTTTTCAATTGATATTTGTTGAGGAATAAATATTAACCACATCTGAAATGAACCATCTTCATTGGGATGGTACTCTCTCAGTATTGAACTGGAGTGTCATCCTAAGGTTTAATACTCAGCCATCTGAATTAGGACCTACATCCACAACTCCTGACTCTGAGCCATCATTGGCAGTAGTTGACAGAGCTCAGCTCATCATGGAAACTAGTCTCCACTCCATGGACTGTGTCTATACTTCTTGCTGCATCAGTAGAGCAGCCAGCATAATCGAAGACCCCACCCACCCTGGACATTCGCCCTTTGCCCCTCTTCCATAGGGCAGAAGATACAAAATCCTGAAAGCACATACCACTGCTCAAGATAAGTCTCTCTCTAGCTGTTAGAACACTATTAAATAACTCCCTGGTGTGGGTGCTTAAACTTGCAATCTTCCTTGTTATGATCTTGCATTTCATGGCTTACCTGCACTGCATTTTCTTTGTAGCTGTTACACTTTATTTACATTGTTAGTGTTTTACTTTGTTCTATCTCAAAGGTCTGTGGAATGATCTGATATGAATGAACTGTACGCATGACAAGCTTTTCACTGTATCTTGGTATTTGTGACAATACTAAACCAATTCCAGTTCCAATTTTCAATTATGCAATGTGGGTGTTACTGGCAAAGCCAGCAATTATTATCCATCATTACTTGTTGTTGAAGAGGTGATGAGTGAGCCACACTCTTGACCTGTTGTTGAGCGGTGTTGAAGGACATACGGAGCCTAGGGCTCCAATCCTTGCTCAAAGGCCAACAATGTGAACATGTGACAGAGGACATCCATGGAGGTCGGGTTATCGCAAGTTGTGGGGCTCAGGATTGGCAGTCTGGTAAGTTGGCAAGCCTGGAGTTCAGGATTCTGTCATCCACTAGTCCAGGGGTTGATACCCAAAGGTCAAAATATGAAGATCAATTTGATGTCCCGAAGTTGAAGCCCAGTGGAGACTGGAGGCCCTTCGTGGGGTTGGAGAACTGCTTGTGCATGGGTGGGAGGGAGGGAAGAAAGGGGCTTGTTTTTCTGTTGTTGTTTTGCTGTTTGTAATGTCCTGTTTTGTTGTGTTCTGTGTTGTTCTGCCAAGCATTGTGGGAATGCTATGTTGGTGGTGGAATGTGTGGCAACACTTGTGGTTTGTCCCCAGCACATCCTTAGGTTGTTAAGATAAACAACACATTTCACTGTATATTTCAATGTACGTGATAAATAAATGAATCTGAATCTGTACCTTTTTGTGGAGGTACACCCTGATTTTGAGCAGAAACACAGGCAGTTTGTTTTCTCCCACACATGCTGCCTGACCCACTAAATTTCTCCAGCAGATTATTTTGCTCTAACTCCCATAATGTTGTTGAATTTAGATTTTGGGATTTAAGTTTGGCAACAATAGGGATAAGCTCATATCTTTCCAGATCAGAGTGATGTGTGCTACATAGGAGGACCTGCAGGTGGTATGAAAGCATTCTTGTGCAGAAACTCACTAAGCATACTTTGTTACATTCCTGTGGTCTTTGCTATTGGGAAGATCAAATTTCTCACCATGTGGCATAAATGTCACAATTTCTTCCACATCCCTGCATCAAAGTCCTGTAATTCCTGGCTAATAACCATATTGAGAGAACCATCAATGAGCTAAGAACTCCAAATATTACCTTCTCAAGATATATGGGACTGGGTATTGATGCAGTCTTGCCAGTATTGCCAACAGCCAAAGATAAATAGACAAAGACTACAGTCTCCCATTTTCTTAAGCTTTTTCCTAGTTGGTTCAATGATAGCACCTACCATATCCATACTTCTGAAAAACCTTCCTTTTATTTTAACACCGTTTACCGACAACTCACAAACACATTTGTTCCATTGCCTACACGTCTCTATTCTCAACCCTTCTCTCCACATCCTGGATAGAATAGGATTTTCTTTTTCCTCACCATCCTCTACACTTTTTGTTATTTGCACCACTCCATTTCCTGAAGTCAACGACCAGCTCTTCTGTTTTGCTGATAGTGAGGGAAAGGCCATGTGGTCATGAGTGTACAGGGAGTAAAGTAGGGGGATGAGAACACAACCTCGTGGAGCACCAGTGTTTAGATTCATCGTGGCAGAGGTGTTGTTACCTATCCTTACTCATCACCCTCCATATTTTCAGCCACATTTAGTATTGTGCTACCACTAGGTATATCTTTCCCTCCCTCTATTTCAATCTCCTGAAAGCATTTTGCCTCTGCAGCACATTCTTCCATCTCCGCTGACACTAACACCTCTTCCACCATCCAGAGACCCAAACACTCTTTCCGATGGTACACTTGTGTTTCTTCCATTTCACTACTCATGATTTCCTGATGAGAAACCAAGGCAGGTAGAGTGACTGTGTGGCAAAATACCAGTCTGTAAAGATGACCTGTAGCTTCTTGTTGCCTGTCATTATAATTTTTCATCCCACACACATTCTAACCTCCCTGTCTTTATCCCCATACCCTATTTCAATGAAGATTATTTTAAACATGTTAACAATATCTCATCTTCTCACATTACACTGCTCAGGACTCAATATTGAATTGAACTATTTTATACATCTGGCCTTTTCCAGTTTTTATGAGGACAGACCAATTCTAAGGAAAAGTCATCAATCTGTTTTACCCACTTTGCACAGTTATTCCTGAATCTGATGAATATTTGCAGCATGTGCAATGGTTAATTCCAGCTTGTCCCTTTTCTTTGTCTTGCTCGCCACCTTCTACTTACATCTCCCTCCAACAGATCTACCACCCTCCCAGATAACATCATTATAGTCGTTCTGTCTGGTCCTCCATCCAATCACAAATATTCCTTTTATTCTCTCCGTCCCCCTGCTTTCTGCAACTTAAAGCCTGTTTGAATTTTAATTGTTCCCTGTTCTGATATTAGGCCATTGACTAGAACAGTCAACTCTTTCTAGCTTCACAGATGCTGCCTGACCTGCCAATTATGTCCACACTTTGCGTACATTTCAAATGATCACCATTTGTGTTTTGCTTTATGAAAATAAATACATTACTCTCTCATGTGGAAATTTCAGATTATTCTTCATTTTTCTTCTAGTCTCTCCTGAAGTCTGATTTACAATGAATCAGAGATCCAAAAGCGTTATTAGCTCTCTGTACTTCATGAAACTGCTAAGGGAGTGGTAGACCACACTGCCACTAGGGATATCACTGCCTGTCCAAATACTGTCCTCATCACATAAATAGATTTTCCAATATCAATCGTCACACTTTTATTCCCACAATTTCCCACTGGGGCAAGAATGGTTACTTCAAGTGCCAGACTTTAGGTGTTTCAGAAAGGACAGCGAGGGAAGCAAAAGAGGTGGGAGCATGGGACTGTTGATCAGAGATAGTGTCATGGCTGGAGAAAAGGATTGCTGAGCCTCTGGCGATGATCTTTGCATCTTCAATGGGGACGTGAGAGGTTCCAGAGGATTGGAGGGTTGCGGATGTTGTTCCCTTATTCAAGAAAGGGAGTAGAGATAGCCCAGAAAATTATAGACCAGTGAGTCTTACTTCAGTGGTTGGTAAGTTGATGGAAAAGATCCTGAGAAGCAGTATTTATGAACATTTGGAGAGGCATAATGTGATTAGGAATAGTCAGCATGGCTCTGCCTTATGAGCCTGATTGAATTTTTTGAGGATGTGACTAAACACATTGATGAAGGTAGAGCAGTAGATGTAGTGCATATGAATTTCAGCAAGGCATTTGATAAGGTACCCCATGCAAGGCTTATTGAAAGAGTAAGGAGGCATAGGATCCAAGGGGACATTGCTTTGTGGATCCAGAACTGGCTTGCCCACAGAAGGCAAAGAGTGGTTGTAGACAGGTCATAATCTGCATGGATCTGTTCTGGGACTCCTACTCTTTGTGACTTTTATAAATGACCTGGATGAGGAAGTGGAGGGATGGGTTAGTAAATTTGCTGATGAAACAAAGGTTTGGGGTGTTGTGGATAGTGTGGAGGGCTGTCAGAAGTTACAACGGGACATTGACAGGATGCAAAACTGGGCTAAGAAGTGGCAGATGGTGTTCAACCCAGACAAGTGTGACTGCTGCACAAGTTGACTCTGTGGTTAGGAAGGCATACATCAATCATGGGATTGAGTTTTAGAGCCGAGAGGTAATGTTGCAGCTATATAGGACCCTGGTCAGACCCCACTTGGAGTACTGTGCTCTGTTCTGGTCGCCTCACTACAGGAATGATGTGGAAACCATAGGAAGTGTGCAGAGGAGATTTACAAGGATGTTGCCTGGATTGGGGAGCATGCCTTATGAGAATAGGTTGAGTGAACTCAGCTTTTTCTCCTTGGAGCGACGGAGGATGAGCGGTGACCTGATAGAGGTGTATAAGATGATGAGAGGCATTGATCGTGTGGATAGTCAGAGGCTTTTTCCCAGGTCTGAAATGGCTAACACGAGAGGGCACAGTTTTAAGGTGCTTGGAAGTAGGTACAGAGGAGATGTCAGGGGTAAGTTTTTTACGCAGAGAGTGGTGAGTGCGTGGAATGGGCTGCCAGCGACGGTGGTGAAGGCAGATACGATAGGGCCTTTTAAGAGACTCCTGGATACGTACATGGAGCTTAGAAAAATAGAGGGCTATGTGTAACCCTAGGTAATTTCTAAGGTAAGGACAGTTTTGTACTCTACAAGTACAAGTACCAGTCTAGACACCTCTTAAATGTTGTTGCTGTTCCTGCCTCCATCACCCCTTCTGGCAGCTCAATCTAGATGCCAACTATTCTTTCTGTGAAAAATTGGCTCCTCATATCCCCATTAAAAATCCTGCATCTTACCTTAAATCTATGCCCTGTAGTTAGATTTCCCTGCCATGGGAAACAAGGCTAGCCTAGCTGTGCTTCTCATAATTTTACTGTGTATAGCTGTATCACAACAGCCCTGAGTGTCCTTTGCTCCATGAAAATCAGACCCAGCCTATGGTGACCAGAACTACCACGTAAACAGTACAGACCAACAATTAACCCCAAGCCATTTGGAGTTGCATGGTTTGGTTTCACATCGGTCTTTCTAAGACTCCATTTTATGATGAGTATGCTACTTCCATGGAAACCGGCATAAGCACCGGCCTGATGGGCCACAGGGCTGGTGACAGACTTTAATCTTTAAATGCTACTTACATGTGGTTTCAATGCTATATCTATAATGTTGTATCATTAAAATCAGCCACTGTGCTATCTGAACTCACCTCCCCCAACCCCCCTCCCCCCCACTGCCGCCTCCAGCAAGGAGCATTTGATTTCATCATAGGATTTTGTGATTATAGATTTTGGACATTTATGAATGATTTTCCATCATGATCTAACTGTTATTCTGTGATATGCTCCTTGATCATCCCTTTACCATTCTCAGCTAATTTGCAGTGCCAATCCTTCAACAGTTCTTTGTGTGTTCTGGCTAGTCTCCTCACATTAAAGCTCCCATAGAGTAATGATGTATTATCGTTGCACTATATACCTCTCCCTTTCAGACATGCTTGTTAACATACCCTTGTCAAGAAAAATATCTAAAATATTTTGAAGATATTGGTCTCAAATTTGAAGCTGATGTTCAGTTCTGGTAATGCGAGTGTGGTGATTAGCTTGAACGAGCAATTTATTCAAAAGGTAATTTTAAGAACTTTACACTTTGATTTGCAAAGACCTATCTCTACCTCTCCAGTTCTTCGTTCTTTTAGACGTTCTTTTGAACATGGTCATTTACCAGACATCTCTGTATTCCTGTGAAACCCCTTGGATGTTTGCTCCGCTAAGGTGCTGAACTAATATAAAAGATTTTTGTTTACTGATCTCTGCTTTAAGCTTCAAGCAATTAGTGATTAAAATGCAGGAAAAAACAATTTGCTTACTGAATGAAAACCAGTATTGTGATTATCCAGTGATTTTTCTGATATTCAGCATATTTCCTGACACCGTCTCTGTAACTTGGATTTATGGAAATTTGCAGCAGAGGTTTGTGTGTCATTGTAAAGGGATGTGGAAGTTTCACATCTTTTCAGAACCCCTGCTCAGGTGTTTTATCTTTTGTTGTGCTCTGGTCAGAGCTACTGATGGCTTAGAGGCAGGTTTGCTTCCAGCCGCCACCTTTGCCAGCCTGAACGTTACCCCTGCTTTCCCACTCAATTTGTTCCTTTGTTTCATTGTGTCAATCAGTATTCGTGTTCCACTTTTCAACCCATCATTCAGTGAAAGGCACCAAATAAAAATACAACTATCAAAAGTCAGTTACTGACAGTGTTATTAGTTTGAGTGCAGACACAACTAAGTGCCGATAAATTTCTATCCAGATCTATATGTGTATCTACCTGTGTTTGTTTCAAGTTGGATTCTGCCATTCTGAATGCCAGCAAAGTTATTGATTCATTTCATTTGACAGGAGCTGCAATGAATTCAGTGGTAGAAGAAGCTGACTTGTTAATGTATGGATTGATGGGTTGTTTTAAAGCTAAGTCACAGCCTGAGGTTACACGTTTGTGTGGAATGGAGCCAACAGATAGAAGAGCTTCTGAATCTCTCATATCCTGACAAGTTGCAGCCCGAAAGGCTACACTTAGCCCATTAAAGATTTGCAGAGTGACATTTCAATGCAGCTGCTGCAGTGTGCCTCACCTTGCCATTTACCATTTGTAGGGCATCAATTTTGTGAAGGGTGGCTGTTCAGAAGAAGGAAAAAAATAAAAATGAATTTCATTCACGGAGGTGAGCTCAGCTTGGTGCATCCATTGCTGATAAATGCAGTTCCTTGAATGTCAGCAAATGTCATTTGAGAAGCCATTTGCAGATGCCATAATAGCTCCACTAACCCACAAAGAGAAGGAAAACTGAGAAAAGAGACTGGGTGTACACTCTTCCACATGAATAAGCAATCTGTAGACACAGACAGTATACAAGAAAGTTGTTAAACTTGATTATTGTCAGATAGAGTTGTTTATCTGTACTGATGCACAGCATACTACTCTTAGCATAAAATAATCTGATTAATTATATAATATTTTAGAGAGTGGTCACTCTACTATGCCTTTAATTTCATTTTTTGCATTTTATACATCAAAACTGATTTTCCTGTCTTGTTCATCTTATTTCATTTCTTATGACACAGTAGGAGGCCATTTGGGCTATTCAGTCTATGCTAGAATATAAACAGAAAATGCCTGAAATATTCAACTGGTCAGGGGCAACTATGGAAAGAAAACTAGCTACCATTCAGGTCAGAGACCCTCCATTAGAACACCCTGAAGCCTCCCAGACAGTAACTATTTCTCTTCCCATGGATGCTGGGTGTTTCCAGCATTTTCTGTTTTTATTTCAGATTTCCACCATTTTCCCGTATATACTGGCTCTCCTTTAACCCTCACCCACTATTTATTTTTCATAAACCATTCTTCCTCGCATGTCCAGTTAAAAGATAGATAGCATTTTGGATTTGAAAATTAAAAGGCTACGTATGGTTGCTACATTTTACTTTCTATAATAAATGTATCAAGCAAACAGTACTTCCTTGCATCTGTTCATTCAGTGTTTTCTTTTTCAGATCACTATCTGATCTACCTTGGCTGATAATTGCTCCAAAATTAATTTCAGGAAATCTTAGAAATCAAAACAATGCAAAAAAATCCAGCATCAGCTGGGCTTTGCTGTTGATTACAACATTGATGGTCAATGTTATGCAGTGCTTCAGATGAAATTAATAACCAATAAGGGGCTAAATTCAACCGTCCTGTGACTGTATAAACACAATGATACCCAAAGGCACAATATGCAATTACACTGTGCTTGTTACATGATTGTGCCACTGCTTATTGCCTAGGAACTTCAATAAGGATCCACTGGCTGGTTAAAACTAGTCTGTCATGCTTCAAGCTAGCTTATGCTTCTCAGAGGGGTGCTGTTATTGCGACCAGTTTTGGAGCATGTAAAGAATGGCGCAATGTGGAAGAGCACCTGAGTGGGCCAAACTGATTTTGGGCCTGCAGAAGGAGAGGTGTCCTGTACCCACAGGGGCCAGAGTCCCTTCTGGGTACCTGGTCAGAGAGCATTAGGACATTCCCTGAGGACTTAAACTGAGTTCCATAAAAATTCAATGACCATCAAAATCTGTGAGTGCCAACTCACCAAGTTCAGATACTGCTCTATGCCCATGAGGTCTTTCAGTTATACATTGTCTCAACCTCAATGGTATGTTTCAATACTCTTACCCATATTCCTTAGCTTACATGCACTGACGGCAACTTTAGGAATTCAGGAGTATCACACAAACACATTCATGCTTTCACACCCTGTGCACAGCTGGAGAATGCATGATGTAACTGGAGCGATATTAGCCTAATGTCCTAATCCCCATAGTGTGGGGTTTATCGTCTTTCCATTAATTTATATAACGTGGGCATTGCTGGTATGGTCAGCAATGATTCCTGATTGCCTTTAGGAAGTTGGGGGTGAGTCCAGATCCTGAACATCTGATTCCACGGGATGTTGATCAGGAATGTCCAGAATTTAGATGATGAAAGAACTAGAGTATATTTCTAAATCAGAGTGCTGTGTGAATTTGAGGGAAATTGTGTCAGTTGTGTCTTGGTGAGCTGCCCCTATACTTCCTGTTGGCAGAGTCTGAGTGAGATGCTGTTAAATAAGCTTCAGCAAGTAAATACAGTGTATGTTGTAAGACCCACACATTCAGCCACAGTTTAGGGCAACACAGTAGAGTAGCTAGTAGAGTAACAGAATCACAATCAGGTTTATCATCAATGACACATGATGTGAAATTTGTGGCTTTCTGGCAGTAGTCCAGTGCAGAGACAGAAAAATCTATAAACAACAAAATAAGTAAATAGTTTTAATAAAGTGAATAATAAGGTTGTCATGGTCCGGACTGTGAAGTAAGCATTCCGGTTCATGGTCTGGTCCATCGATCCGTAATCCAGGTTTTCTGGTTTTCCCTTGTCCTGTTGTGTGCCTTAATTGAAGCACATGATTCTAATTTTGGGCTGGCTACATAAATAGCCCCTGGGTTCAGCTTTATTAGCTGGACTGTTCCCTTCCCCTTCCTTCTGTGGCCTTGCTTTGAAGACTCGCCTGCAACCTTGCCTGTATTGCTATTAAGTTCTACCGCTGGAGCAAGACCGGAGCCTTGCTGTGCCTAGATAAGGAACTGTCTATCATTGTTTGGAACTGTCTCTGTGTCCGTGCCTTTGCCAGGTAGGTCCGGCTGTTTGCTGCTACCTAGTGTTGGGAATTGTCTCTGTGTCCACGCCTTCGCTAGATAGGTCTGACCGTTTGCCGCTACCTTGTGTTGGGAACTGTCTCTGTATCCATGCCTTTGCTAGGTAGGTCCAGCCGTCTGCTGCTACTTTGTGTTGGGCACTGTCTCTGTGTCCATGCCTTCGCTAGGTAGGTCCGGCCGTTTGCCGCTACCTTGTGTTCGGAACTGTCTCTGCATTCTGTGTATGAGACCCGGCCCTACGTCCTGTTCCCAAAGAGGGGTCCCAGCTCTGTGTTCTGTGTATGAGTCCCAGTCCTATGTCCTGTTCCCAAGGAGGGGTCCTGGCTCTGTGTCCAATGTTCCTGTCTCCCAAGACCAAGGCTCTGTATTCCATGTTCCTGTTCTCCCTCGACCAAGGCTCTGCGTTCCTGTTCTCCCTCAACCAAGTCAAAGCTTCATGTTCTCATCCTGTCCATGTGCCTCTCGTTCTGTTCTGTAGCCTCGCCTAGTCCTGTCTCCCAAGACCACATCATGTCTTCACCTAGTTCCGGAGTCTGAGCCCAAGTCAAGACCCAGCTTTTAGGTTCTTGTCCAGTCTCTGGCTCGGAGTCTGAACCCAAGCCACGTCATGTCTTCACCTCGAGGAACCCAAGCCACGTCATGTCCTTGCCTCGAGGAACCCAAGCCATGTCCAATCCTGTACCCATGTCATGTCCTCGCCTAGTTCCGGGGTCCGAGCCCAAGTCAAGACCCAGCTTCTGGGTCCTTGTCCAGTCTCTGGCTCAGTGTCCAAGCCCAGGCTCCTAGTTCCCAGTTCCTAGTCCTGGTCCCGCTTTCCTAGCCAATGTCCTAGCCCAAGTCTGTGTTCTTGTCCCAGCTCCTACTCTGCATTCAGTCACGTCCCTAACTCTAGTCAAGTCCTGTTCCTAGTACTTCAGTGTCTGTATCTTGCATTTGGGTTTGCCACCAACACCCTCGTTGTGACAAAGGTGGTTTTCATGGGTTCATTCAGAAATCTGTTGGGGGAAGGGAAGACGTTGTACTTAAGTTGATGAGTGTGAGTATTCAGAGTCCTCTACCTCTTCTATGATGGTAGTTCTCCCTGTGACCACATGACTTTCTTTTGGACTCAAATCACATCTGAAAGATGTGTTGGTTGGTTGGTGGAATCTGGAGGAAATTGATGAGAAACTGGTAAGAATAAAAAGAAGTATTAGTGTAAATGGATGGTTGATGGTTTGTGTTGGCTTGAAGGACTGAATGGCTAATTTCTGTTGTATCTCTTTCAGATCATGTGATAATGTGCTGCTGGTGGAAGAGCTGACTGTTGATGGTGAAGCATAGATGTCAATCAAGCAATGTTCGAACTGTGGTTGAGCTTGTAGGGTATTGCTGGAGGCAAGTGAGGAATTTTCATCACACAACTGACATATGCATTTTGGATGATTGTAAAAGCTTTGTCATTTAGATTAGATTTACTACAGGATATCCACATTGTGCCTGCTCTGGTAACCACAGTATCTATATGTGTGAGCCAATTGCAATGGAAGTCAATGGTGAACCATTAAGTCAGAGGATGTTAATTGTAAGGGACTTAATGATGGTAATACAGTTGGAAGACAGAAACTCACTGTTAGAGCTTCTTGTGGGGGTACAAATGTCATTTGCCACATTGCAGTCCAAACCGAAATGTTCTCCCATGTTGGCTGCATACGGACCTGGGCTTTTCTTCTGATAGTAAGACTTGGGAAGCCCATTAATGAGGTCATGGCTGGGGATGAAAATACCTGACAAATATAAGGACTGGGCAAGAATGGGATACGTTCACTTGAATTTGACGTTAATTCAGATCAGATGAGGCATTGGGGACATGAGAGAGATTGTAAGTGAACTTGGGGAGTTGAGTTTTGACCACTGAAGGTGGGGGAGTGTGCAATACATTTCACTAAGTTTGATGTCAGTTGAGGGCAGGTACTCATGCTTTCCCAAGCATATAACAGCTTGTAATGGTAAATACCTTATAAACTTTAGCCCAGCTCAACAACTGTCGGGTTCCAGGATCCAACAGGTGCAGTAAATCCAGGAGCCTAGCTAAAAAACTGAATCACTATCACAATGAAAGCTGGTAGAAATGTTACAATATTCAAATAATTATCTCAGTTCCTCAGTGCTGATTGTCTGACGGCTCTTTGAAAATGTCCTGTAAAACCAGGTGAATATATTTCATATTTCTTACAAGCTTTTTTAGACTTTAACTATGAGTACCTATCTAAAATGATGTACTCTTGGTAGTAAAGCTGCTGACTAGTTACACTGATCAGATCAGGGAGAATATATGGAGGGAAATAAACAGTCTAATTTTTTGGCTGAGATCTTTCATCAGGACTGGAAAAGGAGGCAGGAGCAAGAGCAGGAGGAAGAGGACTACAAATTGACAGGTAGATGAGACCAGGTACAGACCTCATGTTCTGTCAGGCAAGCCTCCAATTTGATTGCATGAACATCAGAATCAGAATCAGGTTTATTATCACCGGCATGCATCGTGAAATTTGTTAATTTAGCAGCAGCAGTTCAATGCAATACATAATATAGAAGAAGAAGAAAAAAATAATAAGTGAATCAATTACAGTATACATATATAAAATAGATAAAATATTATGCAAAAATCAGAAATAATATATATTTAAAAAATGAGGTAGTGTTCACGGGTTCAATGTCCATTCAGGAATCAGGTGTCAGAGGGCAAGAAGCTGTTCCTGAATCGCTGAGTGTGTGCCTTCAGGCTTCTGTACCTCCTACTTAATGGTAACAGTAAGAAAAGGGCATGCCCTGGGTGCTGGAGGTCCTTAACAATGGACGCTGCCTTTTTGAGACACTGCTCCTTGAAGATGTCCTGGGTACTTTATAAGCTAGTACCCAAGATGGAGCCGACTAAATTTACAACCCTCTGCAGCTTCTCTCAGTCCTATACCAGGGCCGGATTAACCTAGTAGCAAAAGTAGCATATGCTATGGGCCCGCATTTTCGAGGGCCCCGCCCGCACTAAGTGCTTGCAAGCTGCAGTCTGGTGAAATCAGCATCCAATCTCATCGTATTCTCACGACTGTTAGAGTGAGTTTTGGGTAGACGATTCATTTACACTTAAATAAATGACTTCAGCCATCAGTCTTCTGTTCTTTGACAAAGTACTGTGGATTGAGTTCATAAGAATGCATTTCCTAAAAGCTGTGAACCCAGTTTCATTTGTAACAATGCATCTCTGGCGCAGCGCCTCTGAGACAAGAATGCTAAGTTTACAGATAGTTGCAAATTCAGCATATCTATGCTTTTTGAATATGAACTGTCCTCCGTTAGCACGTAACATACTAAATAATGTATTATGGATTTTAACTTTGCATTCCTAAAGGCCATGAATGCCAGTTTAGGCATATTGGCGCCGGTAGAATGAATTTAATCAGAAGATGTGAAAACTTCAAAGAATTGTCTATACTTGTAACTATGAACTGTCCTTTGTGTTTAGCAAATAAATATTGATCCTTAATCAGAAGGCAGTTAGACCTGTTCTGCCAGGGGTCTCTGCCTGCTGTAACCTTGTTTTGTCGAATAAAAAAACTGCCTTGTACCTACCAGTGATGCAACGCTCTGTGATTTCATCCATGCCACAACAACGACGATCTGGCAACACTGTTGTTTTCATGTCAGGGGAGCTGCATGCTACATGGTACAGTATGTGTGTGCAGGCGTGTGTTGGCTCCTTGCTGTGTCGTGGTGTAAATGCTCATGCAAACCTAGGAAGGGGACATAAATCATACCTATCTAAAACAACATGTGAGGAATTCATCAATCTGACTGGATCCAGCATACTGGATCACATTATCCGTGAAGTGAAGAAATACAGGTATTATTCTGTTTCATTGGATTCTACTCCAGATATATCTAATGTGGACCAGCTGACTTTGACTGTGTGCTATGTTTTGCCGTCCGGACCAGTTGAAAGATTTGTGAAGTTTTTGAATGTGGAAGGTCATAGTGCTGAACAGCTCGCTCAAAGTTTACTTGACTTTTTAAAGGAAAATGACATTGATATAAAAGACCGCTGTGGTCAAAGTTATGACAATGCCAGCAACATGAGTGGCAATTATAGTGGCTTACAAGCACGAATTAAAGAGCTGAATGAGTTTGCGGATTACATTCCATGTTATGCACATTCACTAAATTTGCTTGGAAAATGTGCTGCTGAATGTTGTCAAGAAGCATTAATTTTCTTTCAATTTGTAGAAAGCCTGTACACATTTTTTTCTGCTTCTACTTATCAGTGGAATCTCCTTTCTGCTGCATTATCTGATGGTGGTGCTCATTTGCCCATTGTGAAAAGAATGTCAGATACCAGGTGGTCAGCTCGTGAAGATGCAACAAAAGCACTTTTACACAGCTTTTCTGCAATAAAACAAGTCTTGGATGACATTTCAAATAACAATGATCAGAAGGCAGAGTGTTGACAACAGGCTCGTGGACTACTTTCAGTCATGATGAAGTTGGAAACAGGAATAATGGTCATCTTGTGGGATCAAGTATTACAGCATTTTCAAATGACCAGTGCTTCTTTGCAATCTTCTGGCCAAGACTTGAACACAGCTTGTGCACTCTATGAATCCTTGCATGGATATATTCAAGCTATGTGGTCTACTTTTTCAGATATTGAGCAAAAAGTCAAGGATCTGATGAAGTGTAAAGATTATCAACAGCAAACTTGAAGAAAACACAAGCAAAATCGTGCATAGGATGACTTCAGTGGTTCCAGCACTCTTGATCCACTTGTTGAATCTCAAACGCCTTCTTAGAAGTTTAAAAGCCGAACATTTCTTGCCATTATGGACAGCTTGCTTTCTGTCCTGTCAAAAAGGCAGAAAGCTTATCTAAGGGTGAATTTTGGATTCCTTCATCAGTTACAGTCGTTTACACCTGAAGAGATCGTAAAGAGGTCATCAAATCTTATTAAATTATATCTGGAAGATCTGGAAGAAAGTCTTAACGAAGAATTTGTGCAGTTTACTGAACTGTTGAAAACTGATCTTGCTTCTCATATTAGTGCCAAACAAGACCTTGTAGACTTACGGTTGTACCGTTTGATAACTGACAATTCTTTGGAGTCATGTTTTCCAAATGTAGAAAATGCCTTGCGCATCTATTTGTCACTCATGGTTACCAACTGCAGTGGAGAACGCTCATTTTCAAACCTGAAAAGGATTAAAAATGAACTAAGGAGCACCATGGGTCAAAACAGATTGAACAATCTCACTCTAATGAGCATTGAACATGAACTTCTGTGTGAAATAGACATTTCCAGTATCATCAACAAATTTGTTCATGCTAAATCTAAAAAATCTAACTTTTAAATTGTTGTTTTGTTACTTTTGACATTTGAAATTGATACCTACATGTAAGTAATACTATTACTGAAGTGTTAGACATTTGTCGTATTATCTGGCTGTATAGCAAATGAAAAAATAGAATTACTTTACTATGCAAGTAAATAATTTATGTTTTAATACTTAGGTGCATTTTTAAAATTTAAGGCCTCTTTATAACATATGCTACATGCCCCGCACTAGCTTAATCTGGCCCTGTCCTATACAGTAGCCCCCCCCAACCCCCACCCCCCCATACCAGACAGTGATGTAGCCTGTCAGAGTGCTCTCCTTGGTACATCTATAGCAGTTTTTGAGCGTATTTGTTGATATACCTAATCTCTTCAAACTCCTAATGAAGTATAGTCACTGTCTTGCCTTCCTTATAACTGCATCGATATGTAGGGACCAGGTTAGGTCCTCAGAGATCTTGACATCCAGGAATTTGAAACTGCTCACTCTCTCCACTTCTGATCCCTCTATGAGGATTGGTATGTGTTCCTTTGTCTTACTCTTCCTGAAGTCCACAATCAGCTCTTTCATCTTACTGACGTTGAGTGCCAGGTTGTTGCTGCAGCACCACTCCACTGGTTGGCATATCTCACTCCTGTATGCCCTCTCGTCTCCTTCTGAGATTCTACCAACCATGGTTGTATCGTCAGCAAATTTATAGATGATATTTGAGCTATGCCTAGCCACACATTAATGGATATATAGAGAGTAGAGCAGTGGGCTAAGTACGCACCCTGAGGTGCACCAGTATTGATTGTCAGTGAGTTGGAGATATTATCGCCAATCCACAAGATTGTGGTCTTCTGGTTAGGAAGTTGATGATCCAGTTGCAGAGGAAGTTAGAGGCCCAGGTTCTGTAACTTCTCAATTGGGATTGTGGGAATTATGGTGTTAAATGCTGAACTATAGTCAATGAACAGCATTCTGACATAGGTGATTGTAATTAGCCAGGTGGTCTAAGGCCGTGTGAAGGGCTATTGAGATTGCATCTGCCATTGACCTGTTGTGGTCAATGGGTCCAAGTCCTTGCTGAGGCAGGAGTTTAGTCTAGTCATGACTATACTCTCAAGACTTTCAACACTGTAGATGTGAGTGCTACTGGGTGATAGTCATTAAAGCAGCTCACAGTATTCTTCTTAGGCACTGGTATAATTGTTGCTTATTGGGCTATTGCCCAATTTTTCTAACCTGGTAATTACGTCCCTTCTTCAATTTCCCATTCTGGCTACCCTCTCACCCCTTCTCCTCCTCTGTGCTCATGAGCTGCCCATCACCACTCCATGGCTCCCCTGCTCCTTTTCATTATTCCATCATCCACTTTCCTCTCCCATTAGATTCCTCCTTTTTCAGCCCTTTACCTCAACTAGATATCACCTTCCAGTTTCACATATCATCCCCCCCCCCAACTGGTCTCATTTATCACCTGCTATTTTGTACATAGAACATAGAAAACTTACAGCACAATACAGGGCCTTCGGCCCATGATGCTGTGCCGAACATGTACTTACTTTTGAAATTACGTAGGGTTACTCATAGCCCTCTATTCTTCTAAGTGTGTACCTATCCAAGAGTCTCTTAAAAGACCCTATTGTATTCACCTCCACCACCGTCGCTGGCAGCCAATTCTACGCACACACCACTCGCTGCGTGAAAAAAACCTACCCCTGACATATCCTCTGTACCTACTTCCAAGCACCTTAAAACTGTGCCCTCTCATGCTAGCCATTTCAGCCCTGGGAAAAAGCCTCTGACTATCCACATGATCAATGCCTCTCATCATTTTATACACCTCTCTCAGGTCAGCTCTTGTCCTCTGTCGTTCCAAGGAGAAAAGGCCAAGTTCACTCAATCGATTCTCATAAGCCATACTTCCCAATCCAGGCAACATCTTTGTAAATCTCCTCTGCACCCTTTCCATAGTTTCCACATCCTTCCTGTAGTGAGGTGACCAGAACTGAGCACAGTCCTCCAAGTGGGGTCTGACCGGGGTCCTATATAGCTGTAACATTACTTCTTGGCTCTTGAACTCAATCCCACAGTTGATGAAGGCCAATACACTGTATGCCTTCTTAACCAGACAGTCAACCTGTGCAGCAGCTTTGAGTGTCCTATGGACTCAGACCCCAAGATCCCTCTGAACTTCCACACTTCCAAGAGTCTTACCATTAATACTATATTCTGCCATCATATTTGACCTACCAAAATAAACCACCTCTCACTTACCTGGGTTGAACTCCATCCGCCACTTCTCAGCCCAGATTTGCGCCCTGTTGGTATCCCGCTGTAACCTCTGACAGCCCTCCGCACAATCTACAACATCCATAACCTTTGTATCATCAGCAAATTTACTAACCCATCCCTCCACTTTCTCATCCAGGTCATTTATAAAAATCATGAAGAGGAGGGGTCCCAGAACAGATCCCTGAGGCACACCACCAGTCACCAACCTCCATGCAGAATATGATCAGTCTACAACCACTCATTGCCTTCTGTGAGCAAGCCAATTCTGAATCCACAAAGCAATGTCCCCTTGGATCCCATGCCTCCTTACTTTCTCAATAAGCCTTACCAAATGCCTTGCTGAAATCCATACACACTACGTCCGAGTCAGGTTTATTGTCACCGGCATGTGACATGAAATTTGTTAACTTAGAAGCAATTCAATGCAATACATAATATAGAAGAGAAAAAAAAATTTAAAATAAATAAGTAAATAAATCAATTACAGTATATATGTATATTGAATAGATTAAAAACGTGCAAAAATCAGAAATACTGTATATTTTTTTTAAAAAGTGAGGTAGTGTCCAAAGGTTCAATGTCCATTTAGGAATTGGATGGCAGAAGGGAAGAACCTGTTCTTAAATTGCTGAGTGTGTGCCTTCAGGCTTCTGTACCTCCTACCTGATGGCAACAGTGTGAAAAGGGCATGCCCTGGATGCTGGAGTCCTTAATAATGGACACTGCCTTTCTGAAACAACACTCCCTGAAGATGTCCTGTGTACTCTGTAGGCTAGTACCCAAGATGGAGCTGACTAGATTTACAATTCTCTGCAGCTTCTTTCGATTTTGTGCAGTAGCACCCCCCCCCCCATACCAGACAGTGATGCAGCCTGTCAGAATGCTCTCCACAGTAATCTGTAGAAGTTTTTGAGTGTATTTGTTGACATGCCAAATCTCTTTAAACTTCTAATGAAGTATAGCCGCTGTCTTGCTTTCTTTATAACTACATCTATATGGTTAGATCCTCATAGATCTTGACACCCAGGAACTTGAAACTGCTTACTCTGTCCACCTCTGATTGATGATTGGCATGTGTTCCTTCATCATCTACTGCTCTTCCTTCATCAATGTGTTTAGTCACATCCTCAAAAATTCAGTCAGGCTTGTAAGTCACGACCCGCCTTTAGCAAAGCCATGATTACTATTCCTAATCATATTATGCCTCTCCAAAGGTTCATAAATCCTGCCTGTCAGGATCTTCTCCATCAGCAGCAACCACTGAAGTAAGACTCACTGGTCTATAATTTCCTGGGCTATCTCTACTCCCTTTCTTGAATAAGGAAATGACATGTGCAACCCTCCAATCCTCCAGAACCTCTTCCGTCCCCACTGATGATGTAAAGGTCATTGCCAGAGGCTCAGCAATCTCCTTCCTTGCCTCCCACAATAGTCTGGGGTATATCTCATCTGGTCCTGGTGACTTATCCAGCGTTTTGCTTTCCAAAAGCTCCAGCACATCCTCTTTCTTAACATCTAAATGCTCAAGCTTTTCAGTCCACTGTAAGTCATCCTTACAATTGCCAAGGTCCTTTTCCATAGTGAATACTGATTCAAAGTATTCATTAAGTACCTCCGCTTCCTCCTCCAGTTCCGTATACACTTGATTGGCCCCATTCTCTCACATCTTATCCTCTTGCTCTTCACATACTTGTAGAATGCCTTGGGGTTTTCCTTAATCTTGCTTGCCAAGGCCTTCTCATGGCCCCTTCTGGCTCTCCTAATTTCATTCTTTAGCTCCTTCCTGCTAGCCTTATAATCTTCTAGATCTCTATCATTACCTAGTTTTTTGAACCTTTCGTAAGCTCTTCTTTTCTTCTTGACTAGATTTTCAACAGCCTTTGTACACCATGGTTCCAATACCCTACCATCCTCTCCCTGTCTCATTGGAACGTACCTATGCAGAACTCCACACAAATATCCCCTGAACATTTGCCACATTTCTGCTGTACATTTCCCTGAAAGCACCTGCTCCCAATTTATACTTCCGGGTTCCTGCCTGATAGCTTCATATTTCCCCTTACTCCAATTAAACACTTTCCTAACTTGTCTGTTCCTATCCCTCTCCAATGCTATGGTAAAGGAGATAGAATTGTGGTCACTATCTCCAAAATGCTCTCCCACTGAGAGCCCTGACACCTGACCAGGTTCATTTCCCAATACCAGATCAAGTACAGACTCTCCTCATGTAGGCTTATTACATATTCTGTCAGGAAACCTTCCTGAATGCACCTGACAAACTCCACCCCATTTTAAACCCTTGCTCTCAGGAGATGCCATTCAATATTGGGGAAATTAAAATATCCTATCACGACAACCCTATTATTATTGCACCGTTCCAAATCTGTCTCCCTAACTGCTCCTCGATATCCCTGTCACTATTGGGCGGTCTATAAAAAACACCCAGTCGAGTTATTGACCCCTTCCTGTTTCTAACTTACACCCACAGAGAATCAGTAGACAATCCCTCCATGACTTCCTCCTTTTTTGCAGCTGTGACACTATGTCTGATCCACAGTGCCATGCCCCCACCTCTTTTGCCCCTTTCCTTGTCCTTTCTGAAACATCTAAAGCCTGGCATTCGAAGTAGCTCTTCCTGCCCCTGAGCCATCCAAGACTCTGTAATGGCCACAACATCACAGCTCCAAGTAGTGATCCACGTTCTAAGCTCATCTGCTTTGTTCATGATACTTCTTGCATTAAAATAGACACATCTTAAACCATCATTCTGAGTGCATCCCTTCTCTATCACCTGCCTACAAGCATTCTCTATTTGTTAGCCAACCACCTTTTCCTACATCTCTTCAGTTCGGTTCCCAACCCACAGCAGTTCTAGTTTAAACTCTCCCTGATTGGGGCCAATCGTCGTGGTTTCCATGCCATTGGAATCAATTGGTTGATTTGTGAAGTATCGTGTGCTTCTTGGAGTGCAACATCAAGTACACGTTAGACAAATACACACACAGGCGTCTTTACTCTGTGGGCCACTCCCTCAAGTTTTTTGGCGATCGGGGGAGGGCGACGGGAGCAGGCAATGTGATGGCTGGAAGCTCCTAGTCAAGGACCTGCACGAAAGCGGTGAATACTTGATTCAGTCGCTCAACTTTTGGACAGAAGCAGTAAAGTTGTTCAGCAGCAGTATTCACATATGAGCAGCCCTATTTAGGATCCACTCAGCTCACCCTGAACTGAGAAAGGGCTAGAAAAGGTGCCCTAAAAATAGTCTGCTTCACCCCATCCTGTCTGGAAAGCTGCATCCAGAGAGATCACCGCCATGCGGTCGAAAAACATCGAGAAGTGAAACTATGAAATTTGGAACCTGGAATATACGAACTCTGATGGATAACCCAAACACAGGCCGACCACAGAGGAGAACTGCCTTTGTTGCCCAGGAACTCCAAAAATTCAACTTTGACATTGTTGCTCTGAGTGAGACCCGCAGAGCCGGCAAAGGGCAACTAAAGGAAGAGCAAGGTCAATACATCTTTTTCTGGAAAGGACTTGACTATGACTATGACTATGGTCCTGAACAACTGAGGATCCATGGAATAGGTTTTGCCATCCGAAACAGCCTATTTCAGAAGCTGACAGAGCAACCACTGGGAATCAACAAACGTCTCATGACTCTGCCAATCCAGCTTGTCAAGAACCAACACGCCACCATCATCAGCACCTATGCTCCAACTCTGGACCCTGAAGATGAAGTAAAGATGAACTTCTACACCCAACTTGATGACGTCCTTTCCTCTGTTCCCAACAATGACAAGATCATTCTTTTGGGAGACTTCACTGCCAAAGTTGGGAAAGATCATAGGCTCTGGACTGGAATAATAAGCAAGGAAGGAGTTGGCAAGGTCAACACCAGTGGAACACTCCTCCTCACCAAATGTGCTGAACACAACCTGGTGATCACAAACACCCTATTTCGCCAGAAAAACAGGCACAAAATCTCCTGGCAGCATCCGTGCTCTAAGCACTGGCACCTCATCGACTACATCATCGTATGATCTCGGGACCAACAAGGTGTACTGATAACAAGAGCTGACGAGTGCTGGACAGACCATTGACTCATCTCGTCCACCATGAGAATGAAGATTCGGCCCAAAAGGAAACACCAAAATCAAAACACTATTAAGAAATTCAATGTTGACATCCTTCAAGACATCAACCATATACAGAAGTTCCAACAAAATCTTCAAGAACAAATCCCACCAAATCCCACAAATCCCACCATCTGTAGAAGAACACTGGAATCAATTGAAGAACGCTATCGTCACCTCCTGCAAAGAAACAATTGGGTTCAAGACGAAAAAACATCAGGATTGGTTCGATGATAATGACAAACTACTCCAACAACTCATCGACGAAAAGAGAAAAGCTTTCGTCACCTTATAAATTAACCAACAATTGGCTACCAAAAGGAAATGCTGTCAGGAATGCAAGGCTGCAGTTCAGAAGAGCACCCAGGATCTGAAAAACCAATGGTGGAGGAAGAAAGCTCAGGATATCCAACAACTAGCAGATGCCAACGACACTCGAGGCTTTTTCAATGCAACTAAAGCTATTTTTGGCCCATTCACTCACGGTCAAACCCCTCCCAAAAGCAAAGATGGTTCAACCATCCTGAAGAGCAATGCTGACATCAATTCTAGATGGAGGGAGCACTTTGAAGATCTTCTAAATCAAACAGTCTCATTTGACAGGAATGTGATTAACAACATTCCAAAACAGCCTGTTAATGACTCCCTAAGCAAAATACCAACACTTGAAGAAGTCAAGGAAGCCATCAAAACCTTGAAAACAACAAAACAACAAGGCCGCTGGACTCGATGGAATACCAGCCGAGGTCTGCAAAATTGGACGTAACCCGCTTCATTACCAACTACATCAACTTCTCATCAAGATCTGGATAAATGAAGACATACCAGCAGACTTTAGAGACTCAGCAATCATTACCATCTGCAAAAGGAAAGGCAATTGATCCGAATGCAGGAACTATTGTGGAATTTCCCTGTTAGCAACAGCAGGAAAGATCCTCACCCGCATCATGAACAACTGACTCAAGCCTTTAGCTGAGAAGATCCTTCCGGAGACACAAGCCGGTTTTAGACCATCATGTGGAGCAATCGACATGATCTTCACAGTGCAACAACTACAAGAAAAATGTTGTGAACAACTTCAATCTTTGTACATGGCATTCATCGACCTCGCCAAAACCTTTGACTCGGAATCCAGGGAACTCCTATGGGATGTCCTATCCACCTGTGGATGCTCTGAAAAGTACATTCGAATCCTGGGACTCCTCCATGATAGCATGCTTGCCACAGTCATGATCAGCAACAGTAACTGTGAGCCTCTTCAAGTTAGATCAGGAGTAAAACAGGGATGCGTGATTGCCCCAGCTTTGTTCACCATCTTCATTGCGACAATCATCCACATCATCAAGGACGACCTACCACCAAGAAACAAAATTGTCTACAGAACAGATGGCAGACTTTTCAATCTTGCCCATCTCAAGTCCAAAAGCAAGACTTCCATGAGTTCCCTCATCGAGTTCCAATACGCAGATGACAACAGTGTTGCAGGTCTCTCAGGAAATCACCTACAACAGATTCCGAAGGCCTTCAACCGTGCATGCATGAAACTTGGACTTAACATCAATTCCAAGAAGACTCAGATCATCTACCAACTGTCACCAACTGAAACAAATCGGATAGAACCATCAATTCGACTTGGCGAAACAACCCTGGAAAATGTGGACCACTTCCGGTATCTTGGAAGTCACCTGTCCTCTAATGTCAACCTTAATGACGAGATCCAACATCATCTTAAATGCATTGGAACAGGAGTCTTTCATGATCGTGACATCCGAACAGACACCAAAATATTAGTGTACAAAGCAGTGGTGATCCCAGCACTCCTGTATGCATCAAAAACCTTGACAGCATACCAATGACATCTGAAGGCACTTGAAAAGTTCCATCAAAGCTGTCTACAAAACATCTTAAATATCAGCTGGCAAGGTAGAAGAATCAACATCAGTGTGCTAAATGAAGCAAAAAAAAACAAGCATTGAAGCCTACGTCATCAAGAACCAACTAATATGGAGCGATCATGTTGTTCAGATGAAAGACGAACGTCTGCCGAAACAAATCTTCTACTCCCAGCCTAAAGAAGGGAAATGTAAAAGAGGCGGACAACAGAAGAGATTCAAAGACATCTTAAAAGCCAACATGAAGAAATGTAACATCGACATCAACAGTTGGAAAACCAATGCTAAGGACAGGAAACTCTGGCAAGCCATCATCTGAGAAGGAACAGCAACTTTCGAAACCAACAGATGTGCAGAATTAGAAGAAAAGAGAAGAAAGTGGAAAGAGAGGCAGTAACAACCAAAGCCCGATCTGCCATCTGGAACTACCTGTCCTGAAGGCAGAAGAAATTTCAAAGCCAAGATTGGACTCATAAGCCACTTGAGAGCCCATAAATAGATCAACGGAAGGAAGACCATCATCCTCGACCTTGAGGGATAGCCATAACGACAACACAGGGCCAGACTCTGTACCAGGGGCGCGACCACTGTTGCTTCCCTGGGTAGGTCGTTTCCACCCCCCCAACAGTACTCAAACATTAGTACTTATTGTTCAGGGGGACAGCCACAAGGGTATTCTCCAGTACTTGTCTCTTGCCCTTCCCTTTCCTGACTGTTACCCGCTTATCTGTCTCCTGAGGCCCTGGTGTGACTACTTGCCTACAGCTCCTATCTATCACCTCCTCATTTTCCCTGACCAGATGAAGGTCATCGAGCTACATCTCCAGTTCCCTAACACGGTCCCTAAGGAGCTGCTACTTGACGCACCTGGCGCAGATGTGGCCATCCGGGAGGCTGGGAGTCTCCTGGACTTCCTACATTTGACACACAGTACAGAATACCGGCCTCACAGACATACTTCCTATTCCTATTCTTCACAAGTAACTTACCTCACCTCGACCTGTTATTGCTGAAGCCCTGTTGAGCCAAAGCCCTCCTACTCTGACTCCCTCTACTCAGACGCCCGCTCTATAAAGCTGCCTTCTTTTTAAATTCTTCCTGCTAGTCTTAACTCGCTGACGTCCACACGCCTGTGCAGTGGTGCCTTGATCAAACCGCTGAAGAAAAAATGTCTCACAGGCTTAGCAGTCTCATGGAGAGAGGAGCCCCTGGACTATCTGGGCCAATGTTTAAATCGTCCGAACCTCGCACTAGGAACTGAGTCCCACTGCGGCGAATCATTCCAGGCCTAGATTTCGCTGCTGGAGAAGCTGTTCTAAACCTCTCCAAATTGGCTCGGTTCTTAGGGCAAACCAACCTTGCCTGCCTCTCGATCTGCCTTTCCAGTCTTTCTGGGCCGGCATTTAAATTGTCCAAGCAGCCTATTGTACCTCGCATTAGGACCCAGACCTTGCTGCGGCGAATCACTCTGGGAGCCTAGAACACTCAGTGATTCACTTTGGACCTGGAATTCAAGCAGTGAATATCAGCTGGTTATTCAAATGCTGGGAGTATCACAATTATGATATCTGACATTCATAACTCTGCAGCTGTTTCCAATATTTCACTATTTTTTTAACTTCCAATTCTGTTGACTTTTCCAATGCTATACACTTTAGAAGTTCAAAAGTTCAGTCCATGTACTGGGGAAGCTTCACATAGTCTTGTTTTGCTCAGAACATTCTACAGAAGCTTGACTAGATACAATTGATTTTTGCTTCTTGGTTTTTAGTACAGCAAAGCTATCTTTTATTCCTGGAAATTATGTTTTAATTCCTGTTTTATGAAGAGATATATTAAAATAATATTTTAATGTAACTCTTCACAAAATGGAAATTATAATTATCATGTTATTTGCTTATTACATAAAATGTTATAAGCAGAATAAACCTGCTTATTCTGCAGATGAGCTGAAGTAACCTGCTTTGTAGAGCCAGAAGAAGCAAGACTCAATGTAAATTAATGCCATGTTATTCACCACTGTCAGGGTTGTCATGACTTGAAATATTTTCCTTTTTTCTAGTAACTTGGGTTCTCAGATTTCATCATATACTTGACAGAGCCACAGAAGGACCATATTTTAAATTCAAAATACAAATAAACCATCAAACCCAATAGAATTTATTGGACCCACGAGTGAAGAACTAAAAATGTTTGGAATACGAATGAAAATAAATAGACATAGTAGCACATTGTGGGCCCCTTAGCATCAGAGCAGAGAAGGGATGAATTGCGGTACTGGACAAATAATAGTAATTACAGTGATCAATTTGGGTAAGTATAATATGGACAGACAAGTGTGCCGAGTGTAGGAAGACCCAAAGGAAAAATATGGAAAGTATATACAATTAAAACAAGGATGGTTTAGTAGAGAGTGAGTGATCAGTTAGCTAGGTGCATGTTCATAAGTATCAGAAGGTTATGAATAACTACATAAACCAACTAAGAATAGTGAATTAATAGTAAAGCAAGGCATATTTAATCACCTACTAGGTCCTGTGTGGAGCTTTGTGTAAAATTCTTGGCGCCACACTTTGGGAAGACTATCAATGTAGTGTGGTGTGAGCAGAATTATCTGCAGCTCAATGTGAAAAAGACTAAGGAGCTGGTGGTATTCCTGAGGAGAGCTAAGGTACCAGCGACTCCTGTTTCCATCCAGGGGGTCAGTGTGGACATGGTGGAGGATTACAAATACCTGGCGGTATGAATTGACAATAAACTGGACTGGTCAAAGAACACTGAGGCTGTCTACAAGAAGGGTCAGAGCCGTCTCTATTTCTTGAGGAGACTGAGGTCCTTTAACATCTGTTGGATGATGCTGAGGATGTTCTACGAGTCTGTGGTGGTCAGTGTGATCATGTTTGCTGTTGTGTGCTGGGGTAGCAGGCTGAGGGTAGCAGACACCAACAGAATCAATAAACTCATTCATAAGGCCACTGATGTTGTGGGGATGGATGGAAAATTAAAGTGGATGAATCCCCGGGACCTGACAGAGTGTTCCCTCGGACCTTGAAGGAAATTAGTGTTGAAATTGCGGGGGCCCTAGCAGTAATATTTAAAATGTCGCTGTCTACGGGTGAAGTGCCGGAGGATTGGAGAGTGGCTCATGTTGTTCCGTTGTTTAAAAAAGGATCGAAACGTAATCCGGGAAATTATAGGCCGGTGAGTTTAACGTCAGTAGTAGGTAAGTTATTGGAGGGAGTACTAAGAGACAGAATCTACAAGCATTTGGATAGACAGGGGCTTATTAGGGAGAGTCAACATGGCTTTGTGCGTGGTAGGTCATGTTTGACCAATCTGTTGGAGTTTTTTGAGGAGGTTACCGGGAAAGTGGATGAAGAGAAGGCAGTGGATATTGTCTACATGGACTTCAATAAGGCCTTTGACCAGGTCCCGCATGGGAGGTTAGTTAGGAAAATTCAGTCGCTAGGTATACATGGAGAGGTGGTAAATTGGATTAGACATTGGCTCAATGGAAGAAGCCAGAGAGTGGTGGTAGAGAATTGCTTCTCTGAGTGGAGGCCTGTGACTAGTGGTGTGCCACAGGGATCAGTGCTGGGTCCATTGTTATTTGTCATCTATATCAATGATCTGGATGATAATGTGGTAAATCGGATCAGCAAGTTTGCTGATGATACAAAGATTGGAGGTGTAGTAGACAGTGAGGAAGGTTTTCAGAGCCTGCAGAGGGACTTGGACCATCTGGAAAAATGGGCTGAAAAATGGCAGATGGAGTTTAATACTGACAAGTGTGAGGTATTGCACATTGGAAGGACAAACCAACATAGAACATACAGGGTTAATGGTAAGGCACTGAGGAGCGCAGTGGAACAGAGGGATCTGGGAATACAGATACAAAATTCCCTAAAAGTGTCGTCCCAGGTAGATAGGGTCGTAAAGAGAGCTTTTGGTACATTGGCCTTTATTAATCGAAGTATTGAGTATAAGAGCTGGAATGTTATGATGAGGTTGTATAAGGCATTGGTGAGGCCGAATCTGGAGTATTGTGTTCAGTTTTGGTCACCAAATTACAGGAAGGATATAAATAAGGTTGAAAGAGTGCAGAGAAGGTTTACAAGGATGTTGCTGGGACTTGAGAAACTCAGTTACAGAGAAAGGTTGAATAGGTTAGGATTTTATTCCCTGGAGCGTAGAAGAATGAGGGGAGATTTGATAGAGGTATATAAAATTATGATGGGTATAGATAGAGTGAATGCAAGCAGGCTTTTTCCACTGAGGCAAGGGGAGAAAAAACCAGAGGACATGGGTTAAGGGTGAGGGGGGAAAAGTTTAAAGGGAACATTAGCGGGGGCTTCTTCACACAGAGAGTGGTGGGAGTATTGAATGAGCTGCCAGACGAGGTGGTAAATGCTGTTCTTTTTTAACATTTAAGAATAAATTGGACAGATACATGGATGGGAGGTGTATAGAGGGATATGGTCCGTGTGCAGGTCAGTGGGACTAGGCAGAAAATGGTTCGGCACAGCCAAGAAGGGCCAAAGGGCCTGTTTCTGTGCTGTAGTTTCTATGGTTTCTATGGTTTCTATGGACTCTCTGATGGTGGTGTCTGAAAAGAGGATGCTGTCCAAATTGCATGCCATCTTGGACAATGTCTCCCATCCACTACATAATGTACTGGTTGGGCACAGGAGCACATTCAGCCAGAGACTCATTCCACCGAGATGCAACACAGAGCGTCATAGGAAGTCATTCCTGCCTGTGGCCATCAAACTTTACAACTCCTCCCTTGGAGGGTCAGACACCCTGAGCCAATAGGCTGGTCCTGGACTTATTTCCTGGCCTAATTTACATATTAAACTAAGTTGGCAAGGGGAAGGAAACCAAGGTGTTAGGGTCGAGGAAGAGGAAAATAAAAATAAGCCAAAAATACTGTGCAGCAAAGATAGCAAGAAGGACAGGCCGGTGAATATAGAGGATAATTTGCTGCAAAATAGAAATATAGCAAAATCTGCAACAGATACTGATCTAAATGTACTGTACTTAAATGCACGCAGTATTAGAAATAAAGTGGATGACCTTGCTGCACAGCTGCAGGTTAAAAGACATGACATTGTGGCCGTCACCGAGTCATGGCTAAATGATGGATGTGATTGGGAGCTGAGTATCCAAGGATACACAGTGTATAGGAAAGATAGGAAGGTAGGTAAAGGGGGTGGCGTGGCTCTGATGGTAAGTAATGATATCAAATCAATAGAAAGAAGGGACATAGGATCAGAAGAGGTAGAATCCTTATGGGTAGAATTAAGAAATGGCAAGGGTAAAAAGACACTAATAGCAGTTATATACAGGCCTCCAAACAGCAGCCAGGATGTGGACTACAAGTTGCAGCTGGAAATAGAAAAAGCATGTCAGAAGGAAAATGTCAAGATAATTATGGGGAATTTTAATATGAAAGTGGATTGGGAAAGTCAGGAAGGTAATGGATCTCAGGAGAGGGAGTTTGTAGAATGCCTACAGGATGGCTTTTTGGAGCAGCTTGTCCAGAAGCCCACCAGGGGACCGGCTGCTTTGGATTGGGTGCTGTGTAACGAACCTGAGGCGATTAGGGGGCTGGAGGTAAAGGAACCCCTTGGAAGTAGTGATCATAATATGATTGAGTTCAGTTTCAAATTTGAAAAGGAGAAGCTGGTATCAGGTGTATCGATATTTCAGTGGAACAGGGGAAATTACAGTGGTATGAGAGAGGAACTGGCCCAAGTCGATTGGAAAAGTAAGCTAAATAGAAGGACAGCAGAGCAGAATTGGATGAAATTCCTACAAGAAATAAGGAAAATGCAGGAAAAATATATTCCAAGAAAAAAGAAAATCATGAATGGAAAAATGGCACAAATGTGGCTAACGAGAGAGGTTAAGGCAAAAATAAAAGCAAAAGAAACGGCGTACAAGGAAGCAAAAATTAGTGGGAAAAATGAGGATTGGAAGACTTTTAAAAACTTACAGAAGGAAACTAAGAAAGTCATTAGGAAAGAAAAGATGAATTATGAAAGGAAGTTGGCGATAAACATAAAAAAGTATACTAAGAGTTTTTTTAAATATATGAAGAGTAAAAGAGTGACAAGGGTAGATACGGGACTGATTGAAAATAATGCTGGAGAAATTATAATGGATAACAAAGAGATGGCGGAGGAACTGAATGAGTATTTTGCCTCAGTCTTCACAGTGGAAGACATGAGCAATATACCTGATAGCTAGAGGTATCAGGGAGTAGAATTAGGTACAGTCAAAGTTACTAGAGAGAAAGTGCTTGGGAAGCTAAGAATAGATAAGTCTCCCGGTCCGGATGAGGTGTACCCAAGGGTCTAAAGGAGGTGGATTTGGAGATTGTGGAAGCATTGGAAATGATCTTTCAGGAATCAATAGACTCTGGCATGGTTCCGGAGGACTGGAAGGTCGCAAATGTAGTTCCGTTATTTAAGAAAGGAAGGGGGCAGCAAAAAGAAAATTACAGACCTATTAGTCTGACATCGGTAGTTGGAAAGATATTGGAGTCAATCCTCAAGGACGAGGTTATGAAACACCTCGAGGTGCACGACAAGATAGGCTGAAGCCAGCATGGTTTCATGAAGGGAAGATCCTGTCTCACCAACCTATTGGAATTTTTTGAGGTAATCTCGAATAAGATTGATAAGGGGGAGGCTGTGGATGTTGTGTATTTGGATTTTCAAAAGCCCTTCGATAAGGTGCCGCATATGAGGCTGCTTAATAAGATGAGAGCCCATGGAATTATAGGAAAGATATTGAAAAGGATGGAGCATTGGCTGATAGGCAGAAAGCAAAGGGTGGGAATAAAGGGATCCTATTCTGATTGGTTGCCGGTTACTAGTGGTGTTCTGCACGGGTCGGTGTTGGGGCCGCTTCTTTTTACAATGTATATCGATGATTTGGATTATGGATTAAATAGTTTTATGGCTAAGTTTGCAGATGACACCAAGATAAGTGGAGGAGCAGGAAATGTTGAAGAAACGGAAAGGTTGCAGAGAGTCAGTTTAGGAGAGTGGGCAAAGAAATGGCAGATGAGATACAACGTTGACAAATGTACGGTTGTACATTTCGGAAGAAGAAATAATCGGGCAGATTATTATTTAGATGGGGAGAAAGTTCAAAAATTGGAAGTGCAAAGGGACTTGGGGGTCCTCGTGCAGGATACCCTAAAGGTTAACCACCAAGTTGGATCAGCGGCAAGGAAAGCGAATGCTATGTTGGCATTCATTTCAAGAGGAATAGTGTATAAGAGTAAGGAGGTGTTGATGAGGCTCTATGGGGCATTAGTGAGACCTCATTTGGAATACTGTGTGCAGTTTTGGACCCCCTATCTTAGAAAGGATGTACTGATGTTGGAGAGAGTTCAGAGAAGATTTACGAGGATGATTCCCGGAATGCAGGGGCTAACATATGAGGAGCATTTGTCGGTTCTTGGATTGTATTCATTAGAGTATAGTAGAATGAGAGGGGTTCTCATAGAAACATTTTGAATGTTGAAAGGGTTGGACAGAGTAGATGTGGAAAGGTTGTTTCCCTTGGTGGGTGAGTCCAGGACAAGAGGCCGTAGTCTTAGAATTAAAGGGTACCCAGTTAAAACAGAGATGAGGAGAAATTTTTTTAGCCAGAGGGTCGTGGATTTGTGGAATTCGTTGCCACATACAGCTGTGGAGGCCCGATCATTGAGGGTGTTTAAGGAGGAGATTGACAGGTATCTAATTAGTCAGGGTATCAAGGGATATGGGTAAAAAGCCGGAAATTGGAACTAGATGGGTGAATAGTTTAGCTCATGGGGGAGTTGCGGAGCAGACTCGATGGGCCGAATGGCCTACTTCTGCCCTTTTGTCTTGTGATCTTGTGATTACTATTTAACTATTTATGGTTTTATTACTGTTTAATTATTTATGGTGCAACTGTAACAAAAACCAATTTCCCCCAGGATCAATAAAGTATGATTATGACTATGACTATGACTAAAGGTTGAAAGGAGGCACCCGAAGATAATGCTGGGTTTAATAGAGCTGTTGTTTGAAAAAAAAAGCAGAGAAGATGTTCCCTTTAACCTGTGCTGGAAAGTGTAATGCAGAATTGGGGAGTTCTGGGAGAACAAGTAGGGAGGAACTGTTCCCTCTGGCAAGTGGTTCAGTAACCAAATGTGGTACAGAGACACAAGAAACTGCAGGATCAGGAGCAACAAACTGTTTGCTGGAGGAACTCGATAGGTCAAAAGGCATCTTTCAACATTTCAGGTCAAAATTCTGCATCAGAATTCTGATGCAGAGGTATCAGCCTAAAATATTAACAGTTCCTCTCTCCTCTGCCCCCCCCACCAGATGCTGCTTGACCTGCTGAGCTCCTGTTTGTTGTGCCAAATATGTTATATCTGTTGTCGTTGCTAGAATCAAGAGAGGTAAGACCGTAAGGATCAGTTGGAGCTCAGCTGGCAGCACTCTGGCCTGTGAATTAGAAGGTCCGTATTGAAGCTCCAATCCAGTAATTTAAGAACAGAAGTCTAGGTTAACTCCACTGCTGTACAATTCTAGGGGAACCCTTTCAGATGAGGTGTTAGGCTTAATAGTTTTTTCCTCCAAATTGGGCATAAAATATCAAGCAGCACCATGTGAAGGACAGCTGAATCTCCTGATGTCCTAGCCAACATTGACCTCTCAAGCAATATCACTAAAACAGATTAACTTCCTACTTTACAACAGTAATTTTGCTTTCAGCATACTCCATCGGCTGGAAAGTGTTCTGGGGGGTTAATAGTCCTTGACGAGTGCCATGTCAAGGCAAGTCCTCCCATATTCATTAAGATCTAGAAAGCAGAGCTTAAAAGAGCATAACATTAGATTCTATTGGAACTTCAAGGAGCATTATTGATGTACTGCAAGAACTAATTTACAGAAATTCAAGTCAAAAGCTAGTAGTGGACCAAAGTGGTCAGATAATTGAGAGATAATTGACCGAAAGTGCTCCTTCTCAGCTATAAGATTCTATGAAAGTCTGAAACCACTCATTCAACCTCAACACTTCAATCAAAACATAACCTTCTAGTTTCTTCGGGAACTGACCACATTTCAGTTTTTTTCCATTTCCACTTCTTTTGGTTTAAGTTTCTTGATTTTATGCTATAATGCAATGTATTATTAATTTTCTACTTTTTGGAAAATATTGTATGTTACAAAGCAAAAGATGTCTGAATTGGTGATGGAACACGTCAAGCTTTGGAAATCTACATTAAGCTTCTTACAGCTAAACAACTTACTCTGTTCTGATAATGCGCCTTCATTTTTTTCTTGATTCTGCACACGTTTCCCATATCTGCCTTTCCTAAAATTTAACTGAATGAGAATTCAACTTCAATGCTAATTAATGCTCAGGAAGATGTTGTATTTAGGGCTACTGCCCACCACAACCTAGTTGAAATCATTCAATTTACAGGCTTTAGTGATATAGAGATTTCCTCAACACCGTGGACTTGAGTTGGATTTGGGTCTATGAAATGAAAGGACATTGTCACTGTATCTCCTCTGTACATGCTCTTGTATTTCAAGAAGTTGTCAGCAATTTAGGTTATTAACCAGTGGCATTTTATTCACAAGGCAATTTACATAGCCAGCATGTGTGATTATTGTTGCTTTCATTCCAAGTCCTTCTGGAATTTTCAGTCCTCAAACACTATTGCAGAACTAACCTGCAGAAGGACACATATTGTGATTCCCAAAGGATGAGAGCATTATAGGAATAATTATTGTGATTGTTGTCATCACATTTAACACATATATTACATCCCATGTTAATTAAAAAAGTAAATAAAAATAAAACAGTCTAAATAATTTCCAATGCCTTTGTGCCTTGGCACAAATTCCTTGAGATACTTGTGTGTATAGGGTCACCTTCCTGATCTATTGGTAATTGGCTGCCATCGTCTGGGGGTCTGCTGTTGAGCTTGTGTGTTCTTGAACCTTGGATGCTGCTAGTGCATCTTCTGGTGACTCCATCTCTGCTTTGCTCAATCAAGCCTTCTTCATGGTCTCCCTAAGATGGAGGTTGTTACTTCAATTCAGGACACCCATTTCCGTTGTGACCTTGTGTGCTCTGGGATGTGAGGTGTCACGTCATCAATGCCTTCTGCCCTGATTGGTGCTAGTCTGATGTAGGTTTCATTCTCAGTGTGTCTCCCACTCTTAGCAATAACAATTCTTTGGCGCTTTATTTTAATGGTGTGATTGATTTATTTAGCCACGTGTCTTCTTGCCCTCTGCACATTTGATTCCAGCAAATCTGTTATTGGGCATAAAGTCCTATTTCATCAGTTTCTAGCATCTGTACACGCCTCTTGTGCAGACAGATTTGAGTAAGGCAGAATTAGCGGTCTGTCTGATGATTCAGCATTCTCCACACCCCTTCCAGAGCTTTCTCATCACCTCCAGTATGATGTAGGAAGTGAAGTGATGTTGTCCTGTGACTTGAAGGCCTCATAAGGATGTCTGCTGTGAACTGCCCATGTCCTCAAGCTTGCAAGTGACCATTGATGACTGTGTGTTCTCCAAGAAGCCTACTGAATTTGAAACATGATCTCTTGTCACCAAGTACACTTTTCCAGTTCTGACACGATCCGATACATCTTTTGCTCAGGATGTGCCTAGACCTTGGTGAAAATGAGGCTTTCATTTTGGCTTCCCTTGCATTTCTCCACCCAGCTCCCCCATCTTCTCTTTCATTTTTGGTCAGTGTGAAGAGGGTTTTGGAGATGGTGTGAAGATGATTTTGAGTGGTATATGACAACTACACATACATATTGTTGCTCCATTTTTGTACTGATGAGACATTGCCATCCAAAGATCATAGCCAGTATTTCCTCAATTTATGTACAAACGTTTGTATACTGTGGCTGTATATCTGTCAGAGCTCTGAGGCCCCTGCAAGTTCATTGCTCCAAGCCTTTATCTGTGGTGGTAAACCAAAAAAACTGCAGAGGCTGGAAATATGAAATAAAACCACAAAAACTGGAGATATTCAGCAGCTAAAGCAGTGCCTGTGGAGGAAGAAGCAGAGTTAATATTTTAGGTCAAAAATTCTTAATCAGAAAACAGGAAAACAAGGTAGAGATTCAAGAGATTGCAGATGCTGGAATCTGGAGAAATACACAAAATGCTGGAAGAACGCAATGTGTCTGGTAGCATCTGCAGAAAGGCAGTTAATGTTTCTGGTCGAGACTATGCATCCAGACAGAAAGGAAATGAAAAAGGTGAGGGAAAGGGCTGAAGCAAGAGCTGGTAAGAGGAGAGATGAGAGGACAGATGGAGGAGGAGAGAATGGAAACAGAGACTGAGGCTCGGTGATGATAAATGGAGTTGACAAAAGGCTGCAGATGATGAAATATGATGTGAAAGGAAGGTGGACTAAGTCAGGGCAGTGGGCAGGACTGATGGGAACAATGGGGGAGTGTGTGGCAGATCCGTAGATGGAGAGGGTGGAAGGAGTGGAAAGAAACAGGGTGTTCAGGGCTGGGTAGAAGGGCAGGATTGTAGGAAGAAATGGATGGATCAGGAGTAGAGAGAAAAAAAGGCATGGGTGGGGTGGGGGTGATTTACTGGAAGCTGGAGAATTCCATGTTCATGCCATCAGGTTGCCTAAGAACAAGGTAGTTTTAAGAAGGAGGGAGACAGAGACAGGATAAAGGTAATATCTTTGACAGGGCAAAACCAGGATTGGCAGGGTTGCCTGGAGCTAGTTAGTGGTTGATGGGTTAGCAGCAGCAGTCTTTGAGTGTGAAAATGTTGACAAAGAAGTGTTAAATGTTGCAACATGCTGCCCAGCCTGCTGAGTGTTTCCAGCACTTCTTATTCTTACATCCTTCTTCAGAGGTGTCAGCTCTTTCTTATCATCAAAGTATTGCAACACAGACTCTGCAATGTGCCCGTATGCACCACCCAGTTCCCTATTTAATTGTTGAAAGGCAATTTCCATATTTGTTTTTAGTCTCTATACAACTGAATAATTTTCTTTGATGACCTCATGAATAAGGGTGGTAGCAGTGTTGCAAATTGCACGTCTAACCTGCACTGAGTTTGTAGGTCACAGATGGTGCTACAGGACAAAATTACAGCACCAGCTAGAACCCTAGCTCAATCCTGAACTGCATTACAGGTAATGAAGCACTTGTGAAATATAGTCATTGTTATAATGCAGGGAAATGCGGTAAATAAGCTTTATATACCAACTCTCATGAACTGTGAGGTGATATGTGAGGACAGCTGGTGGGCCTCTTACCCCAGCCTGTCATAGAATGTGAAGTCAGCTCCCTTGGACAGGGCAAACGAGCTCGACAGTGAGATCCAACAAGCAAGAAGGTGGTTCAGCAATGCTTTGTGGAGAGGGAAGGGCACGATAAGGCACAGAAGAAGTCATGGTCATCCACTGCAGCCAACGAAGAGCTCAGTTTGTGATGAATACTCGTACCACTGGATGCAGACTTCCAGGGATCTGTCCCAATGCAACAACTTTTCCACTTTAAAAGAGTCTCCCATACAGGTTCCATGTCATCATCGGATATGCCAGACAACCAACACACTGCCATGTTCTTTTGATTGACTTTAAATGAACAAAATTAGCACAGCCACATAATGCAGATAATGGACTGCCTTCATACAATGTTTTCAGTGAGTGCATCATACAAAAATCTTTATTTTCATCGTAACATTCAAGATGATTGTTAATACCTTCAAATTCTTTGTAGTCCTAACTTGTCAAAAGTAGTGAAATCATTTCATTTTCGCTCCCAGATGTTTCTGGCATTCCTGAAAGTTTGAAACCTCAGTAAGCAAAACGAATCTAAATTGTCTTACTGTTTATTTCTTGCCAAGTATCAGTGACAAAAAATACTGTCTTTTTGAACACAAACACATGCAACTGATGCTATTTAAAAACTGTTTTTTCTAAGCATGGTGTATGGGAGCCCAAGCATGGGAGGATGAACCCTGGGCACCCTCCCAAGCCTATGGTCAACACGCTCCTAGAAGACAGCGGCGCAGCTAACGTAGATGAACTGAATGCGAGGGAGAGGGAGAAGTGGAGAGTCCGTCATCGTGCCCGACGCCGGCCCCCTAGGCCTTAGTCAATGTAGTATGGTGTAGTGTCTCTGAGCCACACTTGTTCACACAACTGACGGTAGTTAGAAACTTTTTGGCAACAGTCTCCTTTCCCAATTAAGGGGCATAGCGTCCCAAATAAATGAAGGGAATCCCAACTATCCCAATTAGTTTTTGTTCTTGAAGAGTTGTCCGAAATAAGTGGCTGCTCCAATTAACTGATGGACCAATTAACTGGAATCCACTGTATATGTTAGCAATGTGACAGGGTAAACTCTTATCAAAATAGTGTTCTTTTTGGAGCTGCATTAGATAAATTTAGATCATGTTTTAATGTATCAGCTAAAATATGGCGCATATAATTTTGCAGCACTCTTTTGTTACTCCATTGGGGTGTCAATATAGATTATGTGCTTAAATGCCTGGAGTGAAGTTGAATTCCCTGACTCAGGGATAAGAGTGCTACCACTGAGCCAAAGTTGTCATTGTGATGATATGTCAAAGCTGACAAAGAAAAATGGCCACATGGTTAGACACCAGAGGATTGCCAGTAGACTTAAATTCCATACCATTGCCTTCAAGGGAAAAGCAAAGTAAATTGAAAAAAAGGAAAAAGAGATAGCTCAGATTATAGCAATATAGATTATAGAAATCTGTTATCAGATCAGCGTGGGTGGGTAAAACCGTTGTGATAAACAGCCAATTCCACAGTAACTAAAATGCTCGCACTGTTTTCCTAAAAACTGTCTTAATAATCAAAAGGTAAGAGAAAATCAGTGATAGTGAGCAGAAGACAGTAAAGCTAATTATTTAAAATCCATAATGTTTTTCCTCTGGTAAATTGGCAAGTATCCCATTTAAAATTAGGTGTTACGTGAAGTATTGAGGGCAGTAAAGCTGCTTTTGATTATGAGTACATTGATTTTGTTTGCTGTTCTTATTGTACAAAAAATATAGTGTTTAATATTAATTTGCAGATAAATGATTATATTTTATGGGCTGCACCTGGTAAATTGTCAGTTCACTCCCATATAACCACTGCCTTGTCTTTTCACATGTTGCTGTTGAATTCTAAAGGGCTTCTAGCATAATTATTTTGGTGCTAATGTGCCCCATTAATTCATTTGGTTCTGGGTCCAAAGAGGCAGTTAATGTCATATGCTGACAGTGACAGTCACTTGACATTCTGGCCAGTATATTTGCTTGTTTTTGTTTTTGCTGCTGTTAGCTTCTTGTTTATTCAAAATTTTAAAATTTAAAAATTTTAATTGCTAGAGAAGTTTGAATTAATAAAGGAGAGTCAACATTGATTTGTTGACTAGGCCAACTGAATATGTTTTTGGTAATGTAGAAGATTGATGAAAGGAATGTGTTGGATGTTATTATGTAGGTTTTTAGACATCTGATAAAGTCCTATTTTAAAGGTTGTTAAGCAGAATTGAACCCCATTATTCCAGGGATAGGTTAAAAGAAAAGGGTCAGTGGTGGCATGGAAATTGAAAACAGGAAGTTATGGTAAACGCAAACACGTTATGGTAAACACTTGTTTTGCAGATTGGAGAATTAGCGTTTCACAGAGGTCAGATTTTTTTACTTAATAGTGTGCGACTGAGTTAGACAAGGGCATACAGAGTAAAGTTTCCAAATCTGTGAATGGTACACAGCTTGGGAGTATAGTAAACAGGGAAGATAACAGCAAACACAAGGTTTTTGCAGGTGCTGGAAAATCTTGACCAACATGCACAGAATGCAGGAGGAACTCAGCAAATCAGGCAGTATCTATGGAGGGGAATAAGCAGTTGACAATTTGGGCAAAGATCCTCCATCAGGACCAGAAAGGAAATGGGCAGTAGACAGAGTAAGATTATATTGATACTGAAACTCAAAATTCTGAAATGCAGTGTGGTTCATGATTGAGCTGAAATAAAAAAGGCCATTGAGCTGAAGTGTGTTTCCCTCTGTCAATGCTGGCTGAGTAGCATTTTCTTTTATTTTTATGTTCCCAGCCCCCATAATTTTCTTTATTTTTCCTCCAGTCACCCACTTGCCTCTCCTTTACCCCGCCCCTTGCTCCACCTTGCTTTATTTGCCCATTATCCTTCATCCCTCCTGCGTCCACCTACTATCTCCTTTCATATCCTCCCCTCTCTCTGTACTAACTATCTGCCTCTCCACTCTTTAGTCCTGATGCAGGACCTCGGCCCAAAATGTCAGCATCTTCTGTTTATTTCCTACCGATATTATGATCTGTTGATGGTTCTCTGTTGATATTTTCTATTCCAGATCCCAGCATTTGTCCCTTGGTTTTTTCCTGCCTTTTTAAGATAATAATGAACCTTTATCAAATGCCAGGCCAAACACGGATGCATGTTTTATTAAATTCTAGTTAACTCACAATAGGAAGGGTGTGAAGGCTGAGAGAAGGTGCAAACAGATTTAGTTGCATAATTCCCGGGAAACGTTATAAGAATTGCAGGATCAAAAGGAAAGAATAGTTGAGTGGGACTAGATTGCTTCATAATGAACTGCCTAAATTGTATGGGTTGTGTGGGAGTTCTACAATTCAATATTTGCCAATCAACAAAAGCCAGTGCTGATGTGGTCTCTTCAAAATATAATCCATTGTACTTCAAAGGCTACCTTGCAGAGTAACCTCATAAATAATTTGCCCACCACAGCATTCAGAACTGAAGTCAAGGAAGTCCTAACTCTGTTCCAATAATATGATTCATTATTCTTTATATTTGTTGAATGTTGTTGTTTTTTTTTTGTTGCATGTCATGCTCTGATCAACACACCACAGCAAATTCCTAATACATGTAAATGTATATGGTGAATAAAGTTGATCCCTGATCAGTGACAGCAAGTTTCACCTAAAACATCATAATCGGAATACTGGATCACAACCTATGGAACCTGACTCTCCATTGCCTCCTGTCCTGTTGTGTCAAGTAATTATCACTGATTTTTATCAGAAAATGCTTGAGATTTTTCTAAATAAAGCTCATTCCAATCAAGTCTGATTTTAAAGTGTGCTTAGTTGTCAATGGGATATCTTCTGATCATTATTCAGACAGTGAGCTGGGATATGCCGAGTATGATTTAAGCAGGCAGATTGAGTAGTCACACACAGATCTGGAATTTGCTATAATACAATTTAATGTGCTTGATTTTGTTTGTACACTGTTACGGTGGGCTCTGCTGATCTTCGATCAACTCATAAATGTAAGACAGTCACTAATAAATCTCGTAAAAAACTGATGATATTTTACCCCGAGACTGGTTAGAATGTGGAACTTCCAAGCACATGTGTCATTTGAAAGGAGTAGAAATTAGTGTTTACAGGATTTGATGAGGTTGTGTGGAAGAGTCATTTGTATGGCACAGGCATTTGCATAGAGCATTGGTTCGAATGTTCCTGTACTGAAAATTCCATATAAAAATAATTGTATGTAATTGCAGTGCAGATAGTGACCTTATTAATGGCTCACAGAGCTGTTTTTGCCAGGATTGAGAATTGTACTGTTTCATTTCCTGCTGATCCCTGCTGCTTGTGTTTAAAAAGGGTTAGGGTTACATAAACAGGAGCAAAAGAAATCTAACCAGTTTAACATCTGAACAAGTCTGCATTTCAAATTCAACTCCTTTCTCATTGTAGAGCAAACAACTTCCTTCTGCTGGCTGACTGTTCATTAGTATATGAAAATAAATGGAAAAATGTTTTCAAGATGCTAAATTACTTGTGGTGCCTATTGCAACTGCACCGTCGTGTCGAGTAATCTTACTTGATCATAGCAATCTAAAGAACCATTGGAACAATATATAATAGGTAACCAATAGGCTTTGTTCTCTTTAGTCTGATTCATCCCTGGTAACAAACATAACAATTTCTGCAACATTCATTTGAATAGTTCTCATCATTTCATTACAGGCAGGGAGTAATAATAGTTTGGAATGTAAGCTGACATCAAATAATACAAAAAACTTACTTTGCCTCAACTTTCCTTGGCTATAATTATAGTGAGAACATGACACAGACACAGAGCATTTGAAATCTCTGTTTTGTGTAACTCAGTACGACATAGTAACACCCATGTTCGTGGGAGATTGCAATGCTCTCATTTCCTGGCACCTTGTGTAAAATGCTGGGCAGGGGAGAGCTATACTGGAACAAACCTGCCCCATGTATTAATTAATAAATCAAATAAACAGTCATTGCCTTTAATCAAGCTGAAAGCCTGGCAGGATTAGGATAGAGCTGGAGAAATTGAATTGTTTGTTGAAGATGGAAATTCATTGGAAATCCTAAGGACTGACGATGCCACTGTACTTTGCAGAAACAGTGCGCAGGACAGCAGTTTTCTTTATTCAATATGAGCTTTAGAAATGTATATACTTTCCTTATTACTGGATTTCCCAAATCAAAATATTACTCTGCCTGAAAATACATTGTTCAAGGCTCCAGTTAACAGGCAGCTTCATTGTACAGACCAGGCAAATTTGACCATGATAAGGCTCTCCTTGTGCTAACTAGCACCCCAACCCATTCCATGGCTCATTGCCTGCTTTACAGCTGCTGGGGGAGAGGCGCCTCAGCCAGTGCACTCCTGCCTGTGGGCGGCGTGACGCAGTTGTGGTCGACTGAAGATTTCAATGGACTGAAGGGTCTGGACAATGTACATACTGTATCTATGTTGTGTGGTTATATTTCACTAATATTCTATATGTGCTTGTATATACGAGGACTGGGCCTCAAGCGGCATTGTTGCCTGGCGGTGTGGCGCAGTGCCCCCTCCAGTGTTTGCTCAGTGGGAGATGGGCTCTGTTGTGGATGACTGTGAACTTGAATGAGACTAGAACAAGAGGTCATGAGCTAAAGGGGAAAGGTAAAATGATTAAGGGAAACATGAAGGGGAATTTCTTCATTCAGAGGGTGGTGAGAGGATAGAACGTACTGCAAGTGAAGGTGGTGGATAAGGATTCAATTTGAACTTTTAAGAGAAGTTTGGATAAGTGCGTGGATGGGAGGGATACAGAGTGCTATGGTCCAGGTGCAGGTCAGTGGGTCTAGACAGAATAATAGTTCAGCATGGATTAGATGGGCTGAAGGGCCCATTTCTGTGCTGTTGTGCTCTATGACTTATTCACTGTTGATAATGCTGTCTCTTCATGACAAGAGGCAAAGTGTAGATAAGCTGGCTGACTTGTTGAACAACCTTTTCAATCTACGAGGAAGTTTGGGGTATCTAAAAGCAAAACAAAACAAACCACAAATGCTGAAAATCTGAGATATAAACGGAAAACACTGGAGTTACTCAGCAGGTCAAGCAGCATCTGGGGAGAGTGTAACATGGGTAATGTTTCATAGTGATGACCTTTCAACGGAACTCGTGATGAAAGGTCATTTAAAATTGAAACTCTTAACACTTCTTCCTTCTCTGCTTGACCTATTGATGCTGGTGCCTCCAGCATCTTCTGTTTCAAGCCTAGGGGTTCTGTTTGCTTTAATTCTGTTAGACTGCCATTCTGACCACACAGTTCTCAGCCTCTGACACTGTCTTAAAGAAGCTGAGGCAGCAGGGTGGTGAAGCTAGGAGCTGCTGCTGCCTCGCAGTGTCAGAGAGCCAGGATCAGCCCCGATCTTGGGCATGGAGTTTGCACATCCTTGCTGTTACTTCACGGGCCTCCACCAGCTCTTCCAGCTTCCTTCCACATCCAAATGATGTCAGTGTTGAAGGGGCAACTGGCCACTGTAAATCACCACTGGTGCCTTTTCCAGAGAAAGTGATAAGAATGTTGGGAGAATGAAAATAGGAATCAATGTAAGGTTAGTGTAAATGGGAGACTGACAATTGATGGAGAGTTGGTGCAGTAACGGGCCTGTTTGTTGCTGTGTTGCTCTCAGCTCAGTAGAGGCCAATCTACGGCACTTCTACTTCTGGTTAGACATGTTATATCCGACGAGTCAATAGAGGTCCAGATTCAGTTCATAATCCATCCTTTTGAAACAATAAATTTGCCTGCAGTAGTTCTTCTCATACCCTTTAGACCTCATCTGGACTCATTTGATTTCATGCACCCAGCATTTATTTCCCATCCCCTATTGCCCTGAAGAAGGCAGTTGATGAGCTGCATTCTTGAACTGCTGCTGTTGTTCTGGTGAAGATGAATCCCCTCAGCTCTGATGGGGAATTCCAGAATTTATACACAGCCAAGATATTTAAAAAAGCGGCATTTCCAAGTGAAGATGGTGTGTGTATTGAAGAGGAATGTGCTGAGGTGCTTTCCCAGTCTGAGTTTCCCTCTGTAGATGACATACAATATCATCCCAAACATACCCTGCCCTTGAGATGTCTGCAGTGGGAAAGAAATAGTTACCAACTTGTTTGCAGAATGTCGATTTACTAAGAGGGTGGATGCAAGGGTCCAAGTCCCGGTTCATCCCTGGTCGTTGTGTAAAGGACACTCTGATCTGGGGGCTCACACCGAGACAAATATGAGTGTTGCTGGATGGTGATTAACTCGGCTCCGGATGCCCTTTGGTCTGCCTGAAACTTATTGGTCTTCCAGCATAACGAGATGTCTGTAAGGGAATGCTTCTGATGGGCTCACTCCACACTACAGGTGTACGTGAAGAGAGAGATGCTCTGAAGCAAGCTGCAATCAATGTTAAGGCTCTGAGGGGAAGGACTGCAGTCTAGGGCACTGTGGCTACTGTAGATGGACAGGCTGAGATAGCCCCTTTGGCCTGTGCTGAACTGTTATTCTGCTGAGTCTCACTGACCCACACCTGGATAATAGTCGTCCATACCCCTCCCATCCATGTACTCATCCAAATTTCTCTTAAGTGTTGAAATTGAAACTCCATCCACCACTTCTGGCAGTTTGTTCCATTCTTGCACCACCCTCTGAGTGAAGAAGATCCCCCTCAGTTTTCCCTTAAACATTTCACCTTTCACCCTTAACCCATGACCTCTAGTTGTAGTCTAGTTGTTGGATATTGTCTTGCATTGATTCTATTGTGTTTCTTGTACTTATTATGAATGCCTGCAAGAAAATTAATCTCAGTGGGAAATTAATCCCAACGTCAGTGGGAAAGGCCTGATTGCTTTAGCCCTATTGATACCCCTCATTATTTTGTATACCTCTTCCAAATCTCTTCTCCTTCTCCTACGCTCCAGGGAATAAAGTCCAAACCTATTCAGCCCTTCCCTATAACTCAGGTCCTCAAGTTCTGGCACCATTCTTGTAAATTTTCTCAGTATTTTTTCAATCCTATTGCTATCTTTCCTGTAGTTATGTGACTAAAACTGCTCCAAATTCTGTCCAAAATACTCCAGATTTTGTCTCACCGAAGTCCTTTACAACTTCAGTGTAACATCCCAACCCCTGTGCTTTGATTTATGAGGGTCAATGTGCTAAAGGCTCTCTTTACAGCTCTATCTGCTGTGACATCACTCTCAAGGAATTAATTATCTACTCCCAGATTCCACTATTGTACTGCATTCCACAATGCGCTACCGTGCACAGTGTCCTGCCCTGGTTTGTTCTCCAAAAGTGCAACAACTCACACCTGTCTACAATATACTCCACCTGCCATTTTTCAGCCATTTCTTCAGCTGCTCCAAATCCTTCTGCAAGTTTTGATAGCCTTCCCCATTGTCCACTATGCCCCCAATCTCAAAGTTCAAGTTTAAAGTTCAAAGTAAATTTATTATCAAAGTACATATGTGTCATCATATACGACCCTGAGATTAATTTTCTTGCAGGCATTCATAGTAAATACAAGAAACACAATAGAATCAATACAAGACAATATCCAACAGGGTGGACAAACAATCAATTTGCAAAAGACAACAAATGCTGCAAATACAAATCGAAAAAAGGAAATAACAATAAATAAATAAATAGATAGATAAGCAAGAAAACATTGAGAATATGAGACAAAGAGTCCTTGAAAGTGAGTTCATAGGTTGTGGGAAAGTTCAGTGATGGGGCAAATGAAGTTGAGTGAAGTTACGTCTTCTGGTTCAAGAGCCAGATGCCCTCACCCGCATCTCCTCCATTTCCCGCACTTCGGCCCTCACCCCATCCTCCCGCCACCACAAGAGGGACAGAGTTCCCCTTGTCCTCACCTACCACCCCACCAGCCTCCGGATCCAGCACATTATCCTCCTCAACTTCCGCCACCTTCAACAGGACCCCACCACTAAGCACATCTTTCCCTCTCCACTCCTCTGCACTTTCCGCAGGGATCTGTCCCTCCACGACTCCCTGATCCACACGTCCCTCCCCATGAATCTCTCACCCGGCACTTATCCCTGTAAGCGTAAGTGCTACACCTGTCCTTACACCTCCTCTCTTGCCACCATTCAGGGCCCCAAACAGTCCTTCCAGGTGAGGCAACACTTCACCTGTGAGTCCGTTGGGGTCATCTATTGCATCCGGTGCTCCTGGTGCGGCCTCCTCTACATCGGTGAAACCCGCGCAGATTGGGGAACCGCTTCGTCGAGCAGCTCTGCTCCGCCACAACAGACAAGATCTTCCCGTTGCCACCCACTTCAACTCTGCTTCACATTCCCATTCAGCAATGTCCATACATGGCCTCCTCTACTGCCATGATGAGGCTAAACTCAGGTTGGAGGAGCAACACCTCATATACCGTCTGGGTAGTCTCCAGCCCCTTGGTATGAACATTGAATTCTCCAACTTCCGGTAATTCCCTCCCCGTCCCTTCCCCTATCCCAGTTTCACTCTGCCCCCTCCCCCAGCTGCCTACCTCCTCCCTCTTGGTTCCGCCTCCTTCTACTACGCATTGTGTTTTCCCCCTATTCCTTCTTCACCTCTCCTGCCTATCACCTCCCTGCTTCCCCTCCCCCACCCCTTTATCTTTCCCCTTTCTGGTTTTTCACCTGGAACCTACCAGCCTTCTCCTTCCCACCCTCCCCCCACCTTCTTTATAGGGCCTCTGCCCCTTCCCTCTACAGTCCTGATGAAGGGTTCCGGCCTGAAGTGTCGACTCATCGTTTCCACGGATGCTGCCTGACCTGCTGAGTTCCTCCAGCATGTTGTGAATGTTAGTTGAAGAGCCTGATGGCAAAGGAGCCTGAACCTGATGGTGTGGGTCCTGAGGCTCCTGTACCACCTTCCTGATGGCAGCAACGAGAAGAGAGCATGACCTGGATGGAGGGGTCCTTGGTAATGGATGCTGCTTTCCTGTGACAGTGCTCTGTATAGATATGTTCAATAGTGGGGACGGCTTTACCTGTGATGGATTGGGCCAAATCCACTACTTTTTGTAGGCTTTTCTATTCAAGGGTTTCCACACCAGGCCATAAATCAGTCAGTCAACATACGCTCCAATCTTGGTGTCATCCACAAATTTGCTGATCCACTTTACCATATTCCCATCCAGATTGTTGATATAGATGACAAACAACAATGGACCGAGCACCGATCCCTGCGGCATTTCGTGATAATACACTTGGTGTACTATCTCAGGGAGTCACATGAATGGCAATGGTGCGATGTCTATTTGTGTTTTTTTAACTTAAATTCACACTGCTGTATGTACCGTATACAAATGTAAAGATGTTTTTGTACAGTTTTGTCCTTAATATATATTTTTTAGCATGAATAACGCCTATTTCTGAAATTGAAAAACATGTACTGATGGCATCAATGTATCTGAAGCCATTGGTTTTCTCTGTGGTGGGTGTCCTGTGTTTTGGATGTGTTCCTGGAATATTTCAGATGAGTGAGTGCTGAGTACTTTATGGATGGTACACATTGTGCCCACACGATGTGCCCATGATGGACAAAGAGAACACTTATGGTTATGGAAAGAACATCAACCAAAAAGGCTGATTTCGGCTCGCTGGTATAAAGTTTTTAACTGTTGTAGCAGTTGCAATTATCCAGGCAACTGGAAGTTATTCCATTACAGTGGTGACGTGTGCACCTCACAAACTGCTGGAGGAAGTGGAAGCTGAGACACTGACAATATTTCAGAAGTGTTTAAACACTCACCTGCAGTATATCGCCTCTGCCTAGAAGGTTACTAGATTAGATTATGAGGGCACTCAGTCCTCGTTTATTGTCATTTAGAAATGCATGCATTAAGAAATGATACAATGTTCCTCCAGTATGATATCACAGAAACACAAGACAGACCAAGAATAAAACTGACAAAAACACATAATTATAACATATAGTTACAACAGTGCAAAGCAATACCGTAATTTGATAAGAGCAGACCATGGGCAAGGTAAAGAAAAAAGTCTCAGAGTCCCGCTAGCCCATCATCTCACGCAGACGGTAGAAGGGAGGAACTCTCCCTGCCATGAGCTTCCAGCACTGCAAACTCGCCAATGCAGCATCCTGGAAGCACCCGACCGCAGTCCGACTCTGAGTCCGTCCAAAAACTTTGAGCCTCTGATCAGCCCTCTGACACCAAGCACCGAGCACCATCTCTATCGAGCGCTTCAACCCCAGCCCCGGCCGCCAAGCAACAGGCAAAGCCAAGGATTTGGGGCCTTCCCCTCCGGAGATTTTGGATCAGACAGTAGCTGCAGCCGCGAAGCAGACATTTCAGAAGTTTCACCAGATGTTCCTCCATGCTCTCACATCTGCCTCCATCAAATCAGAATTGTGCACGGCCTCCTACTTGACAGATAACAGATAGGTTATGAGACAAGTGCTGGAAGATGTAAAGAGTGTCAACTGGTCAGTGTGGATGTTGTGGTCTGAATGGCCTGTTTCCAGGCTTCATGACTCTATGACTTCAGTGGTTTGAACTAACCAATTGCTTTTGAGATTGTTCAGCCCTAGCTGTCACATGTCATGTTTTGTTTACTTTCCTGCCATTTTGCTTGTCATTTGTTTTACATTGTTGTGTAATTTCTCTTGTTTTCCACCTTATAACTGACCCTCCTAATACTTTTCTTTCCTTCCCTCTTGTTTCTCCAACCACTGTTGCATCAAACCTGTTATATCTGCACAAGTTCCTATCCTGACCCAATTTCTCTCCTGACAAATGCCCTATAACTCGATGAGTATGTCGAGCAACTTCTGTGTTTTTCTTTTAATTTATGTTCAAGAAAACCCAGGGTTTGATATTTTTCCCTGCACTATTTTTACAGAGTTGGATGAACAAATCAACCTGGAGAAGAGGTAAAAAACTGTGTGGCATTTTTCTCTTATCACAGATGTTCTCTGACCTGCTGATATTTATTATCCAAGTACATATATGTCACCATGTACAACCCTGAGATTTGTTATCTTGTGAACATTCACAGTAAATACAAGAAATAAAATAAAATCAATTAAAATTTACACACAAAGATGGACAACTAATGTGCAAAAGACAACAAATGGTGCAAATATAAAAAGAAAAATATAGCTAGCTAGAAAGATAGATAGAAAATATTGAGAACATGAGTTGTAGAATCCTTGAAAGTGAGATCGTAAGTTGTGGAATCAGTTCATTGCAGGGGTGAGTAAAGTTACCCACTCTGGTTCAGCAGCCTGATGGGTAAGGGGTAATAACTGTTTGTGAACCTGCTGGTGTGGGTCCTTGGGACCTTGTTCCTTCTTCCTGATGGCAGCAGAGAGAAGAGAGCATGGCCTGGATGGTGGGGGTCCTTGATGATGGATGCTGCTTTTCTGTGTCAGCTTTTCCATTCAAGGGCATTGGTGTTTCCTTACTAGGGAATGATGCAATCAGACAATATACTCTCCACCACACATCTATAGAAGCTTGTCAAATTTTTAGATGACATGCTGATTCTTCGTAAACTTCCAAGAAAGTAGAGGTGCTACTTTCTTCTTAAAGGCACTTATGTGCTGGACCCAGGGCATGATCTCTGAAATGATAAGACCAAGAAAGTTAAAGTGCAGACCTCTCCATCTCTGATCCTTTGATGAGGACTGGCTTTTGTATCTCTGATTTCCTCCTCATGAAGTCAAAAATCAGCTCCATGGTCTTGCTAACACTGAGTGAGAGGTTGTTGTTGTGGAATCACACAGCCAGAATTTTCAGTCTCCTTCCTATACGCCAACTCGTTTCCACCTTCGATTCACCTGTTTTTATATCAAATTTCCAGTATTGCCCTTTTTTTAGATGTTCATTTACACTTGAAATGCCAAAACCTGGGCATAGCTACAAGCAGAGAGCTGATCGGAGGGATGATGTTAGATAGCTTGGAATTAACAGGCTGAATTTACTTCATAAACTTATATAATTCTGCAACAAATAATGTGTCTTGTTTGTATAGGTGCATAATATCTACTGAAACGTAGATTCTCCCCATAGCCGAACGATTTTATAACCCTATCCAAAAGAACCTAACGGGGCCTAAATTATTATGACATGTAAGATTACAATATATATTCACAAATTAAGCCATGATCTAATAAATGTATGCAAAGTAGGTTATGTTAGCAAACAGATGTTTCACTGTATTTGAATCTTCTAAGCCCATTTTTGGGAAAGTTTGATGCCTATAATTAGCCTACTGTATGGACTAGCACATTAATAAATTATACAAATTTACATATGCTAATTGTACAGGCTTTTCCCTAAAATAAATACAAGCCTTTCCTAATTAAATCTGTAGAGTATGCCCATTATGTCATTAGTGATAAAGTAATAATTAATTATACCAATTAGGTTTTAAGTAAGTGTACAAATGAGGCTGCAAAAACTATCCTCCTCAGTAAGCCAAATGCAAATAAGAAATACCTGTTCAAAATTTTCTAAAAGTTAAGAAGATGTAATTTACTTTTATAAATATGATTCTTTATAAACTACCTGGCCCAGCCATTGTTTCTTGAGGTTGTCATAACCAGGGGCTCAGTGTAGTGGGGGATAAGCTCTCACTACCAATTAAATGCCCCCAATGGTGTACATCTCAAATAGCCTCTGACAACCAAGTTCAATTCCTGGCCTTCATGTGTGGCTTAGCTACTAAGCCCAGCAGAACCGCTTCTACTGACAAGAGAAGCAGCAAAGGCAGGTTACTGGTGTCTTAAAATGAGTTGCTTTCGGCAGCTGAGGCTCATTAGAGGTGGTTGGAGGCTCCTCTAGGAGAAGGCAGACTCTGCTCTCAAAGCTCCACTGCCTTGCTGCTATACCGATTCATGGGGAAGGCTATGAGAATAACCCCGAGGAAAAATCTGGAGCTGGAGTCCCAGAGGCAGTCCCACATTGAGTTCAGTGCTGATTGGCAACTCCTGTAATGCCGCTGCTGCCCAACTGTACTGGTCTCTGTATTGGTCATTTGGATTCATCAGTTGCTTGGAGAGGGGGAGCCTGCTTCATGGACAACAGCTTACTTTCCGTATCACCATGCCTTAGCCTGCATACTGGCTTGCGCATTGTAGACAGCTAGGACACAACATCCATTGTCGACCCTGCTCAATGGTGGGCCTCCAGGCCAAGCCATATGTGTTGTGTCATAAATCCAGGCCTTGAAGCTCCCCCACTGATTCTGATCTTAGTCTCATCATGATGACATAGGAGCACTCAACCTTGTCACAACTTTTGTAGGGAGTGAACTTAAAGTATATCAGATGAAATTAGATCCTGCCCTCCCCCTGTGGGTTATGTGGGAAATGGTGGTCAAATTCATGAGATGTATGGACTTACGCAGAGGGAGAAAGGAATGATACCAAATAAACCAGAGTGACTCCAAGGTATAAGTAGGGTAGTACAATGTGCAAGCCAGTATGCAGGCTAAGGCATGGTGATACGGAAAGTAAGCTGTTGTCCATGAAGCAGGCTCCCCCTCTCCAAGCAACTGATGAATCCAAAAGACTTAAGTATGATAAATATTCTGGAGATGGGGTAAAGAAGGAGGAATTGTATAAATAATAGTTCTAAAAGAAACAAAGAGAAAGGCATTGGATAATAGAAACTATGCTTTGGACATAAAGCCAAAGAAAAACTAAAAGGTGTATGGTAGCTGTAAATCAAAGATTAATCCAAAAAGATGCAAGGATTATAGAAGAAGAATTATGCGTGCAACCTAAGCACAATAGATGTATGACTCAAACTGCAAAATGTAGAGTCTAAGAAGCAAATTGAATGAATTAAATGTATGTAACTAATCTACATAAGAGCCATGGCATACTACCAAGTGAGAGATATGGCTGAAAAGGGAGCAGTAGTGGAAATTTAATATACTAGACTATAAGATCTGGTATGAAAAGAACAACAGAAAGCAAAGGTAAAATGATTAAGGTAGAAATTGCTTCCAAATAAGAAAGGATATAATGAGTAAAGGGGGATTGTAGTGAGACATGTGTATCTGATGTTAAATAGTTGAACATAAACATAGAGATTCAACAAGTCTGAGGCAAAGGCAGGGTGTGTTTCTTTAGGACTTTTAATACTGTATACTGTACACATAGCTTGGGACAAACAAATCTCCACATGTCCAAAAGATAAGGATTTTTTTTTGGGAGAATGTTCTGCAGTAATATATATTGAATCTACCAAGAGAATAGGCCATATTCAATTACTAATTAGCAAGTAGGCAAAAAGATGAATGACCATTTTTAATAATGATCATTGAGTCTTAGAGTGAATATGAAATACATACTAATAATATTTTAAGTCTATTTATGCCTGATTTTCACACAATTAAATAGAGGCTGTCTTTGGTAAATTGTAGATGTCTAAGAAGTAGCAAAATGAGAGAAGATCTGGTAATTGGGATTAGTATTCTGTAGATAGTTGGTGTGGACATGATGGGCTGTTGGTCTTGTTTCAACACTGCATAACTTATTGACACCATAATGACAGAGATATGCAACAACTGAATGCCATACAAAACAACTCATTCATTTAAAGAAAAGAGCATGGATCAAAAAATAAGCAAAAACTAGTATAGATGTTGGTGACTGGAGAACATATAAAGTATGAAAGATGACAAAATAAAAAGAAAAGCATCACCAGGAGAAGTTGACTTTATGTTTAGTGGTTTACAATTTAAAGGTGCTGAAGGTTTTAACACTATTGCAAAGCCCTGGTTAAACCATAGCAGAAGTACTGTTGGTATTTATGAGTACCACTTCAAAAGGCAGTAATAACCTTGGAATAACTTTAGATAGATTGACCGGACTTTGTCCATGAGATATAAAATCAGGCTGTGTTCTTCATGTTTATGAATTCTGATTTGTCTGTAATTCAGTTTGTGAATCCCAAAAGTATAATTTTAGGCAAACTTGGCATATTGGCTATCAGCATAACTATTGCATGAAGTAGACAGGTGGAGATATGTTTTGGAGCTCCTAGACAACAGCAAAGCATGTGTCATGCTGCTGTTTATTGATTACAATTCAGCATTCAATACCATCATTACCCCAGTATAACTCAACAAACTTCCAAACCCGGGCCTCTGTACATTGCTCTGCAACTGGTCCTCATCTTCCTCATTGGCAGACCATGGTCAGTGATGACTGGTAATAACATCTCCTCCTTGTTGACAATCAACATAGAGCCCACTGCTGTACTCACTCTACACCCATGATTGTGTGGTTAGGCAGAGTTCAAACATCATCTATAAATTTGCAGATATTATTGGTGAAATCCCAAGGAGACATGCAGGAGTGATATAGTCCAGCAGCCTGAGAGGTGTTACAACCGAAACTTTGCACTCAGCATTAGCAAGACTAAGGAATCAGTTGTGGACTTCAGGAAGGGGAAATCAGGAGAATGCACATCTGTTCCTATTGAGGGGTCAGTGGTGGAGAGGGTAATCGGCTTTAAAATCTGGGGCCGTCACATGAGTACAATCATGAAGAAGGCACACTGGTGACTTGCTAGGAGTTTGCCACCAAAATGTCCTACAAACTTAAGTAGATGCATCATGGAGAACATTCAGAATGATTGCATTACAGCCTGGTATGGAGGTTCCAATGCACAGGATTACAAGTCTTAGTCAGTTCTATTATATGCAGAACTCTCCCCATCATTGAGAACAACTTCAAGAGGTAAATGGTTTCAGATGGTATAGCCCTGATCTCAACATCATCACGGCTGTGTGGATTACCTGGAGAGAGAGAAGCAAGCAAGACAGCCAAAGTCTGCAGAGGAACTGTGGCAAGTTTCCTAAGACATTTGAAACAATCTACCAGCCGATTTTCTCATAAAATTGCATGACAGTGTACCTAAGAGAATTGATGCAATTGTAAAAGCAAAGGGTTATCACACCAAATATTGATTTGATTTAGTTTATTTACTGTTTACTGCTCCTTATAGTATTTTTTCTGGTATTTAGAAACTTTTCATTTCATTATGTTTGAATGCAGCTTGGCTTTCAGAATTTTTTATATGTGCCTAAGACTTTTGCTCAGTACTGTATGTTCTATGAAGGTGGACAGGTTGGAATGAATGACTTAAACCCATGTTGTAATTATTTATCCTTCTATTCTTAACTGATGTAAGAGGCTGTAATTGGAATAAAAGCAACAGAAGGATAAATGGAAGGAAACCTTACATGGATAAGTAACAATTCCAGTTATAAGTAATGCCAAAGGTAAATAAGTGCAATGTGAATGAAAGATTTGATTTGTTTAGGGTGAAGCAAGAAAAAGAAAAGGAAGATTAAAAAGAAATCAATACGACAGTCAGCAGAAACAGCAGGCAAAACAAGAAAAGGTACACTGGAGCAAGAAAGAGATACTGGTAGGTGAAATGAGCAGCACCTGGCTAGGAAACAGAGTACAAATCTGGGAAAATGTGAAGTTGCTTGTTTATGAAGGAAAAAATTAATAAAAATTTAAAGAGAGAAAAACTATGGGAAAGGATATGGGGATCTTTGTGCATGAAATAGAGAAAACTAGCCCCCACAGGTATAGCAGGTAATAGGGAAGGCTAATGGAACGTTGACCCTTGTCTCAAGGATCAAGGAGTGTGGAGTATTTAAGAGGGGGAGATTTATTCTAAGTGCACAGAACTTAAGAAAAGTCACATGTGGAATATTATCAGATCTGGTTCTCCTAGTTAAGAAAAGCTATTGTCATTGGAGGCAGTGTTCACCAGGATTATGTCAGGTACAAAGAATCACAAAATATTTATTTCATTCTGGTATATTGCGTATGATTTTCACACTCTGGTTCCTCTGTAATGGAGAAATCAAAAGGAAGATGGTGATCTCTTTACAGAATACTGTACCAGTATTCAGTCTGGATAAGTCACCCTGAGCTTCCATTTACTTTAATTCTTCATCCCACTTCCACCTTGACTTATCTGTCTGTGGCTTCCAGCAGAGTTACAATGAAGCCCAATGCAAACTTGAGGAACAACAAATGTCTTTTATTTCCACATAGTATAACCTTTCAGAGACTGTAATGAATTCTCAAACCGTAGGTAGCTCACTCTATCTTTCTGTTTCTATCTGTCATTGTGTAGCTCAGTTTTTCTTTTATTTCATTCTCACCATTTGCAAAACACTCCTTCAAGAAAGGAATTTAATATGCTGTAATTATCTTCATTAACCTGTTTGAACTTAGCCTATCTGATATATTCCCTTTGTTCCATATTTCACTCTGTCGGTCTATCTGTTGTTCTATATGTCACTCTCCTTCTGAAAATCATCTTCTTTCTCTCTCTTTCCAATTTTGAATAAAAGGTCCTACACCAAATACATAGCTGTTTCTCCTTTTTCAGACACTCACTGACTTGAGTGTTTCCACTGTTTCCTGTTTTTGTTTCAGATTTCCAGTATTTGCATGTTTTCCTTTAATTTCCATTCAGGTAAAAAAGTCGTCCTACAAGGAAAGGTAAAGCAGCTTCAGACTTCACTCATCAGAGTTTTGAAGAATCAGTTAAGAGAAAAACTGAAACATATGATAATTTTAGGGAACAAGATTGCATAAATCCTGTGAGAATGACAGGATTTGAGCTCTGACCTGTGACCAATCCAGACATCAGAAGTTTGCCTGGAGGGGATTTCATTCAGATCCACTGTCCGAGTAGAAAGAGGCAGTGTCAGATCGCAGCAGCTTAATTGAGCTCTGACCAGTGACCAATTGGTGTTTGGGATTGATTAGCAAGAGCCAGTTAAAGGGTGGCAGTGATAAGTGTAGTGGACAGAGTTAGAGTGGGGAGGCTTTAGCTTTTCGAGGCTTCAGTGAGGAGTGGCTTCAGTCAGAGAAGGCAAAAGAAGGAAAGCTCCAGGTAAGGTTATTTTTTCCCTTCCCTTCTTTACATCGGCTCAGTTAGGACAGTAGAGATGCCAAGCCAGATAGTTGAATGCTGCTCCAGTGCGATATGGGAAATCTTGCTGGACAAATCTGTAGAGATCTTTGAGGAATTAACAAGCAGGGTGGACAAAGGAGAGGTAGGGGATGTCATTTACTTGGATTTTCAGAAGGCATTTGATAAAGTGCCACACATGGGGTTGCTTAACGAGATAAAATTCTATGGCATTACAGGCATGGAAAGAAGAATAGGTGACATGCAGGAGGCAGCAAGTGAGAATAAAAGGGGCTTTTCTTAGTCTACCGGTGACTAGTGGTATTCCTTGGGTCAGTATTGGGACCACTACTTTTCATATTGTTTGTCAATGATTTAGATATTGGAATTGATGGCTTTGTGGCAAAGTATGCAGATGACATGAAGATAGGTGGTGGGGTAAGTAGTGCTGAGGAAGCAATGCAATTGCAGCAGGACTTAGACAAATTGGAAGAATGGGCAAAAAACTGGCAGATGGAATACAATGTTGGGAAATGTATGATAATGCATTTTGGTAAAAGGAACAAAAATGCAGACTATTATCTAAATGGGGAGAAGATTCAAACATCAGAGGTGCAAAGGGACTTAGGAGACCTCATACAAGACTCCCAGAAGGTTAATTTACAGGTTGGGTCTGTGGTAAAGAAGGCAAATGCAATGTGGGCATTTATTTAAAGGGAAATAGAATATAAAAACAAGGAGATAATGCTGAGGCTTTATAAGATACTGGTCAGGCCACACTTGGAGTATTGTCAACAGTTTTGGTCCCCATATCTCAGAAAAGATGTGTTGTCATTGGAGAGAGTCCAGAGGATGTTCACGAGGATGATTCCCGGAATGAAGGGGTTAACATAGGAGGAGCGTTTGACAGCTTTGGGGCTGTACTCACTGGAATTTTGAAGAATGCATTGAGATCTCATTGAAATCTACAGAATGTTGAAAGGACTAGATAAGGTGGATGTGGAGAGGATGTTTCCTGTGGTGGGGGTATTCAGAACCAAAGGACACAGACTCAAAATTAAGGAACGACCTTTTAAAACAGAGGTAAGGTGGAATTTTTTTAGTGAAAGAGTGAATCTGTGGAATGCTCTGCCTCTGACAGCGTTGGAGGCCATATCTGTGGGTACATTTAAGGCAGAAGCTGATAGTTGCCTGATTGGCCAGGGCATGAAAGGATATGATGAGAAGACAGGTGTATGGGGTTGAGTGGGATCCAGGATCAGCCATTATGGAATGGCGGAGCAGACTCAATGGGCTGAATGGCCTAAATTTCCTCCTATGCCTATGGCCTTATGAGAAGTCGGGGAGACCTCCAGTATTCCTGACAACTACAACTGTGAGAAGTGCATCCAGCTTCTGCTTCTAACAATCTGCGTTAAGAAGCAGGAGCTAGAACCGGTTGATCTCCAGATCATTCAGGAATCCGAAGTGGTGATGGAGAGGACATATAGAGAGATAGTTACACCCAGAATCTCTGGCACTAAGTCTGCTTCTGTGACTCAGAAGGAAAGTGGGGGAGAAGTGGAACATGATAATGATAGGGTTTCATTAGTTAGGAGAAGGCACAGGGGGTTCTGTGGGTGAGGAAGAGATTTCCAGAGGGTAGGTTGCTTCCCAGTTGTCAGGGTCCGTAACATCTTGGATCAAGTCCTCAGCATTCTAAAGAGAAAGGGTGAACAGCCAGTGGTCATGGCCCATAAAAGTACCAATGACATAGATAGGATGACTGATGAGGTTCTGCATAGGGGTTTCAAGGAGTTAGATGCTAAGGATGCTGTTCAAGACCTATGTCAGGATGCTGTTCATTGACTATAGGTCAGCATTTAATACTATTATTCCCACAATCCTGATTGAGAAGTTGCAGAACCTGGGCCTCCGTACTTCCCCCTGCAATTGGATCCTCGACTTCCTAACTGGAAGACCACAATGTGTGGAGATTGGCAATAGCAACTCCTCCTCACTGACAAGCAATGCTGTTGCACCTCAGATGTGTGTGTGCTTAGCCCACTGCTGTACTCTCTATGTACACATGACTGTGTGGCTAGGCATAGCTCAAGTACCATCTATAAATTTGCTGATGATACAGCCATTGTTGGTAGAATACCAGGTGGTGACTTGAAGGCGTACAGGTGTGAGATATGCCAACTAGTGGAGTGGTGCCACAGCAACAATCTAGTACTCAATGTCAGTAAGATGAAAGAGCTGATTATGGACTTCCGGAAGGGTAAGATGAAGGAACACATACTAATCCTCATAGAGGGATCAGAAGTGAAGAGAGTGAGTAGTTTTAAGTTCCTGGGTGACAAGATCTCTGAGGATCCAATCTGGTCCCAACATATCAATGTAGTTATAAAGAAGGCAAGGCAGCGACTATACTTCATTAGGAGTTTGAAGAGATTTGGCATGTCAACAAACACACTCAAAAACTTCTATAGATGTACTGTGGAGAGCATTCTGACAGGCTGCATCACTGTCTGGTATGGAGGGGCTACTGCACAGGACCAAAAGAAGCTGCAGAGGGTTGTAAGTCTAGTCAGCTCCATCTTGGGCACTAGCCTACAAAGTACCCAGGACATCTTTAGGGAGTGGTGTCTCAGAAAGGCAACGTCCATTATTAAGGACCTCCAGCACCCAGGGCATGCCCTTTTCTCACTGTTACCACCAGGTAGAAGATACAGAAGCCTGAAGGCACACACTCAGCGAATGGGGAACAGCTTCTTCCCCTCTGCCATCCGATTCCTAAATGGATTCCCTTGGACACTACCGCACTTTTTTAATATAAAGTATTCTGTTTTTTGTACAATTTTTAATCTATTCAATATACGTATACTGTAATTGATTGATTTATTTATTATTATTATTATTTTATTGTGCTTTTTTCTTCTAGATTATGTATTGCATTGAACTGCTGCCGCTAAGTTAACAAATTTCACATCACATGCCAGTGGTAATAAACCTGATTCTGATTCTGAGTTAGGGCAGGAACTCCAGGGTTGTGATCTCAGGGTTGCTACTCATGCCATGTGCTAGTGAGGCCAAAAGTAAGAAGATTATGCAGTCTAACACATGGCGAAGGAGTTGGTTGGGCTCTCTTCCATGGAATGTGGGACATGTACAAAAGGGACAGTTTGCACCTGAACTGGAGGGGGACTAATACCCTACTGGTAAAGTTTGTTCATGCTTCATGGTGGAGTTGCAGGGGGATGGGAACCACAATGCCAAAACAGTTAATGGAGAGGATGTGGAGATAAATGTTGGTAAGACCTCAGACAAAGTCAAGAATCAAAAGGTTGAGCCTGGTGCGACTAGAGTCCTGAGCTGCATGTATTTCAATGCAAGAATTATTGTAAGAAAGGCAAATGAGCTCAGGGCATGGATCAACACTTGGAATTGTGATGTTGTAGCCATTAGTAAGACAGGATTCTGGGGTTTCATTGTTTTAGAAGTGACGGGGGTGGGGGTGATTAAAGGAGGAGGGGTGTCATTACTTGTCGGGGAAAATGTCACAGCAGTGTTCCATCAGGACAGACTGGAGAACTCAAGCAATGAGGCGTTATCAGTGGAACTGAGAAATAGGAAAGGTCCAACCAGATTAATGGGGCTATAATTACAAGCCACCCAACAGTCTGAGGGATTTAGAGAAACAAATTTGTAGAGAGATCGCAGACTGTTGCCAAAAACATAAGGTTGTTATAGTAGGTGATTTTAACTTTCCACATATTGAATGGGAATCCCATCCTGTAAAAAGACTGAAATGGCATTAATTTCTAAATATGCAAAAAGATACGTCTCATCTGTGGGTTGAGATTCTAATTTGGAGAAAGGCCAATTTTGATGGTATCAGAAATGATCTGGCAAGTGTGGATTGGGTCAGTCTGTTTTCTGACAAAGGTGTACTTGGTAAGTTGAAGGCCCTCAAAAGTGAAATTTTTGATAGTACAATGGTTGTAAGTGTCCGTAAGAATAAAATGTAAAGGTAGCAAGTGTATGGGTCATTGCGGGGCAGCAGAGGTTTTGAATCTGAGTTTTCCTTCTCCGAGGTGCGCTGCCTTCCCAGGCTAACGACCCCCACCTGCCCAAAACAAATGGTTTTTAGGTGCCAGTTACCCACCTTCACCCCTTCTCCTGTCAGTGTAAACAGTTCTGCCAGATGAAGACCAGGAGTTGGACTTGGTTATCAGAGGCTAATCTGAGATGCACTGGTATTTTAAGGAGAGGTACTACCCACAAAGTTTCGCTCTATGCTGATGATCTATTGCTTTTTATTTCTAATATTGAGACTTTGTTACCTCCTATGCTTTCTTTACTCTCCTGATTCAGCCAGTTTTCAGAATATAAATTGAATTTACATAAGAGTGAACTTTTCTCCTTGAATAATTTGGTATCAATTAATACTAACCTTCCTTCTAAAATTGTAAAAAATCAATTTACCTATTTGGGTGTAACAATTACTAAGAATTATAAACGCCTGTTTAAAGAAAACTTTCTTACCCTATTGAATTATGTGAAAAGGGCACTATCACACTGGTTGCCCCTCTCTTTTATCACTGATTGGCTGAATTAATTCTATTAAAATGAATATCCTGCCTAAATTTTTATACCTTTTTCAGGCCTTACCCATTTTTATTCCTAAATCCTTTTTTGATTCTCTTGATTCTATCCTATCTTCTTATATATGGAAAAATAGACATTCTCGATTAAATAAAGTCAATTTTCTAAAAGTTAAGAAGAATGGAGGTTTAGCTTTACCAAACTTTAGATTTTATTACTGGGCAGTCAATATACGAAATCTTACCTTTTGGTTGTATTACATTAACCATGAGGACTGTCCAGTATGGGTCTCTTTAGAAGCTAATGCTGTTAAAAAAATTTTTATCATTTCTCTTCTTGGATCCTCACTTCCCTTATCTTTAAATAAACTAACTAACAATTTGGTAGTTAAACATACTTTGAGGATCTGGTTGCAATTTAGAAAATACTTTGGTTTATTGAGATTTTCTTTTTCTAGTCCCATCTTTTCTAATTGTTTTTTAATCCTTCTATGACCGATGTAGTTTTTAAAGAATGGGATAGATTAGGTATTAAATGCTTCCAGGATCTGTTTGTTGGAGGAAGTCTCTTTTCATTTGAGCAATTGTCAGCTAAATATAGCATACCAAAAACCCACTTTTTTCTATATCTACAAATTAGAGACTTCCTGCAATCTCAATTACATACATTTCCTAAGAGTCCTGATAAGAACTTATTAGATGTAATTTCTAATTTGAAAGCTTTTCATGATGGTTCAATATCCAATATTTATGGCATGTTGTTGGGAATGAGAGAGGCTCCTTTAGACAAAATTAAAAATGCCTGGGAACAAGATTTACAGATTTCAATTTCTGAGGAAACTTGGAATGAAATTTTTAAATTGGTTAACACTTCATCATTGTGTGCTCACCACTCTCTCCTACAATTTAAAGTGGTCCATGGGGCCCACATGTCCAAAGACAAGCTATCTCGTTTTTATCTGGATATATCTCCCTATTGTGATAGATGTAACAATGGAGAGGCTTCACTAATTCATATGTTTTGGAAATGCCTGAATTTTCAAAAATACTGGAAGGAAGTATTCTAAACTTTTTCTGTACTTTTTTAAAGTAAATTTTAAGCCTAACCCTTCGACTGCTTTGTTTGGTATTGTTGGAGAAAAAGGCATAACTTTGGAGACATTTGATTTGCATATAATGGCTTTTATTTCTCCTATAGCTAGGAGGGCGGTAGCTTAAATGGAAGGATGTTGCTCTGCCTACTCACGCTCAATGGTTACGCGATGTTATGTCATGCTTAAATTTAGAGAATATCCGTTCAATTTCTGATTCTAACCAAGACTTTCAAACATTGTGGGGATCATTTTTGAACTATTTTCAAAACATTTGATTGTTGTTAAGGTACAGATGTTGGCTAATAACATAAATCACTACCTGATAGGGATTTTTTTCTGTCTTTCTTTCTTTACCAAACAGCTTCAAACTTGGTAGGGGGTTTAGATTTTCTCTATAATAAAACTATCACATTTTAATATTACAATTTAATTTAATTTACGTGTTTGATTATGAATATGAGGTACTGTGATTGTAAGTGTGACTTAAGTATAATGTATTCGGTACTATTCTATCTTTTTTTTTGATTCACAATATATATCTTCATGTATTCTGTATTGTATGTGGAAATTAATAAAAATATTGAAACAGAAAATATTGAAACAAAGATGCATGCCATTGGGAGCACTTTATAGGTAGTGGGAGCTTATCCCCACTACCACCCCGGCTATGACAACCATTTGAAACCTTGCAGCTATACCCACTCATGGAAAAGGCTTCGGGAGTAAACCTCGAGGAAGAAATCTGGAGTCGGAGCCCCTAGGTAGTTTGATGTTGATTCAATGTCATTCTGGTATCTCCTGCAGTTCAGCCGTCATCAAAACGTTATGCCTGGCATCCCTTTTGACATTAGCGTCTGGACTGAGAGGGGGATCATAATGCTTGGGCAACTCATGGTCCTCATACATCTCCTGCCCAGGATTTGGTGGCATCAATCTCCACAACCAACTCAAGACCTGGGGCGATGGGTGAGTGGCAAGAGTGACAGACATAAGATGGTGCTGGGAGCCATGAGTTACTGACCTGCACTGAGGTAGCCAAAGCAGCATGGTCGCTCACTTCTCATGAAGCAAGGGGAGTGTTCGGCAACCACGTTGGTGATGGAGCAGTCCTCTTCAGGGACCACACTGCTTTCCCCTCATGGGAAAGCGACTGGAAAAGGTGATCCAAAGAAAGCTTGCCTCACCCTATCCTGTCAGCATACCACAGCTGATTAGACATCTATTTTGTGGTCAAACTACCTCAAAACCACAAAAGAAAGAAGAACCACCAGAAAGTGAAGCGTGGAATGTCAGGACATTCATGGACAACAAGACCAATAACAGACCAGAGAGGTGAACTGCACTTGTAGGGCACGTGCTTCAGAAGTACAACGTCGACATTGCTGCGCTCAGTGAGACACGCCTGGCCAAGACTGGTGAAATCGCAGAAGAAGGGGCTGGCTACATGTTTTTCTGGAGTGGCAAAGGAAAAGATGAGGCTAGGGAAGCTGGAGTTGGCTTTGGCATCTGGACCACAATTGTCAGGAACCCAGAGTCCCTCCCCAGGGGCATCAACAATCACCTCATGATAATAAGGCTGCTTCTGGAAGCCAAGACTCATTTGACTCTGATCAGTGCCTACACACCCACCATGGCCAACACCTCTGAACAGAAAGAATTGTTCTACCAGGAACTTGGCCAGCCACTACGGTCTGGCCCCAGAGATGACAAAATCCTGCTGCTTGGTGACTTTAATGCACGAGTAGGCAGTGACCATCAGTCTTGTCTGGAAGTCATTGACAAGCATGGCCTTGGGAAGGAGAATTCAAATGGGCAGCTACCACTCACCTTCTGTGCAGAAAATGAGCTGACAGTCACCAACATCCTCTTTCAGCTTCCAGACATCCACAAGGCAACCTGGATGCACCCGTGCTCCAAGAACTGGCACCTGATTGATTGCGTGATCACAAGGCGCTGGGATATTAGGGATGTGGTCATCACCAGAGCGATGAGGTGTGCAGACTGCTGGACTGACCGCATCCTGCTGAGAAGCAAGCTGACATTTCAGATTGCCAGGGCGCACAGGCGCCAGCAGACTGATACTAAACGGAAGCTGAATATTCAATGGCTCGCTGACCCAAGCATCAAAGAAGAGCTGATCAGCATACTGGAGGAACAACTTGAGCAACTGCCTGAGGAAGCAGACGCAGAAAGAGCATGGGCTGTCTTCAGAGATATCCTGTACAGTGCTGCAAGTGCCGTTCTTGGACACTCCAAGAGAAAGCATCAGGATTGGTTCGATGAGAACCACTCTGACATTGTCACCCTTCTCAAGCAGAAGCAGGAAGCTTTGCAAACTGGCTCAGTGACAAGCAGCCAACCTCCAAACATGACCACTTGAAGCACCTCCATAGTAAGGTCCGGTTGTGGAAGATGAAAGTTCAGTAGTGGGAGGCACTACACTGACCAGAATAACACAAAGAGATTTTTTGATGATCTAAGAGCAGAGTACGGACCTTCCTCCAACATCATGGTGCAAGTCCGCTCCTTGGATGGAGTGCTTCTCACTGACAAAGGCGACATTGTCCAATGCTGGGCAGACCATTTCAACCAGCTGCTCAACAGGCCATCCCTAGACGACCAGGCCATTGAAGACATGCCCCAGCACCCAGTCTTGGAGGCCCTAGATGATCCCCCCCCACATTGATAGAAGCTAGGAAGGCAATCAACCAGCTGCAGCCAGAAAGACCCCTGGCCCGGATGGGATCCCACCAGAAGTCTTCAAGGAGGGTGGCAAAACCCTTCTTCAGAGGCTGGCAGAGCTCATGCAGCAGTTCTGAGAGAAAGCCTGTGTACCAGAGGACTTTAGGGATGCAAACTTCATCCACTTGTACAAGGACAAAGGAGACAGGGCATACCGTGACAAACACAGAGGCGTCTCTCTCCTGCGCATAGCCAGGAAGATCATGGCCTGTACCATACTGAACAGGATTACCTCTCACCTCCTTGATGACGTTGTCTCAGAGGCCCAACGTGGTTTTAGATCTAACAGGAGGACAGTGAACATGATATTTGCCGTCAGACAAATCCAGGAGAAGTGCCAGGAACAGAAACAGAATCTCTACATCCTCTTTGTGGACCTGACAAAGGCATTTGATACCGTCAGTCACACAGGCCTTTGGTACATCCTTACCAAGTTAGGCTGCCCCCCCAGGGCTGGTCAGCATTGTCAGGTCATTCTGCTACAGCATGATGGCCAGGGTCATCAAAAACGTCTGCACCTCTGACCCCTTCCTAGTTACTAACCGTGTCAAGCAGGGCTGTGTCCTCGTGCCTGCTCTGTTCAGCCTGCTGTTGATCACTCTGCTTTCTCACAGACTGATGTGGGAATAACAAAAGGACTGATGGATGCTTCTTTGATCTGCGATGCCTCAAGGCCAAGACCAAAGTGCTGGAAGCCATAGTACGAGACTTCCTCTTTGCAAATGACTGTGCTCTTGTAAGTAAGGCATCCGTTAGTCTTGTGAGCCCATGGATCTGCACCTGGAAAGTCTTCACTCTCCAGGGCGCAGGCCTGGGCAAGGTTGTATGGAAGACCGGCAGTTGCCCATGCTGCAAGTCTCCCCTCTCCACGCCACCGATGTTGTCCAAGGGAAGGGCTCTAGGACCCATACAGCTTGGCACCGGTGAAGTCGTAGAGCACTGTGTGGTTAAGTGCCTTGCCCAAGGACACAACACGCTGCCTCGGCTGGGGCTTGAACTCATGACCTTCAGGTCACTAGTCGAATGCCTTAACCACTTGGCCACTGTGCTCTTGTAGCGCACAGTGAAAGGGACCTGCAGGAGCTCGCTGACTGCCTCACTGTGGCAGCAAGAAAATTCTGACTAATCGTCAGCCTACAAAAGACTTTAGTTCTACTTCACCCAAACCCTATACCAACCCTGCGGAATCATGAATTGAGATTGAAGATATACAGCTGAACAATGTTGACGCCCTCGCCTACCTGGGAAGCTGCCACACCTCCTCCTGAAATCTAGATCCACAGGTCTCAAACGGACTTGCAGAAGCTGGGGCATCCTTTGGTAGGCTATGGATACGTGTGTGGGGAGAATGTGGCAAAGACCAAGATGGCAGTCCTGACTTCTCTGCTGTATGGCTGTGAAACATGGACCCCTTACCACAGGCACATCAAGATGCTTGTTCAGTTCCACCTGCGATGCCTTCACAAGATAATGGGCATCTCGTGGCAAGACAGAGTCCCCACCACGGAAGTGCTATGAACAGCCGAGAGCTCTGGCACAGAGACTGATCATGAAGGCTCAACTTCGATGGGTTGGACATATGGTCCGGATGGAAGACAACTGCCTTCCAAAAATGGTATCCTTTTCCAAGCCTTAGAACATAGAAGATTGAGAGGAGATTTGATAGAAGTATACGAAAATTATGAGGGCTATAGATAGTAAATGAAGGCAGGCTTTTTCCACTGAGGTTGGGTGGGCCTACAACCAAAGGTCATGGCTTAAGGGTGAAAGGTGAAAAGTTTAAGGAGAACATGAGGAGTAACTTCTTCAGTCAGAGAGTCATAACAGTGTAGAATGAGCTGCCAGCACAAGTGGTGCATGTGGTGCATGTGAGCTCAATTTGAACATTAATGAGAAGGTTGAATAGGAGCATGAATAGTAGGGATATGGATGGCAATGGTCCCTGAGCAGTTGATGGGAGTAGGCAGTTTAAGTAGTTTCAGCATGGACTAGATATGCCAAAGAACCTGTTTCGGTGCTGTACTTCTTACGATTCTAGACCACATCAAAAAGAGATGCCTCAAGTAGGTGGCAAATATCATTAAAGACCCTCATCACCCAAGAAAAGCCATTTTCTCATTACTACCATAATCAAGGAGGTACAGGACCTTGAAGACACACACTCAATGTTTTAGCAGCAGCTTCTTCACCTCCACCATCCAATTTCTGAATGGTCAATGAATCCATGAGTACTGCCTCACTATTTTGCTGTCTTTTCATATTACATATTTATTTATTTATCTTTAATATTTCTTATTGTAACAGAATATGTTTGTACTGCACTCTACTGTTGCCACAAAACAACTAATTTCAGAAGTTCAAATGTACAAAGGTTCATTTATTATCAAAGTATGTAAGGATATACAACTCTGAGATTAGTCTTCAGATAGCCACAAAACAAAGAAAACCATGGAAGTCATTCAAAGAAAAACATCAACTCCCCCCCCCCGCTAAAAAAAACAAATCGTGCATACGACAAGAACATCAAACCCCAACACACCCCCCCCCCCACACACACACACACACACACACACGAAAACTAACAAATCGTGCTACATGGCCACAAGAAAGAACAGCAACATGATCATCAAATCCTGTCACAACATCTATCAGTATTAATAAACCTGATTCTGATTCTTTGGAAATATTTTCCATGGAGACTTTGTGGTGGCAGAGTCTAAATGTATACTTAAGGTTAAGATAGATTTCTAATCAGTAAGAGAATAGCTGGTTATGAGGAAAGGACTTGTGTAAAGTGCACTTGAAGAATCTTAGATCAGCCATAATCCGAGTGAACTGCATAGCAGGTTTGTGGAAGCCGGTAGCACTCTCCTGGTCCTGCTTCTAGTGGTCAAGTGAAGGTAGGTGTCATTTTCCAATTACAATGGTTAAGCATTGACTGAGAATGACCCTGGGTCTCTTGCAGCTTTCCAAGATAACCCATGCTGAAAATCAGCTGCATCCACTGCAGAAAGAGTTATTCTAGTCAGTTATACCTTTTCCTAAAAGTTTTCTTTGACCTTTTGCAGGTAAATTGCAGCAAACATTCTGTTTATTACTGCACATTGGTACAATATTAAATTTCTGATCCTATGTGAAGGTTTAGCTCATTCAAATGAGAGCATCTTTCAGAGTGTTGACTGTTGTGATCTTGGGCAGAACTGACAGTGTGTTTACATCTTCCTGATGCTGCCAAGTGGATGGCCTTTCAGACATTATTGTTGGTCTGTTGAGATCTCACTGGCATCCATGAAGCTATACTACAGCACAAGACAGTAATTTCACTAGGAAGAGGGAGACAAAACCCACCTCATTAAAATTCCTCCTGTTTTTATGCTTTCCATACTTCGCAAATGTTTATTACTCTGCTAAGAGTCTTTTGAACATATATTCCATATAAAACTTGCTAATCATTTCGGTCATTATCCCTTTGTCTCCTTAACTAGTGTAAATATCATTCTGCAAACTTTTCAAATTGTTGAAGGAATCTGATTACAGTTTAGTATAAAACAGCATGCTTCCAAGTAACTGAGTCATTGTAACACAGTGGATATCTGTGTATATTCTTTCTCTGAGTACGTAATGGATTGTGGGAAATGAGTTACATGCCTAGCAGGAGTGCACTGTGAAACTGGAACAATTATTATGTTCCTGTGGTTTCTTTTATCCACATCTCATTCATACCAATTCGATGAGACAGTATATTCCATGTAGACTTGCTAGAAATCAGCAAAACCAGATCTGACACACCATTCCAATCCACACTTCCCCATGGAACCATAACAAAATATACCTCTTCTGATCCAGTTTTAATTTATGGCATAAAAGAGACAACAATTTCATCAAAATGAGCCAGTTAGATATATAATTAAATATAGGTATTAAATATAACCATTGATAAAAGGTTCAATCGCATTTCCAGTAGTTTGTTGGCCTTATTGCTTGGAATATTTGCTTATATATTCAGATTCCCAATGTTTGCCAGATACTTTTAGGAAATAATTCTTGAGTTAAATATCACCGAACGATGACTAATGACTAACAAGATACCACTCACACAGTGGGCTTTACATCTTCTTCTATCTTATTGTAGGTCAGCTGCGAGTAGAAAAATAATTAGGGAGAACCTGTCTGCAGGTAGACAATGTATTTGTCGAGAAGAGCTGAAAATGTACAACTGTAAGTTTGCATTCACTGAAACCAAAGCCTAACCTAAACTTAGAAAGAATATGTTGTGAAATGCACAACATTTCATCCTATACTGATTGCCTGATCTACATCACACTGTTTAGCATCTCCAGGGCATGGAAAGCACGTTGGTAACTGACTTGTGGAAGAATTTGTGACGTTGTAGCAAACTTCTAGTGCATTCAGAACAATTAATAGACTTGTCTCCATTCTCTGAAAATGACAGGGAGGGAAAAATTTAGATTGGGTTTTGAAAGTGGACACTCTAGAACCTACTCTCTGTTATATTTGCAATGATGAAATGCAAATCTCTGAAACGTGCAGCAGTCAAACAAGCCGTGACCACTTCTGTCTGTTTTACCATCACCCAAATCAATCTTTTCAGCAAATGATTGAATGTATAACCTTTAAAAAAAGCTCAGACATGGTGTTTTCATCTGCATGCCTAATCTATTTGTTGTGAGTAATATGTCTGTAATACTACAGGTTAGCACAGAAACATTTCAATTTAATATTTCAGTAAGCTTTCTGCTACCTGCTACAACTCATATTACCTTGCAAACCTTGTGAGGCCATTTAACCTCGATCCTCAGGTTTCAGGTAGTATTTGATTGAGGTTGAAGTCAATCAAACCTTTGTAGAAGAATGTGACTATAATTGCGAGTGGTATTTCAATACCCAGTTGCCCTCCTATAGTATCGGTAGCTAAATGGTCTCACAAGATCTGGGAAGTGATATGAAATTCTCAGTAGGCAGCAGGAAAGCTTTCTGAAATCTTAAGTGAAGCTCTTCGTACCAATATTAACTTTTTTCCTTGATAAACAAGTTTGCCTTGATAGATTGATAAAGCCTATCATGTCTATGCCGACCATCAATCACTCATTTATATGAAAACTATATTAATGCTAGTTTTTTCTCATCATATTCTCATCAATTCCCCAAAAATTCTACCGATGGGGGCAATTTCCAGTAGTCAACTAACCTAGTAATCCATGTGTCTTTTGGATGAAAGAGAGTATCAGAACATATGGAGAAAACCCAAAGTGGCTGCAGGAAGAGTGTGCAGACACCAGCTGAGGTCTGGGCTGAGCTTAGTCTTCACATTTTCTTCTTGCTCCAGAAGAGACAATATATACCATGTTGGATTGGGGAATCATCACACCCTAGGCTTGAGTTCTATTTTATTGACTGACACTATCATTCTTTTCACAGTTCCTGAGAAATTGCAATGCGGAGTCTAAAACATACTACAACAATTATCAAAATGTGCTACTCCTGCAGAAATCTGTATAAGATGTCAGGGAACGGTATTAGTAGGAAGAGGGCGCTGATATCTCATATTACTCACTGGAATTCAGATGATTGAGGGGGGATCTCATTGAAACCTATTGAATATTGAAAAGCCTCGAAAGGATAGATATATAGAAGATGTTTCCTGTGGTGTTGGGAGTCTAAGACCAGAGGACATAGCCTCAGAATAGATGGACATCCATATAGAATAGAGGTGAGGAGAAATTTCTTTTGCTGGAGAGTGGTGAATCTGTGGAAGTTGATGCTACAGTTGGCTGTGGAGGCCAAGTCATTGGGCATACTTAAGGCAGAGGTTAATAGATTCTTGATTAGTCAGAGCATGAAAGGGTACGGGGAGAAAGCAGGAGATTGGGGCTGAGAGCAGACTCGATGGGCCAGATGGCCTAATTCTGCTCCTATATGTTATGGTCTTATGGTTTTATTAACTCTTCAAGAAGATAAAACCAATTGTTGTGATCAACTCTGTATTGATAACCAGAGCCAAACACAAGATTTCAGTGGCTTGTTATTAAGCATAGATTTTCTCTTTCCCTTATCCAGACCGAGTCAAACCTGCAGCTAATGAAAGCTGGCAGATTAGAAATAATTCAAACTGTTGTCATAACATTATCCAATACAGGAGCAGAAAGAACTTGTGTGCTTCACATTTTGACTGTGCATTTCTGAGACTTTCTGTTTTCCATATGTGACTGGGAGATAAGATGCTGGCACACACCAATTAAACAAATGAACGGGATGCCGAGTTACCTAAATCATTAGTAGACCTACAACTGATATGGATCATTCAACATGTGCAGATGCCTTAGCTCTGGGCTATAGCAATAATTCCAACCGAGCAAGAGGAATTCAATTAAAAAGAACATAACTATATAACAACATAATTATTACTGATGCCAATTTAAATAATGGATTTAAAAGCAGCAGTAAAACCTTATGACATTAAAGGCAAAATTCATCCCATAATAACTAGAAAATATGCAAGATACGAAGTAATTTTTATTGTTCACAAATAAATTAAAGTATTAATTAGAGGGTTAATGATGATTGATTGTAGAACTATAATTATATGGGAATAGCTTCATAACTTCCAGCACTATTGGCTGGATGTCATACAATTCAGGCTTAGATTTATGTTGTTTTTTGTTGGATTTAAAATATTTCAGCACTATTATATATCTAGTTCAAATCATGTGAGAATGATTCCATCTCTTAAGCTGCCCCTTGGGATTGAGGATGACTTGCTTCAGCTCAGATTTTGTGGGTTCAGGAGTGACTTTTCAGAATGGGTAGCATGTGAAGTATTGTGCTTGTTCTATCATTTACACAAGGCTTCTTCTATGTGCTCTGAAGTCATGAGCTCAATGGCATCCAAATGCTCATTCTCCATTTTCATTGGCATAGGCCAGGGATTCTCAAGGAGCAATGCGGATGTTGCAAATTTTCAAGGAGGAGTTGAGCACATCCTTGAATCTTTTGCTCTGGTTGTCATGGTAATCTCTTTCCATGACAGAACTCAGCGTGTAGTGACTAATTATGGAGTTTAATGTCAGGCACGCAAACAAGATGGCCTGCCCAGTGGACACTACCGAGAGTAATTAAAGCCTCACAGCTGGATGTGTAGGCCTGGAGTTTTGCATATGTTGAGAGTAAGGCCCTGTTTGTTACAGTAAATGTGTTATTGCGTGCTGCAGTTTGACTAATGAGATTGGGTAATGGTGGTTCTGTTGTGAAGATACCATAGATTGAAGAGTTTCCTCTTAGTTCTGAGGAATGGCTCCATTCTGATGGAAATATTCTTGGATCCAAGAAGCAACATGGCAATGAGAAATATCGAGAAATTATATTGATGCATGACCTATAGATACCTATACTTACGAATTGGCTTCCTTGCCTAGCTGAAGAATATTAAACCCACTTCTGTGAAGAGGAAGACATGCCAGATGACCTCAAGTTGTGAGGTAACTGCAGTAATTGTCACCACCTTCATGGTGACAAATCGAATTGCAGTAACCACAAAGGGGTCTTTTCTGCTGACAGGAGGCACTTATCTTCAGGAAAAAATATTCTTAACTCCTGAATGGCAAACATTGGCCAAAATTCTATCCAGCATGCCATGGGGATCCACAAGACAATTCTAAATAAACTTTTAAATAAGAGCTTGTGAGTTGAAGAAGCTGTGGGAAAAGTCATATTCTTCCACAAACAAGATTAACCCAAGGACACAATTCACATTATCTGCTTTCTCCACAGAGGCTCTGCAGCCTGACTGTCTGCAAAGTTTCTGTAGACTTAAAAACACTTTCCATGTACTGATAAACTCAGAGCTCTTCCACATCAAAACGGATTTTATGCGTTAAAGACTTGCTTGAAAATTGAATTAAGCAATGCATGAACTTATATTGGAAAAAAAACTGGCAAAGAAGGAATAATTTTAAAGGAAAGGATTTGCAGCAAAAATTTGTCATGGTCATGATTGCTAAAACGTGTTTGCTTGTGGGGATGGGGCGTTGAAGTAAGTGGTCCTAGGTAACTTGTGCAGAAAATGTAGCCATATCTGATCGACCTGTAACACTCAAGGGACAACTACTTTGTTTCATCACTGTGCTGAGGTACATCCAGTTTTGGATTTTACTAGTTACCTGAAAGTTGAAGTTAAGAGTAGAAAACTGTGCTGGAAAAATAAAATACAAAGGCTGCAGCAGTGCATGGTATATTGTAGTTTCTTCATATAATCCTATTTCATATAATTATTTTCTAGTTCTTATTTCTTATGTCATATTATTTGCAATGTTCTACATGATATTAGTTGTACCATTGATAATTTCAATAAACCTTTAACGTGTTCTGAATAAACAGTCAACATTTTGGTCCGAGACCTTTCAGCAGTCGTAATGAAGGGTCTTGGCCTGAAACATCAACTGTTTACTCCTCTCCACAGATGTTGCCTGCCCTGCTGAGTTCCTTCAGAATTTTGTGTGTGTTGCTCTGGATATCCAGCAGCTACAGAATATCTAAATTTTCTGAGTTGTTTTGCTTGTGAGTTTTAACTATTTTCACCCTACCTGGGTTCAGGGCTGAACACGCATAATAAGCATTAGGAAGAACTACCTGTAACAAGGCTTTCAATATGAAACCCAGATAGATAACTAGAAGCCAAAACTGTGCATTATTTGGGGAAGGAATTATCATTGAAAGATGAATGGGTATGTATCATTACTGCTGTGCTGTGCCTGAGGCTGAGGCTGAGGTAATTCATCCCATAGCAAAGGGTTATCTACAGAAGAAAAAATAAACAGTCAGGTTGGGATCAGGCAAAGAATAAAATATTGCTGGGGTCAACTGAAATTTCGAAGGAATTATCTCAGCAGCAAAGTGCTTCTCTCTGAACTGCCAGTGGAACACACTGCCAAACGTGGCGGTAGAGATGCATAGATTAGGGAGATTTAAGAGACTCTTAGATACGCACATGGATGAAAAAAAATAGAGCTATGTGGAAGGAAACATCAGATAAATCTCTGAGTTTGTTAAAAGGTTGGCTGAAGAGCATGTACTGTGATGTACATTTCCATGTTTAATGTCACACACATTAAAGTTGCTGGTGAATGCAGCAGCAACTTTAATGTGTGTTGCTTGAATTTCCAGCATCTGCAGAATTCCTGTTGTTTCCATGTTTAATGTTCTGTGTTCATCCATCTAGAGGCCCGGTAGACATGGCCTTATGGTAAATCCAAAAGAAATGTAAGGATCAGTATCAACCATGTTACAGAGCTTTTTAAAAAAAACTAAGAAAAGCCTTTGACTTTATCAATCAAAAGAGACCATTGGCTGCCTGCGTTTTCACCTCCATTTTATATCAGATGCATGATGATATTCAAGCCATTACCTTAATCAGTGTGTCCACAACCAATCCAACTTCAGTGCACACTGGTGTCAGGAAGGGCTCCATCATTGCCCCAACACTTCTCTCAGTCTCAGGAAACTAGTGTGGAAGATCAGCCATGATCTTGTTGAATGACAGAGCAGACTTAATGGACAGAATGTCTCCTATTTCATGTGTTTCTATGTTTGGTATGATGCTGAAATTCACCTCCAACAACCTTACTTCTGGAGTGGAGCAAGTCTACAGACCAAATGGGAAAATGTTCTTCTCCTAGAAACAAGGTCACCTTAACTTCAGTCATCAAGATGTAGTTCACTGACAAGCATTTGGAGGCCAAGCTTATCAGTTCACTGAAGCAAGATCTATTCTGAACTCTACTGTGGCAGGGGCAACAGTTGAAGCATATTCTCAAAGCCTCCTTGAATTAGCCTGTCATGGTCCAACCACATAGGTGTCAGTAGGCTATGTTGGTCCAAGCACTTCGACGTCATGGTCAAGAAAGATTACCAACACCTCTACTTTCTCAGGAGCCTAAAGAAATTTGGCATATCCTTATTAACCCTTATTCATTTTTATTGACATGCTGTAGAAAGCATTGTGTCTAGATTGGTATTGCAACTGATTCTGCAAAAAACTGCAGAGAGTTGCGGACACAGCTCAGGACATCACGGGAACCAGTCTCCCCTCTATTGTCTCTGTCTATACTTCTTGCTGCCTCAGTAAAGCAGCCAACATAATCAAAGCCCCCACCCACCTTACACATTCTCTCTTCTCCTCTCTTCCATTGGGCAGAGGATGCAAGAACCTGAAAGCACATACTGCCTGTCTCAAGGACACCTTCCACTCTCTTGTAGTAAGTATATTAAATAGTTCCCTAGTACAATAAGTTGGATTTTTGACATCACAACCAACCTCTTTTGTGACCATGCACCTTATTGTTTACTTGCACTGCACTTTCTCTGTAGCTGTTACATTTTATTCTGTATTCTGTTATTGTTTTACCTTGTCCTGCAGCAATGCACTGTGTAATGAATTGATCTGTATGAAAAGCATGCAAGACAAGCTTTTCACTGCATCTTGGTACATGTGACTATAATGGAACAATATGAACTCCAGTTTATGCATCACCCATACCCATTCATGGGATTCTCTGACCAGTGCTAAAATGGACACGACATTTAGTATGGCTTTCAACACCTCTGATCCATTCATTGAGGTTACTATGAAACCCAGGAAGAAAATAACAGAAGAATTGCACCACCTTCCAAACTACACAAATGGCCAATCCATCAGGTCCTTCTGCCTGACGTGTGGAACAGTCTTCTGGTCTCACATTGGTTGTCAGCATGTACCTCAGGATCTAGAGCTGAAGTTATTCTCAGTTTCCAGGGACTATCTATGCAGAAGAAGAACACATCTGATGATCTTAAACAATATATTTATGATGATTTTTTGAATATAATAAATATATAATGTTCAAAATATATAACAGCACTAAATATAGCCACTTAACATAATTACAAGCATAGTGGCAATCAGTAAAATATTATCGCTCTAGCAAAATTCATGTTCAAATTTGCTCTTTATTTAAAAAAGATAATATTCCAAACTTGCAGAACTGAATGACTCTGCAAAATAAGCATGTTATTCCAACAGGTTTGCATCATATTTATCAAGGAGTCTTTCTGAACTAATTTGAAAAGCTTTACCAACAGAGAGTTGGCTGCTTTACTGAGGCAGCAAGAAGTATAGAAAGAGACAATAGAGGGGAGACTGGTTCCCGTGATGTCCTGAGCTGTGTCCGCAACTCTCTGCAGTTTTTTGCAGAATCAGTGCTCCGCCCTAGAATTCCTTTCAACAACTGGATATATAATTTTAATTCACAAAGAACAAGAACAAGAAAAAGAGAGAACACTACCCACCGGTATCAGTTATTTCTATCTCTGAACCCAACACTGCAAAGTCTTGTTCTTGTAAAAACTTTTCAATGTGAAAATGCACAACAATTTTGAACAGATTAATATACAGTATTATAAATTTGAGGCTCAATGGGTCATGACCTTTTCTCTCCATATTCCTTCTGCTACACTAAAAACAAATATAGAAAAATGTTGAAAATACTCAGTAGTTCTGGCAGCATAAATGGAGATGGAGAAATAAACATGTCTCGGCCCGGAACGTCGACTGTATTTTTTTCCATAGATGCTGCCTGACCTGCTGAGTTCCTTCAGCATTTTGTGTGTGATGTTACAGGACTAAACCCATTAGGATCTGGCAACAGGGGAAAAAAAATGAAAACGTCAAAGCAAAGACTGATGTGCTTTATTTGCCCACTCTTTCTAAGAAGGATTCACCCATCTGAGATGGATTAAATATTATTTTGTTGCAGCAACAATAAATTATAGATCGCATCTCATTTTAATGGAAGTTGATTTGATGCATAGAATAAAAGGACTGTGCAACTCTTTAATGTGACATTTACACATTAAAAGAGATAGGTTAGTGAGCAAGGTGCTCTACTTAGTGGGGAAGGGAATTAACATTTGTGACTGATTAAATATGTCAAGCATAACAAAGTGTGTAATAATATATGATCCCTTTGATAAGAACTAATATTTGAGAGACAGATCTATAGTTCAAAACATTCAAAATACAATGAAATTAATGTAATATGATTTGATATCTCCAGAAATCATAACTTGTAATTCACCAATTAATCTTCATAGAGACTAAACTTCAAAATGAAAATTTTCAGGGCAAACATTTAATGAGAGAATCACGGTATCAGTGCTCCTTTAAAAATTAAATAATTTGAATTTATTTTTGTTTTTGATGTCAGGGTGGATTAGCTGGTAGCAATAAATGTGTCTGACAAAGTGTCAGAGCATGAATGAAACTCACTGATGTCTCTGGTTTCACAGGCTTCTGTTTTAACAATGCACCATTTACTTAAGAAAATGGAATTGTTTTAGTAGTAGATTGAAGATGGAGTTGTGGATTCTACCCCATTTGAAAGTGCATAATCTTTTCCTTGGTAGAAGGGGCAAATATAAATAGAACTATACACTAATTCTGAAATGATGTTCAAAACTAAACATAGATTAGCAATGATTAACCCAGATTAATGCTGATATTGGTGATGATTCTATATGAGATTGTGTTTGAAGAGCTCCAACATACACCAAGGAGCAGTAACCTTTTCCCTACTGTAGATGATGAGGTGAGTAACTTAGGACAAATATCTCAAAACTGTCAGAACTCTATTGCCAATGTTATCCCTGCATAATCATTCAAATCCACCAGCAGGGCAAATGGATCAACATCACTGTCCTTTGCCAGACTAGCATCCACAGTACTGAGGCTCTGGCCACATACTACCAACTTCACTCGTTGAGCTACTCTATCTACATATCCAACAGCATCGTCCTGAAACAAGTTCTCTACTCTTAAGTTACATCAAGGGAGAGTAACTCCCAACACCTCCCCCGGTACATTGACAACTGCATGGGTGCTGCTTCATGTACCTATGCTGAGCTCATCAATTTCATCAACTTTGCCTCCAACTTCCGTCCTGCACCTTCTCCATCTCTAGAGACAAAATGTCAATTGACATCTTTTATAAAGCTACTCTCTGGCTAAAAAAAAAATTCCTCCTTACCTCTGTTCTAAAAGAACCCTCAATTTTGAGGCTGTTCCCTCTAGGCTGGATACCATCACCATAGGAAACATCCTCTCCATATCCACCCTGTCTAGTTATTTCAACATTTGGTAGGTTTCAATAAGATCCCCCATGCATTCTTCTAAATTCTAGTGAGTCCAGGCCCAAAACTGCCAAACCCTCCTTATGTGTTAATCCCTTCATTCCTGGAATTATCCTTGCGAACCTCCTCTGGACTCTCTCCAATGACAACACATCCTTTTTGAGATATGGGGACCAAAACTGTTGACAATACTCCAAGTGCTGCCTGACAAGTGTCTTATAAAGCCTCAGCACTATCTTTTTGTTTTTATATTCTATTCCCCTTGAAATAAATGACAACATTGCATTTGCCTTCTTTATCACAGACTAAACCGTAAATTAACCTTCTGGGAGTCTTGCACAAGGAATCCTAATTCCCCCTGCACCTCTGATGTTTGAACTTTTTCCCTATTTAGATAATAGTCTGCATTATTGTTCCTTTTACATAGAAAATAGAAAACATAGAAAATAGGTGCAGGAGTAGATCATTCGGCCCTTCGAGCCTGCACCACCATTCAGTATGATCATGGCTGATCATCCAACTCAGAACCCTGTACCAGCCTTCCCTCCATACCCCCTGATCCCTTTAGCCACAAGGGCCATATCTAACTCCCTCTTAAATATAGCCAATGAACTGGCCTCAACTGTTTTCTGTGGCAGAGAATTCCACAGATTCACCACTCTCTGTGTGAAGAAGTTTTTCCTAATCTCGGTCCTAAAAGGCTTCCCCTTTATCCTCAAACTGTGACCCCTCGTTCTGGATTTCCCCAACATCGGGAACAATCCTCCTGCATCTAGCCTGTCCAATCCCTTTAGGATTTTATACGTTTCAATCAGATCCCCCCTCAATCTTCTAAATTCCAACAAGTATAAGCCTAGTTCATCCAGTCTTTCATCATATGAAAGTCCTGCCATCCCAGGAATCAATCTGGTGAACCTTCTTTGTACTCTCTCTATGGCAAGGATGTCTTTCCTCAGATTAGGGGACCAAAACTGCACACAATACTCCAGGTGTGGTCTCACCAAGGCCTTGTACAACTGCAGTAGTACCTCCCTGCTCCTGTACTCGAATCCTCTTTCTATAAATGCCAGCATACCATTTGCCTTTTTCACCGCCTGCTGTACCTGCATGCCCAGTTTCAATGACTGGTGTATAATGACACCCAGGTCTCGTTGCACCTCTCCTTTTCCTAATTGACCACCATTCAGATAATAATCTGTTTTCCTGTTTTTGCCACCAAAGTGGATAACTTCACATTTATCCACATTAAATTGCATCTGCCATGAATTTGCCCATTCACCTAACCTATCCAAGTCACCCTGCATCCTCTTAGCATCCTCCTCACAGCTAACACTGCCACCCAGCTTCGTGTCATCCGCAAACTTGGAAATGCTGCATTTAATTCCCTTATCCAAGTCATTAATATATATTGTAAACAACTGGGGTCCCAGCACTGAGCCTTGCGGTACCCCACTGGTCACTGCCTGCCATTCTGAAAAGGTCCCGTTTATTCCCACTTTTTGCTTCCCGTCTGCCAACCAACTCTCTATCCACATCAATACCTTACCCCCAATACCGTGTGCTTTAAGTTTGCACATTAATCTCCCGTGTGGGACCTTGTCAAAGGCCTTTTGAAAATCCAAATATACCACATCCACTGGTTCTCCCCTATCCACTCTACTAGTTACATCCTCAAAAAATTCTATGAGATTTGTCACACATGATTTTCCTTTCACAAATCCATGCTGACTTTGTCCGATGATATCACCGCTTTCCAAATGTGCTGTTATCACATCTTTGATAACTGACTCTAGCAGTTTCCCCACCACCGATGTTAGGCTAACCGGTCTATAATTCCCCGGTTTCTCTCTCCCTCCTTTTTTAAAAGGTGGGGTTACATTAGCCACCCTCCAATCCTCAGGAACTAGTCCAGAATCTAAAGAGATTTGAAAAATTATCACTAATGCATCCACTATTTCTTGGGCTACTTCCTTAAGCACTCTGGGATGCAGACCATCTGGCCCTGGGGATTTATCTGCCTTTAATCCCTTCAATTTACCTAATACCACTTCCCTACTAACATGTATTTCCCTCAGTTCCTACATCTCACTGGACCCTCTGTCCCCTACTATTTCCGGAAGATTATTTATGTCCTCCTTAGTGAAGACAGAACCAAAGTAATTATTCAATTGGTCTGCCATGTCCTTGCTCCCCATAGTCAATTCACCTGTTTCTGTCTGTAGGGGACCTACATTTGTCTTAACCAATCCTTTTTCTTTTCACATATCTATAAAAGCTTTTACAGTCAGTTTTTATGTTCCCTGCCAGTTTTCTCTCATAATCTTTTTTCCCCTTCCTAATTAAGCCCTTTGTCCTCCTCTGCTGAACTCTGAATTTCTCCCAGTCCTCACCAAAATGAACCTCCTCCCTTTTTCTACCTATGCCGTTACTACCAATATGTACCACCACTTCTGGCTGCTCACCCACCCTGTTCAGGATATTGTGGACACGTTCAGAAACATTGTAGACCCTAGCACCTGAGAGGCAAATTACCATCCGTGTTTCTTTTTCCCATCCACAGAATCGCCTATCTGTCCCCCTAACTATCATCATCATTATCATCAGGTGCCGTGCCCAGTTTGAGCTTTGACTGCCATGGCCCACACACTCCTGTTTCGGGTCAAGTGGATCAATTCATTGGTATTCATTTCCAGTTCTCTGGCTGCTGCATCCATCATCATTTGTCTTTGCCTTCCTCTTGCTTTCTTCCCTTCAATCTTTCCCGCAATTACTGTGCATTCTAACTCCTCTTTCCTAATCACATGTCCAATGAAGTTACGTTGCCTTTTCATGATCTCATACATTATTTCTCTTTTTGTGCTTGCTCTGTTCATGACATCCTAGTTAGATATTCGTTTCATCCATGATATTCTTTGCATCCTCCTCAAAAACCACATCTCTGCTGCTTCAATTCATTTCCTCATGTTACTAGATGTTGTCCAACATTCTGAGCCATATAACATAACTGGATAAACAGAACATTTCAGTACTCTGAGGCGGGTTGTCATGACTAGTTTAGTGCTGGTCAGTGTACTCTTCATTCTCGTAATGGTGTCTTTTGCCATCCCTATTCTTCTTTTGATGTCCATGTCACACCTGCCATCTGATGTCACCCAGCTTCCTAAGTAGCAAAAGTTCTGTACTTGTTTTATGTCTTCCCCGTTTATTTTCAGCCTGCAGATAGGAACCTCCTTCTTTTTGGATATCACCATACATTCTGTCTTTTTGCAATTGATAGATAGACCCATTTTTGCACTTTCTTCAACAACTATATCAATTAAGTTTTGTAGTTCTTCCTCCGTACTTGCAACTAACACAGTGTCATCTGCATATCTGAAATTATTGATATTTTCACCACCAACTTTGATTCCCAAGATGTCCCTTATTATTTGTAATATTGTTTCACTGTACACATTAAACAAATCGGGAGAAAACACACCCTTATCTAACGCCTCTCTTGATTTTCGTAAACTGACTCACTTCTCCATCTATTCTTACAGTGGCAGTTTGTTCCCAGTACAGATTTCTGATTAGGCGGAGGTCTTTCGAATCTAGATCTAGTGTTTCCTGTAATATTTCAAATAACTTATTGTGTTTCACTTTAGCAAATGATTTTGTGTAGTCGATAAAACAAACAAATCTTTTTGCACTTGAATAGCTCGTTCTGATAGTATCCTTAACATTTCTTGTACCCTTGTCTTTCACAAAACCACATTGTTCTTTACCTGTTTCAGCTTGTATCTTACTTTTAGCACTTGTCATCAAAATTCTTAGAAGTATCTTGGTGATATGACTCATTAAACTTATGGTTCTATGTAATTCATATTCTATTGCTCCAGCTTTCTTAGGAAGAGTGATAAATACTGATTTTTTTTTCATCTCTTCTGGTATTATTCCAGTCTCATAAATGTCATTGGTTAAATCAGTAAGTTTTTCAATTCCATAATCTTCAAGGGTGATAATTTGTTCTATTACTAATTCATCAGGACCTAACTATAGAGTCCCCTATTATTGCTGCCATCCCCTTCACTTCCCCACCCTTCTAAACTCCAGGGCCAGGCTCATTGCCAGAGGCACGGTTGCTGTTGCTTTTCAGTTAGACTGAACCCTCCCCCCCCAAAGTACTCAAAATGGAGGGGGAATTTTATTCAAGAGTCTGATGTTTGAGGGGTAGTAACTGTTCTGGAACCTGGTGGTGTGAACACTGAGGCACCTGTATCTTCTACCTGATGGCAGCAGTGAGAAAAGAGCATGGAATGGGTGGTGGGAATCTTTGATAGTGGATGCTGCTTTTCTATGGCAATGTTTCATGTAGATGTGCTCAATGGTTGGAGGGAGGGTTTTACCTCGTGATGTACTGGGCCAGATCCACTACCTTTTGTAGGATTTTCTGCTCAACGGTATTGGTGTTCCCATACCAGGCCGTAATGCAGCCAGCACACGCTTTCCACCACACACTTATAGAGGTTCGCTGAGGTTTTCAATGACTTGCCGATTCTCCGCAGACTACTGAAGGAGTTGAGATGCTGTTGTGCTTTATTTGCAATAATATTTATATGATGGGTCCAGGACAGATCCTCTGAGAGAGCAATATGCAGGAATTTAAAGTTACTGACCCTCTCCACCTCAGATCCTCTGAAAATTACTGGCTCATGGACCTTTGGTTTCTCTATCCTGAAGTCAGCTATTAGTTCCTTGATCTTATTGATATTGAGTGAGAGCTTGTTGCTACGACACCACTCAGCCAAATATTCAAACTTCCTCCTTTATGCTGATTCATCATCCCCTTTGATACAACCCACAACCGTGGTGTCATCAGTAAAATTGATTGTGGTGTTGGAGCTCTACTTAGAGACACAGTCATAGGTGTAACCATGAGCAAATCTGCAGATGCTGGAAATTCCAGCAACACAAAATGCTGGTGAACACAGCAGGCCAGGCAGCACCTACAGGAAGAGGTACAGTCGACGTTTCAGGCCAAGACGTCGACTGTACCTCTTCCTAGAGATGCTACCTGGCCTGCTGCGTCCACCAGCATTTTTTGTGTGTGCCATAGGTGTAAAGCAGGTGGCTAAGCACACATCCCTGTGGTGCTCCTGTGCTGATGGAGATTGTGGAGGAGATGTTTTTGCCAATCTGAACTGACTGGGGTCTACAAGTGAGGAAATCCAGGATCTAATTGTACAAGGGGGTATTAAGGCCAGGTGTTGGGTTTACTGATTAGTTCAGAGTGGATGATGGTGTTAAATGCTGAGCTGTAATCAATAAAGAGCATCCTGATGTATACAGCTTTGCTGTCCAGATGTTCCAGGGTTGTGTGAAGAGTCAACAAGAGAGCATCTGCTGTAGAACTATTACTTCGATAGATGAAATGGAGTGGATCCAAGCCACCATTCAGACAGGAGCTGATATCTTACAACACCAGTCTCTGGCATTTCACCCCTGTGGATGGAAGTGCCTCTGAGCAATAGTCAGGTTACCACGCTCTTCTTTGGCACTGGTACGATTGAAGCTTGCTTGAAGCAGGCGGGTATCACACACAAACTGTGAGCAGGAGTAGGCCACTTGGGCCATTGAAACTTCCAGTCACTAATTAAGATCATGGGTTGAATTACACAATTACCATGGTGGAAGTTTAACTCACATCATTCGATTGTTAGTCTCAGCCTCCAAGTTACTTGTCTGTTAATTTCACTTATGGACCATCTCTATACGTTCTGCTTAGGTGCCTATCTCAAACAGAGTGTGCAGATGTCATACCAGACCACCTCCAATTCCACAGAACCGGAGTGGAAGCAAATTGTCCTTGACCTATATTGGAAAAGGATTTGACATTGATGTTTGTATTCAGCATGAATGCTTCCTCTTCAGGCTGATCTTGGCAACATAATCACCTCACTTACCAGTAATACTATGGAACTTGATGCTGCTATTGTTCCAGAACATGTGCCTCTATTTATCTGTGAGTGTTAAAGAGTTTTGCTTCTGTCAGCATCATAAATCTTTCTCATAATTACCCTAATAATTGTTGTGTTTATTAAGCCTTAGCAGATGGGAAATATTCAGAGCTCCATGCAATAGCCCATTAAATTTTCCTAAAGATGTGGTTTGTCTATTCATGTATAGTTTTTTTTGGTAAAATTCCATTGTATTTCACTTTTTCAGAATCAGAATCAGGCTTAATATCACTGGCATCTGTTGTGAAATATGTAAACTTTGTGGCATCACGACAATGCAATACATAATAATAGGAAAAAAACATGAATTTACAGTAAGTATATATATGTATATTAAATAGCTAGATTAAATAAGCAGTGCAAAATTAGAAATAAAAAAGTAGTGAGGTAGTGTTCATGGGTTCAATGTCCATTCAGAAGTCGGATGGCAAAGGGGAAGAAGTAGTTCCTAGATCACTGAGTATGTGCCTTCAAGCTTGTGTACTTCCTTCCTGATGAGAACAAGGCATGACCTGGGTGATGGGGGTCCTCAGTGTTGGATACCACCTTTTTGAGGCACCGCTCCTTAAAGTTATCTTGAATACTATGGAGGCTGATGCCCATGATGGAGCTGACTAAGTTTACAACTTTCTGCAGCTTATTTCGATCCTGTGCAATAGCCCCCCACCCTCCATGCCAGATGGTGATGCAGCCAGTTAGAATGCTCTCCATGGTACTTCAGTAGAAAATTTAAATGTCTGCAAGGAAATGAATCTCAAGATAGTATATGGTAACAAATACATACTTCAATTGTAAATTTACTTTGAACTTTGAACTTTAGAACTTAGATGGCAGCTAACACAATGATTATGGGTAGAGACACCAGATTTTTGATCTAATGACAAGGGCAGAAGTGAGACATATATCCAGAGTTTACTTGTTCATTTCCGTATTAGGACATAGAACATAGAACAGTACAGCACAGGAATTTGCCCTTCGGCCCACAATGTTGTGCCGAACCAATTAAATTAGTAATCCAATGGCCAACTAATCTTTTCTGCCTACACAATGTCCATGTGTTTCCATTTACCTCACGTCAATGTACCTAGCAAAACATTCAAAGTTCAAAGTAAATTTATTATCAAAGTGCATATATGCCACCATATAGAACGCTGAGATTCATATTCTTGCAGGCATACTCAATAAATCCATAATAGATTAATAACCATAATAGAATTACTGAAAGATCACACCACTATGGGCATTCAACCAGTGTGCAAAAGAGAACAAACTGCGAAAATACAAAAATAGATAAATAAATAATAATAAAAAATAGGCAATAAATATCAAGAACATGATATGAAGAGTCCTTGAAAGTGAGTCCACAGGTTGTGTGAACATTTCAGTGATGGGGCAGGGTATGTTTAGTGAAGTTATTCCCTTTGTCTCAAGAGCCTGATGGTTGAGGGGTAATAACTGTTTCTGAAACTGGTGGTGTGAGTCCTGAGGCTCCTGTACCTTTCTCTTGATGGCAGCAGCGAGAAGAGAGCATGTCCTGCGTGGTGGGGGGTCCCTGATGATGGATGCTGCTCTCCTGCGACAACGTTCCATGCAGATGCTCTCTATGGTGGTGAGGGCTTTACCCGTGATGGACTGGGGGATATCCCCTGCTTTTTGTAGAATGTTCAAGGGCACTGGTGTTTCCATGCTGTCTCTTAAAAGGCCCTAAGGTACTGTATCTGATTCTGCCACTGCCCAAGGTAGTTCACTCTAGGCACCCTCTGTGTCAAAAACTTGTCCCTCATATCTCCTTTGAAATTACCCCCTCTCACCTTAAATACACTCCCTGTGGTATTAGACATCTCAACTCTGGGAAAAAATGCTGCTGCTGCTCTGTCTATGCCTCTCATAATCTTATAAACCACCATCACATCAGCTGCCAGAGAAAACAGCCAAAGTTTGTCCAACCTCTCATTTTGGTATATGCCCTCTAATCCAGTCAGCATCCTAGTAAACCTCTTCTGCACACTCAGAATTAGAGTCACATTTAATTATATATGTGTGTGTGTGTGTAATTACATAAGTAAAGCAAAATGAGAGGGAGAAGCAGTGAGGTGGTGTTCATGGAATCATTGTCCATTCAGAAATCTGATGCCAGAGGTGAAGCAGCTGTTCCTGAAACATTGAATGCATATCCTCCGGCTCCTGTACCTTCTCTTTGATGGTAGCAATGAGAAGAGGGCACGTCCTGGGTAGCGTGGGTCCTCAGTGATGGATGTTGCCTTTTTGAGATATCTCTTTTTGAAGGTGCTCGGGAGGCTAGTACCCACGATGGAGCTGACTGAGTTTACAATTTTCTGCGGCTTTCTCTGATCCTGTGCAATGGCCCCTCCTTACCAGACAATGATGTTAGAATGCTCTCCACAGTATATCTGTACCCTCTCCTAAACTTCAACATCCTTCCTATAATGGGGCAACCAGAACTGCATACGATGTTCCTGATGCAGCCTAAGTACAGCTTTATAACACTGCAACATAACTTCCTGCCTTCTGAACTCAATGCCTCCACTGATAAGGGCAAGCACGCCAAATGCCTTCTTAACCACCCTATCAACCTGTGTAGCCACTTTCAAGCAGCTATGGGCTTGGACTTCAAGATCCCTCTGTTCATCAACACTGTCTCCTTACATTTGACCTGCCAAGGTGCAACACTTCACATTTAGCCATTTTAAACTCCATCTGCCATTTCTCTGCCCATATCTGCAACTGATCTATATCCCACTGTATACTTTGCCAGTCCTCTATTCTATCCACAACACTACCGATCTTCACATCATCCGCAAAATTACTAATGCACCTATTTACATTTTCATCCAGGTCATTTATATACATCACAAATAGTAGAGGTCCCGGTACAGATTCCAGCCGAACACCACTAATCACAAATCTCCAGTTAGAATAAGTCCCTTCAACCATTGTCCTCTGTATGCTGTAGGCAAGCAACTTCTGAATCCAAACGGTCAATTTACCATGGATCCTATGCATCCTAATTTTCTGGATAAGCCTCCCTTGAGGACCTTGTCAAATATCTTACTAAAATTCATCTAGCCAACATCCACATCTCTACCTTCATAAATCACTGTCAACACCTTGTCAAAAAATTCAATCAACTTGTCTCGCATAAAGCCATGCTGGCTCTCCCTAATTAGGCCATGATTTTTCATATACTTCTAAGTTCTATCCCTAAGAATTCCCTCCAGCAACATCCCTGTCATTGACATGAGGGTCATCAATATATAGCAGGGGTTTTCAACTTTTTTATGCCATGGACTCTTACTATTAACCGAGGGTTCAATGCACCCCAGGTTGGGAACCCCGGTCTATAGTTCCTAGGATTATCCCTGGTTCCCTTCTTGAATAATGGAACAACATTAGCTACTTGCCAGTCCTCCAGGACCTTGCCTGAGGCTAGAGAGGACATGAAGATATTAGTCAGGTCCCTAACAGTCCTTGTCTCTCTTAGTAACCTGGGGTCTATCCCATCAGGCCCTGGGGACTTATCCATCTCAATGCTCTTTAAGAGACCCAACACTCCTTTACCTTGAAGTACCCTAGCATATTAATACTATTAGCACTACTCTCCCTCTAAGCCGTGCCCTTCTCTTTGGTAAACACTGATGTAAAGTACCCATTAAGGACCCCGCCCATATCCTCCGCATCCAAGCAAATGATCCCTATCCTTGAGTGGTTCTACCCTCTCCCTAGTAATCCTCTTGATGTATGTACAGAATGCCTCAAGTGTGTCTTTAATTCCACTTGCCAAGGCCTGCTCATGGCCCTTCCTGGCTTTCCTAGTTCGCTTCTTGAGTTCTTTTCTGGCTTCTTTGTAACCCTCAAGGACTCTGTTTGATTCCAGCTTCCTAAACTTTACATACTTTTCTTTTTCCCTCTTGACTAAACTCATTACCTCTCTCGACATCCAAGGTTCTCTTATCTTTCCATTCTTGTCTGTCCTGTACTCTGTGCAGTCAGTCCTTAAACACCCTCCACATGTCGGATGTCGGCTTGCCCAAAAGCAGCTCTTCCCAATTAACTCTCCCTAGTTCCTGCTTAATACTCTCATAACTTTCCCTGCTCTAATTCAATACTCTCATGCAATGTACATACTTATCTTTATCTATAGGTACCTTAAAACTTAAGAAAGTATAGTCCCTGTTCCCTAACTGCTCTTCCACTGAAAGGCCAGTCACCTAGCCAGACTCATTTCCCAGCACCAGGTCCAGTACAGCCCAAACAACAGGAATTCTGCAGATGCTGGAAATTCAAGCAACACACACCAAAGTTGCTGGTGAACGCAGCAGGCCAGGCAGCATCTGTAGGAAGAGGTGTAGTCGATGTTTCAGGCCGAGACCCTTCGTCAGGACTAACTGAAGGACGAGTGAGTAAGGGATTTGAAAGTTGGAGGGGGAGGGGGAGATCCAAAATGATAGGAGAAGACAGGAGGGGGAGGGATAGAGCCAAGAGCTGGACAGGTGATAGGCAAAAGGGGATACGAGAGGATCATGGGACAGGAGGTCCAGGAAGAAAGACAAGGGGGGGGGACCCAGAGGATGGGCAAGAGGTATATTCAGAGGGACAGAGGGAGAAAAAGGAGAGTGAGAGAAAGAATGTGTGCATAAAAATAAGTAACAGATGGGGTACGAGGGGGAGGTGGGGCCTTAGCGGAAGTTAGATAAGTCGATGTTCATGCCATCAGGTTGGAGGCGGAATATAACCCAGACGGAATATAAGGTGTTGTTCCTCCAACCTGAGTGTGGCTTCATCTTTACAGTAGAGGAGGCCGTGGATAGACATGTCAGAATGGGAATGGGATGTGGAATTAAAATGTGTGGCCACTGGGAGATCCTGCTTTCTCTGGCGGACAGAGCGTAGATGTTCAGCAAAGCAGTCTCCCAGTCTGCGTCGGGTCTCGCCAATATATACAAGGCCACATCGGGAGCACCGGATGCAGTATATCACCCCAGCCGACTCACAGGTGAAGTGTTGCCTCACCTGGAAGGACTGTTTGGGGCCCTGAATGGTGGTAAGGGAGGAAGTGTAAGGGCATGTTTAGCACTTGTTCCGCTTACATGGATAAGTGCCAGGAGGGAGATCAGTGGGGAGGGATGGGGGGGAACGAATGGACAAGGGAGTTGTGTAGGGAGCGATCCCTGCGGAATGCAGAGAGAGGGGTGGAGGGAAAGATGTGCTCAGTGGTGGGATCCCGTTGGAGGTGGCAGAAGTTACGGAGAATAATATGTTGGACCCGGAGGCTGGTGGGGTGGTAGGTGAGGACCAGGGGAACCCTATTCCTAGTGGGGTGGCGGGAGGATGGAGTGAGAGCAGATGTATGTGAAATGGGGGAGATGCGTTTAAGAGCAGAGTTGAGTACAGCCCCTCCTCTTGTTTTACTCTCAACATTCTGACTTAAGAAATGCTTCTGGAAGCACCTAACAAATTCGGCCCCATTAAAACCTCCTGCATGGTTGGCTTGGCTCACAGGTGTGTTGTGGTTAGTACTGTTTGATATTGAAAGCCTCTTGATAAACCAAGTCAGTATGATGAGTGGCTCAGGGGAGAAAGGGAGTTAATGCAGGTCGGGCACATTTGCCACTCCTGTGCTTACTGGTGAATTTTGCAAGGGAGCGAAATGGTGCCAAAATAAACAGGGTGACAAAGTGCATTGAATGTTGTAGATAATGCACCCACAGCACATCTCCACAGCTTAGATAATGAGTGGGATAAGGAGTCAAATTACATAATCTGTCATTAAGTGAACAGCTGTGTCATAGATATTGTTGAATTTCTTAAGTGCTGTTGAGGTGAGAATTTCATTCACATTTTGACAACTCTTATAGATGTTGAGGAGGCATTAAGGGGTCAGGAGGTGAGCAACTCATTTCTGAGTACTCCTGCTCTGCTCCAGCCTCGTACACAAAATGCTGATAATGCTACTGTGTTTAAGCAATAGGTCATGTAGACTCTGGTTGTTCAAATTCAAGTTTATTGTCATTCAACCGTACACATGTATACAGCTAAATGAGACAATGTCCCTCTAGGACCAAGGTGCAAAACACAGTTCATGCATCACATACAGCAGATAAAATAATATTAACAGATAGTAATAATAATATTCTGTCAATGTACAAGTTGACATAAAGTGCATATGCGACATATAGTTAAAGATACAGCAGTTTTACTGTCGTAAATGATGTGTACTGGTGGTAGCAGTCTCACACCCTGCAGGAAGACAGCCTAACAGTCCTTGTTCTTTTACTGCTGTACCTTCTGCCTGACAGTGGGCAGTTCAAAGTGATGGTGGGGCGGATGGGAGGGGTCCTTGACAATGCTGAGGACTCTGCGAACGCAGGGCTTCTGGCATATGTCCTGGTTGGGGGTGGGGAGAGAGACCCCTATGATTCTCTCAGCAGTCCTCACAATCCATTGCCATTGATATCTGTGCACCAGATTATTGAATTTTAAATCATATTTGGACATTTCATCCTTCACTTTGCGGTATTGTGCCATACTGGCATGGCTTGATTAAGTGTCCAGCTAATCTGATGGATGAATCTTCACCACTGCATATCAGCTGTTGCGTTTACCACTACACTTAAATGTAAGTGTAAGCATATACGTGTAAGATATAATATTCTACCTCCAGAATGGAGGCAGCTAAAAAAATACTAGGAAAAAAGCTAAAACAGAAAAATTTTAAATTTAAAATACTGAAAATATTGCTGCTGGTTAGGAACCAACAGGCTAGGAGCTGTTTTTTACACACAACTGAACCAAACAACATAATTTACAGCATCAGTGAAACAAAAGTCATGAAGACATAATTAATTTTATCTTACCTATCCAAGGAGAAACCATATTTTCACTTGTTTCAACTTATTGCAGGGTGAAATCTTAAACAACCTTGAATGGTCATTTTTTTGCCGTTATTAATTATAACAACTGAGTAGAATCAGCACTGACTTGAACAAAATCTGTCTTTTTGGTTTTGCAGGAAAGTGGTAAATATTGGTCAAACCTGACCAGGACTCTCTTCTAGAACTTGAAGCTGATACATGTTGTTGGTGTGTTCACTGACTTCCTCATACTGGAAATGAGTAATGCAGTCTGAAAGCCTATTTCAGTTTGCAAAGCAATAAGGTTAATGCCAACTTGTATTAACTTTATGCAAACATTTCATATTGGCTACATTAAATTTTTGTTGATATCAGGCATTAACCCCCACATAAGATCAGATCATACGCAGATTGTTTATTAATTACACATAGTTGAAAGATTATCTGGATAATAGCAACAATAATGGTGGGGTCTTTGCAAGTGTCAGTGAATCATAACTTGAGCACTGGTAACAGTTTCCAGTCCCTTCATCTTGCTCCCCCTCCCTGCCCTTCACCTATGCCCCATAATCTGATACACTCCATTGTGTTTTCTCCATTTGCAGCTTACTAATCCTCCAGAGAAATTCTTAATTCATAGGACTAACAGTCCTTCAAGTACTCACCTATACAATAATTTTTATACAAGAATTTCACTAGGATAGTGTTTAACTTCAGGGAATGGCTTTCCTGTACCTTGTGTGTTCTGCATTAAGTCAGGATTACATAGAACATAGAATAGTACAGCACAGTACAGGCCCTTCGGCCCACAATGTTGTGCCGACCCTCAAACCCTGCCTCCCATATAAGCCTCCACCTTAGATTCCTCCATATACCTGTCTAGTAGTCTCTTAAACTTCACTAGTGTATCTTACTTTCCAGACTCGATAGAGATTAAATATTGAGGCATATAAAACTTGTCTACATGGGTAGACAGAGCCCAATTAGCAAGAGCCAACATGGCTTTGTGTATGGTAGGTCAAGTCTAACCAGACTTGTGAAGTTTTTTTGGGGTTGTTACCAGGAAAGTTGATGAAAGAAAGGCAGTGGACTTTAGCAAGATCTTTGCCAAATCCATCAAGGAGGCTAGTTAAGAAAGTTCAATCATTTGGCATTCAGAATGAAATAGCAAATTAGTTTCAACATTATCCTGGTGGGAGAAACCAGAGTGTGGTAGTAGATGGTTGCCTCCCTAACTGGAAGCCTGTGACTAATGGACTGTTGCAGAAATCGGTGGTGGGTCTAGTGTTGTTTGTAATCCATATCAGTGATCTAAATGATCGTGTGGTTAATGGGATCAGCAAATTTGCAGATGACATCAAGATTGGGGGCGTAGTGGACAATGAGGAAGCCTGTCAAAGCTTGCAGTGGGATTTGGATCAGCTGAAAAAATGGGCTGAAAGTGGCAGATGGAATTTAATACAAAGAAGTGTGAGCTGTTGCCTTGTGAGAAAACAAACCAGGGTAGAACATACATAATGAACGATGCAGCACTGAGGAGTGTGGTAGAACAAAGGGATCTGGAATACGGATGTATAATTCATGGAAAGTAGGATGTTATGCTGAAGGTGTATAAGGTGTTGACTAGGCCAAATTTGGAGTACTGTGTGAAGTTCTGGTCATTACCTATAGAAAAGATATCAATGGGATTGAAAGAGTACAGAGAAAATTTGCTAGGATTTTGCTGGGACTTGAAGACCTTAGTAGAGAAAGGTTGTATAGGTTAGGACTTTATTTCCTGGAGTGCAGGATAATGAGGGGAGATTTGGTGGAGGTATACAAAATTATGAGGGAGGGGATATTGTAATAAGCTGTCAGTGGTGGATGAGAGTTTGATTGAACCATTAAAGAGAAATTTGGATACATATATGATTGGAGAGGTATGGTGGACTGTGGTTCAGGTGCTAGGCACTAGGCAGAATAATAGTTTACCATGGACTAGATGAGCTAAATGGCCTCTTTCTGTGCTGTAGTGCTCTATGACTCTATAACTTGGAGCCATATACTTCAGAGCATCTCTTGCTGAGCTTCAGGGTGTGTCCACAGATTGGTGCCATGATAGCAGGAGGGATTAGTGTGATGCTGTTACAGCTTGGGACATCAGAGCCCAGAGTTCAATTCCACTGTCGGTTGTAAGGAGGTTGTACCATGTGGGTTTTCATCAGCTCTCCAGATTCCTCCCACATTCTAAAGATGTACCGGTTGGTAGGTTAATTGGTCATTGTAAATTGGCCTTATGATTAGGCTAGGGTTAAACAGGTGGGTTGATATGCGGTGTAACTCATTAGGGCCAGAAGGGCCTGATCCACCCTGTATCTCTAAAATAAAATAAAAAGAAATAAAAGCATAATAATCCCACTACATACTGGAGGTTCTTCCTGGGTCTGTGAGTCTGTGAATCCAACAGGGAAGTCAAAGTCTACAAGTCTATTAGAGGCTGGAGGTCGGAGATGGCCTGTCCTGGGATTGTCTTATGTGCATGCGAGGTTGGAGGGAGTAATGGGGCTTGTTTTGGTGTTGTGCTTTGTTGCTGTTGTTCTACTGTTGTGTGTGTTGACTAGAGCATGGTGGGCATGCCACATAGGCAACACTTGCAGACTGCCCCTAGCACATCCTTGGGTTGTGTTGGTTGTTAATGCAAACAATATGTTTCAATGTACGCATGATAAATAAATGAATCTGATTTGAATCTGAGGTATCCCAAACGTGAAGACAAGACTTTATTTTGACAAACATGAGTGGTGGTCATTGGGTCATACATGTTATAGAATTAGGTCAAAAGCTTCCTCCCTCTGTTGGGCTTCCAGTTCACCCATTGGAAGATTGGTAATATACAGGCTTTACCTACAATAATAACACTCAGTGGTGGATAGTGAGGACCCAGCCATAGTATATCCTAAGCTGTTGCTTCCCTCAGAGCTCCCAACAATTAAAGTTCAACATGAAGAACTGTTGATTAATCAAATGAAGAGAAGTTGGTTGATTGTGATAAGTCGAATGCTACCTTGACTCTGACCTGCAGGCATGAGATTTCATTAGGTTTAGAATCAATTCTGATAAAACCCCCTGGGCCATTTCTGTCCAAGTGCTGCTTAGGGATTTAATTGTGTAACATTCTTTTCAGCATTGTGAATTTGAATTTTAATTCATTTCTGGAGTAAAATCAATAATGACTATTTCCAGATCACATTCCATCCCTCCAGATATTCTGTCAGGCTACTCTAGACATGAGTTATCCTTGTGTCACAGATACAGTTTCCACTGTACATCAGGAATGCCTGGAATGATATTCTGTTTGTGCAATGCTTGTTTTGGAGAATTGTAGGAGAATTTGTACCACAACATCCTAGCACTCCCAGAACAATCTAGTATATGTACTGTATGTAATGCTAAACTGAGACTATCACATTACTCCCCAATTTATTTATCAATTTTCCATTCTTCCCACATGGCAGTGGTATCTCCACACTAGGCATGATCATGATTGCTATGGGCCCAATATCCTGAACCCATGAACACAGGATTCCTCGAGACAGAGATATCAGTTACCCAATTTCGAGACTCCATGATCTCCCAAGACTCCTAGTGGAAGCTTTGTGTTTATTTCTTATCACTTACCTCATGCTCAGCCTAACCCTCGGTGTAATCACTCACTTAGGCCTATCCCCCAGAGTCTCTCAACACTTTCTATCATGGCAAAAGCTGCCAGTGACACTCCTATGCTTGTATGGAAGAGCACAAGGCAGTCCACCCGTTCCACCACAAAACAAAGGCTTTGATGACATTTTTCAGCAGTACAGTACAGTAGGGGGTTCACACGTTTCGCACTCTTTACTCTCAAACCACAAAATGAATGCCCCATAGAGGCACAGACTCAGATGTTACTAATAAGATATGGAAAAGGTTATAAAATTTAGAACAGGAAAATTACTCTAAATAACTACATATACTCAAACATTGAACTGACAAAATTGATGGCCACTTCAAGCCAACAATATCTATAAGTGAAACACCAAGGCCTCTTTCTGTCTCCCTTTTTTCTAATCTTATATTACTCTCAGCGGCATCACAACAAATAATGACTGGAACCTGACAAAATAAAATGGAAACATCTATTTAATAAAAGTGGCCCTAAAATGTTTTGACTTTCTTTACACGTTAATACCTCCAGATGAATTGGCTCCAGTACTTTTGTTTCTTTTTGAATAATAATGAAGCCATTACTAATCCCTTCCCATACCTCTGTTACTTAATTGATTGCAGAACCTTTACTTGAAGAAAATGTCTCTTTAATTACCAATTAATCTTAAAGTGTATCAGAGACAATTGTGGGATTAACTGCACACATCAAAAATTACTAACAATGCCAGAGTAGTCTAGCAAGGGCAATAGAATAAAACATAAATCTGTTTAATATTAGTTACTTAACCTTGAAACACGGTGCCTTACCTAAAAAGCTTATGATTTCTCATTAACTATTCATTATTTGTCAGGGACATCTGTGACCCACTCTAGTTACAGTATTATCATTTGAATTGACCTGGCAGTACAACAGATTGTGGAATGAGCAACCACACATCAGGATAAGCACATAAACTACTACAGAATGTAATTAATGTCTGATTTAATGCCATCAAACAATGCTACATTTGGACTAATTTGGGTGCTGAATACACAAAATTCGACAGGTTGCCTCTTTGCACTACTTTTAATTGGAGTAACAGCCTTCCACACAAAAGTGCATACTGCACGCACATAACAATTGTGTCTCTTTGTTTATTCAGTAGTTTTTACATTAATGTTGTCTTTTGTCTGTTTTGAAATAAATAATTACTATAATTCCAATCTTCATTTGAAATAGTATAACACCAATAAATCTGCATCTTCATTTATGCTTCGTCATTACAGCTAACTCCAAAATATTGTATTAACTATCTCCTAAAGAATTACATCCTTTGACAACTTGTTAATTAGCCAGTCAGTTCTTACTGGACCCTATATGCTCAGTTGCTGATCTCATCAATCTGAGTACTTGTTCAATTAGGAAATATGTTTGATCTCATCATTCCATCCTAACTCACATTATACTCTTAACTTCCATAGGACTGCAATCTTCAGAACACTCCAGTTAGTGTCCTATTTACCAATCAGCTACCAAAACCTGTAACTATGTTGTTTTTCTAATAGCTCTTTTTACTTTGTGTTAGCTAATTCTGGGTTTAACAGTTTAGCTTCTCCTGCGTAATATCTGTACAAATGTTTAGAGAGGCAACTTGATAGATGTATAGAAGATGATAAGAAGCATAAATAGAATGGACAGTCAGAGACTTTTTCCTGGGACAGAAATGGCTAATACAATGGTGTTTGGAGGAACATATAGGGGGAATGTCAGAGGTAAGCTGTTTATGGAGAGAGTGGTGGGTGCATCGAATGCATTGCCGGCGTGGCAGTAGGGGTGCGTAATAACACCATGTTTTATAACATTGTGTTTCATAACTGCATTTAATTATAAAAAAATACAAACAAATATTTCAAATTAAAACAGAAAATGCTAGTAATATAGCAGATCAGACAGGGAGAAAAGAAATAAATTAACATATAAAATCAATGATATCATTAGAATTTGTTTAAAGTTTGTTCAAAAAGTTTATTTCCCATTTAATTTCCAACCATATCATTACATCATAGCTTTTGGCTTAATGAGCCATTTTTGAATGCTATCAAAACAAAAGTGGTTATTTGGCAATCAGAGTGGTGCCCTCACTCCTATGCAATTGAAGTGAAAAAACCTCTAATAAATTATATCATATTGCTTTGCTTTGAAAATGGTGCAGTAAAAGCCTTATTTTAACAGTGCTTAGATAATCCATTGGGTCTCCTGGGATTTTTTAAACAGAATAGAATTGTTTTTATGTTAGAAGAGAAGCTGCTGCCTGCATTCTGTCAATATTAAAAACTGCCCATCTGGGACTGGATCTTACTTATGTTCTTTAGTTTCTAAAATTCAGTGTGGCATATACCTCTCAGCATAACCTGGATCAACCAGTTGCTCTGTGCACTATATAAGGCTCTTTATTACCATCTGCACTTTCTACTCCCAGTTGTACTCTGTATCAGACAGCCAATTTCATTGAAGAATACCTAGCACTACTGTTAAATAGGAGACTGAAAATTGAACATACTCTTCCAGCTTTCTGCATTTACTTAGGTTAAATTGTGGTTGTAATACCTGAATTATTATTATTATTATTTTTGTATTTGTACAGTTTGTATTTGCATATTGATTGGTTGTCAATTTTTTGTGTAGTTTTTCATTTGTTCTGTCAATTTGTTTTTGTTCTCCTGTGAATGTCTGCAAGTAAATTAATCTCAGGGAAGTTTATAGTGTCATACAACATAAGTAATTTGGCCATAAATTTACGTTGAATTTTGAAATTTTTTAAATTTAAATTTAAATTTAGCTAGGACAGGAAAAACTACTTTGTTCTCTCTGTGCCTTTGATTGCACTTCAAAAAAAGTTAAGTAACGATCTGATTTCACTGACCCTCTAAAGTCTCTGATTATTTTCTGATTCTTCAGCTTTGTGTTAATTTAGACAATTAGTGTTTGTTGTTTTTGCAATAATTTCCGTGGAGAGTAACAATCTGGTAGAGGAACTCAGCAAGTTGCAGAGAATTCACGAGGGGAAATGAATTGTTAGGAGAACATTTTAGAAACCTGGGCCTGAGATGTGCAAAATGCAGCCACTTGAATTACTTAAAATACAAAAATATATGAAAAAGTAGCAGTGGTGGTGAAAGGGCCCCTCGAGCCTACTCTGCAAACCAGTATGATCATGACTGATCATGTGCCTCAAGTCTACTTTCCTGCCTGATCTTTGCATCCTCTGATTTCCTTTATATTAGTCTCAATCTTCAATATACTCAATGACTAAGTATCCATAGCCTTTGAAATGGAGAATTATTTATCTTCTCAAAAATGAAGTCCATTTTGAACGCCTTTACTGTTTGTGTTTATCATTGTGGGAGAAGAAGTTGAAGTGGTGGAGGAGTACAAACACTTGGGCATTCACCTGTTCACCTCAACAACAGACTTGACTGGAAAACCAAACCCAAGGCTGTTTACAAGAAGAGGATGAGCAGACTCTATTTTCCAAGGAGGCTGAGACCCTTCAATATGTGCAGCAGGATGTTGGTGATCTTTTACCAGTCTGTTGTAGTGAGTGCAGTCTTCTTTGCGACTTTATGTTGGGGAACAGCATCAGTGCTGGTGATGCAAAAAGACTAAATAAACTCATCAAAAAGGCTGGATCCATCCTTGGCTACAACACAGACCTTTTTGAGTTAGTGGTGGCGCGGAGGTCAATAAACAAACATATCAATTATGGACAATCTGGTACATCCTCGCAGCAGGTCACCCTTTCGAACAGACTCATTCAGCTCCACTGTCATAAGGATCGTTACAGAAAATCTTTCCTACCAAGTGCAAGAAGCATATACAACAGTTCATCTCTGTGCAACAGGATACACACATCATAGTACAAATAGTCTGTGCTTTATTATTTTGTACATTATTATTGCACATTATTGCAATTATTATTGTGTATATTATTATTCTGTACTTTATTATTAGTTAAGTCTGCACACTGCGAAGTGTGTTTTTAAAGTGCTGCTGTCATGAAAGAATTTCCCACCGGGATCAATTATTATTATTATTATTATTATTATTACATGCATATCACTTTAGTGATGCACAGGCTTCACATTTTTAAAGTATTATTTTGGACTGATGATGAATTAAGTGATCTATTGAACAATTATAATAATTGTCATAGTGTTATAGAGTTATAAGAGTACTACAGCATGGAAATGAGCCCTTTGCCCCAACTCATCCGTGAGGCTGTCCAACATGACAGCGGACATTTCTTGAGACAATGTTGTACCATTGATATTGTACCATTGCTCAAGATTCATTCTACATATTCATCTACTGAATGCTTTAATTATATAGCATTTTGGAAACACCAAAGCATTTCATTTAATTTTAAACCATTCAATGAAGGAAGGTGATTGAAAACACCAAGCAGTTTTCACTTTCTAGCCTATTCAGTAGGTTGTTGGTTCAAGATCAATTAATTACATTAACCTCCATATCTTAACATTGAACATTGGGAAAATCTCTTGGATCAGTTGAGATATAAAAGGAAGTGATTTGGTGTATATTAAATATCTATTTGCACTACCTGACTGAAAATGTGAAATTCTCCTTAAGTTTTGGTGAGCACTGTTTCTCAGGCCACATTATTGGTCCATTCAGGATTAAATCAGGGAATGCTGAAAGTGCACAGCAGGCAATGCTGCAGCTGCCCAAGAAGAAATAAGGGAAATGGCCAGGGCCACATTCTTCTTCAGCTTCTGTGGAGACTTGCCAACCAACAATATTATGTGGATCAGTACATCCCTGTCTACTGCCTCTGTGTGTTGCAGCACAATGCCCAGAAATAAAGTTCAGCCTTGCTTACTGAAGGGCTAGAATCATCATTGCTTCTGGCCCTTGGTTTTACCTGAAATTAATGGGGTTTTGACCTGGATTGTGAAGGTCATTTCAGGTTAAAGTCTTTCTGTTTCATTTATTTCCTATATTACTACTTTCAGTTCATGTATTTCAGTTAAAGGTCAATTGGAGGTCTATTCAATCTCATATTTCAGGATGATAAAATAAAAATAAATGCAGATGCTGAAAATCTGAAATAAATGCAGAAAAATGCTGGAAGCTGAGCAGGTCAGGAGGCATTAATGGAAAGAGAAACAGTTAGTATTTCAGACTGAAGACCCATCACCAGCTCTGAAAAAGAAACATAGAAGAGGGAGTTACACAGGGATGGAAGAAGGGATAATCAGGACAAAGGGAATATCTGTGGCACAGTGAGGCCTGGGTTACTGTAGAAATTGTAGGGTTTGTTGGGTCCAATGGATTAATGGGGGCAATTATCAGGTGATAACACAGGTAAAGAAGGCATCATATTTTGTTAATAGTAGAAGTGTGGGACATTGCCAATATCTCAACTGGATGACTACAGCAGCAATGGCCAGTTCTGAAACAGACAAAGAAAGTGAGTTAGCTGAAGTCAGAGATTGATTTGATTGATTCATTGATAGAATACATTCAGTTTCTCTCTCCCTCTGTTAATTCTGATTGACTTTTTGGGCACATCCTAGAGCGTGCTATTGGCAATACATTACTCTATTGTCTATTATCCCCCCATTGTCCTCACTTGACTGAATACCATCTGCAACTCATTCTCATTGCAACCCTGGCCATATCCCTAAACAGATAATCTCTTTGTCCTGCCACCTATTCTGCAACTACTTATCCCTCTTTCCCAATTCCGACAGTAAGTCTTTAACCTGAAATGTTAATAAATTTTTGCTTCTGCAATGTATTTATTTTTCATAGCCCTCTATTTCTAATGAGAATATGCCCCAGTTTCATTCCATTTCAGCTGTTAATCAACACTTCACTTTGCTTTGTATTTTGCACCAATGCCCAACAGGTACTCTACTAATCATTATTAAATTGGCCAAGCTCCACTTTGCGATTATGTTAAAATGGTTTTCATCCAGAAACAGGTGCTATTATGATACAGATCCCCTTGGGAACCTCACTCAATTTTACACATCTTAAATAATCTGAGAATATTTCAAAGTCAAAATTAAAATTGAGCTTATTGTCATATACATATGTGCATATATGCACAGATGCAATGAAGAACATATATGCAACTGAACTATATAACATTATATGAACAGCTTTCAAAAGAACAAAATTAGTCATAAATTACTGTTCGTACAAATTTTCAAGAAAACACAATTAATACAAAAAAATCCATTTTAGTGCATGGTGGTCAAAATGGCTATTGTGTTGTTAAGCTGTCATGTTTAGAATTTTGCCAGTTGCTTCAAGAACCAAGTGACTGAAGAGAAGTAGCTGTTATTGAACTTAGTGGTGTGGGACATCAGGCTTCCATGCCCCAGTGCTACCCTTAGCAATGTGTATGGACTTTGGAAGTTATATGCGTAAATGGTCCACAGTTAGTTCTGAAGACACCCTTTCAGTCTCCCTAAATCAGCTTGGTTTCCCTTTAGAGAGGAAAAGTGCAGCAAGCTAGCATATTATGTTTCCTGTTTAAAACGACAGTTCACATGAGCTAGCACTGAATCAGACTTTTACAGAAGCTTTGCATAAATATCTAGCTTCTTTGCTCTGAACCAATAATTATGTAGCCCAGGGTCCTATCTGTTTTATTAACCACCTTGTTAACCTGTCATGCCATCTTCAAAGATGCCGGCACAAATCCACCCACCCCCACCCGCACTCCTTTAACATTATACCACTTAAACACAAGTCATCTTTCCTCATTCTCCTGAATAAGAAGTATCATTTACAAATTTTTGAATTGAACTTCATGTGTCTTTCTTTTGTGTGGCCTCTCTAGCTGTTCTTGAACTAAAAATAGAAAATGTTAACATTTCTAACCAGGTGGAGTAGCATTTGTGGGGAGAACAGTAGAGCTGGTGTTTCAGGTTCATAACTTTTCAACAGATACTGCCTGACTTGCTCAGTATTTCCAACATTTTTTCTGTGCTCTTTTCAGCATTTATTTCAGCATCTGTAGTAATTTAATTTAGAATTTTGACTTCTTGAAGCCGTAAACATCTTTCTCGCTATTTATTATACCTTAATGTTGTGAATGATTGGAAACAGATGAAACTGTCTCCAGTTCTCCCCCAAGTCCTTGACATGAATCTAAAACTAATGGTGGTTCCAACAATGAACCTCACTGAAGCCATTGTATGCGCCCGTTCAACCATTTACCGCAAACTCTTTTTTACGTAGAGTCACTATTATCTATCCCCGAGCCAGGTTTATATTCTTGCTGGTACTGTTTTATTCCATGGGCTTCAATTTTGTAAACAACTTTTATCTCTGATATTTTGTTAAATAGCTTTTGAAATTCAACAACTGTCCAGACTTTATAGTATATACCCACTCAGTTATCGCATCAAATAAAAACACAATTAAGTTAATCTAACCCAATTTACCTTTAACAAATTCATGCTGGCTCCACTTCATGAGGTTAACCAAAGTGGTTGAAAAGAATTGTTTCTATAAGCTTCCCTACCATCATATTAAACTGAGGGATCTGTAATTGGTAAGTCTGTGCTTCTCCATTTTTGCCTGAGGGTGCAATATCTCTAGTTCTCTTATATCACCCAAGAAAAAAGAGGATTAGTTGATTGTGACCAACACATCTGCAATTTACACACTATTACATGCCTCAGCAATTTAGGAGAAAACTCATTTAATCAAAAAGACTTACCGGCTTTGAGTACTAACATTCTTTCTACTATAGGCCCTTATACATTTATATTTTATCCAGAGATCCAAAGATCTTCTTGTTTGTCTTACGTTTGGCAGTTTTCATGAAATTAATTAGGCTATGCCTTCTGTTTCCACAAGGAATTTCCATCTTGCTCAACAACTGGCCCCAGAAACCTTTAGGTCCTCTGTGTTATTAATCACCATTCTGTGCTCTGTACTCCTTTAACCATATTACTCTCATACTTCTCCATAGTTTATATCTCAGCCTGATTTCCCATTACACTGCAAAGCAATATCTATTCACAAATTCTACTTCTTTCTATTAACTCCTTCAAAAATCAAAGTATTTCCGACTACGGTAGCTGTCCCTGTTCCCCTTGTCAGAATGTAACTGAGCTATAGCTATACAATCTGCTCATTGATTCATTACATTTTTCCTTCCAGTCTTTAACTCTGATTTACTCACTGTACGTACTTCACTGAAGTTTGCCTTTCTTCAGTGAAGTATATAAGTATTCTAGGTTGCTCATTGTGCTTCTCCATAATTAATTGAAATGGAAAGACTATGAACACTATTACTGATGGGTTCCCTAGTTCTCAAGTACTCTACTGAGTCCATTTTATTATCAAGGTTGAACAGTTAGGATGAAAATGATAAGATCGGTATAGAATAAAAGGACCACAATAATCAAATAGCTGGCAATAACTACTTAAAGAATATGTGGGTTACCATCATAGGGTATGTTACCTGTGGTCTTAACGTCTTCATCAAGAGAAGAATTAGGCCCACTTGTCTCACCGACTCTGTGCCACCATTCCATTATCATTCCTCTCGATCCCAATCTATCTTCTCCCCATATCCTTTGATGCAAGAACCTATCAACTTCAGCTTTAAAGACAATCAGTGACTTGGCCTCCACCCATCAGTGGCAATGAATTCCACAAATTCACTACCCTCTGCTTAAAGAAATTCCTCCTCATCTCTGTTCTAAATGGACATTGCTCTGTTCTGAGGCTGTGCCCTCTGACCCTAGACTCACCCACTATAGGAAACATCCTCTTGACATCCTCTCTATCTAAGCCTTTCAATATTTGATAGTTTTCAATGAGATCACCCCCTCATTCTTCTAAAGTCCAGTGAGTACAGGCTCAGAGCCATCATCACTCCTCATATGTTAGCCCTTTCATTCCTGGAATCATTCTCATGAACCTCCTCTGGACCCTCTCCAATCCCAGCACATCTTTTCTTAGATAAGTAGCCCAAAGCTGCTCACAATACTCCAAGTGCAGTCTGACCAATGTTTTATAAAGCCTCAGCATCACATCCTTGCTGTTATATTCTAGTCCACTCAAAATAAATGCTAACATTGCATTTGCCTTCTTTACCACCCACTTAACCTGCAAGTTAACCTTTAGCTACTCCTGCACAAGGACTTCCAAGTCCCTTTGCATCTCTGATTTTTGAACTTTCTCCCCATTTAGAAAACAGTCTATGCTGGTATTCATTCTACCAAAGTGCATGACCATACAATTCCCTTCACCATATTCCATCTTCCACTTCTTTGCCTATTCTCCTGATCTATCTAATTCCGTTTGCAGACTTCCTGCTTTCTCAACACTACTGTCTCCCCACTTATCTTCGTGTCATCCACAAACTTAGTAACAAAGCCGTCAATTCTGTCATCCAAATCACTGACATATGATGTAAAAAGAAGCTGTACCTACACTGACCCCTGTGGAACCCAGGCAGCCAACTAGAATAGGCTCCATTTGTTCCTACTCTTTGACTCCTGTCTCTCAGCCCTTCTATCCACATTAGTATTTTTCATATAATACCATGGTCTTTTATCTTGTAAAGAAGCCTCATGAGCGGTACCTTATCAAAAGCCTTCTGAAAACCCAAGTAAATACATTCACTGACTCTCCTTTGCCTATACTGCTTGCTTTTTCCACAAGTAATTCCAACAGATTTATTAGGTAAGGTTTCCCCCTAAGGAAACCATGCTGACTTTAACCGTACCTACTTTATCATGTGCCTCCAAGTACCCCAAAATCTCATCCTTAATAATGAACTCCAACCACTGAAGTCAGGCTAACAGGCCTATAATTTTTTTTCTTGTTCCCTCCCTTCTTGAAGAGTGGAGTGAAATTTGCAATTTTCCAGTCCTCTGGAATCTATGAATAATCTACTGATTCTTGAAAGATCATTCCTAATGCCTCCAAAATCTCCTCAGCTACCTCTTTCAGAACCCTGGGGTATAGTCCATCTGGTCCACATGATCTATCTGCCTTCAGACCTCTCAGCTTCCCAAGCACTTACTCCTTAGTACATAATAGCAACTACGCTCACTTCTGCTCCCTAACACTCTCTAATTTCTGGCATACTGTGAGTGTCTTTCACAGTGAATACTGATGTAAAATACTTATTAAGTTCCCCCTCTGTTTCTTTTTTCCTCATTACTATCTCTTCAGCATCATTTTCCACTGGTGTAATATTCACTCTTGACTCTCTTTTACTCATCATATATCTGAAATCAACTTTTGGTATCCTCTTTTATATTAATAGCTAGCTTATCTTCATATTTCATCTTTTCCGTCCTTATGGCTTTTTAGGTGCTTTCTGCTAGTTTTCAAAAGCTTCTCAATTCCATATCTTCCCACTAATTTTTGCTAAATTCTATGCTCTCTCTTTTGCTCTTATGCCATCTTTGATTTCCCTTATCAACCATTGTTGCCTCATCCTATTTTTATAATACTTGTTTATCTTTGGGATGTATCTAGCCTGCGCCTTCCAAATTGCCCACAGAAACTCCACCCAAAGCGGTTCAGCTGTCATCCCTGCTAGTGTCTCCTCCAATCAACTTTGGTGGGCTCCTCTCTCATGCCTCTACAATTCCCTTTACTCCACTGTAATACTGTTACATCTGACTTCAGCTTCTCCCTCTCAAACTGCAGTGTGAATTCTATCATATTGTCATCGCTCCCTCCAAAGGGTTCCTTTATCTTAAGCTCCCTAATCAAATCTATTTCATTACACTTTATCCAATCCAGGATTGCCTTTCCCCTAGTGGGCTGAATCACAAGCTGCTCTAGAAAGTCATCTTGTAGGCATTCTACAAATTCTCTCTTGGGATCCAGCACCAACCTGATTTTCCCAATCTACTTGCATATTGAAATCCTCCATGACATATCAAAACATTGCCTTTTTTACATACCTTTTCTATTTCCCATTGTAGTTAGTATCTCTTCACAGGCCTATATATAACTTCCATCATGATGTTTTACCCTTGCAGTTTCTTTAACTCTGCCCACAAGGATTATACATCTTCCAATCCTATGCCACTTCTTTCTAAAGATTTGATTTAATTTCTAGCTACAGAGCCTCTCTGCCTACCTGCCTGTCCTTTCGATGCAATGTTTATCCTTCGATAATAAGCTCCCAACTATGATCTTTCAGGCATTACTCAGTAATGCAACAACACCATACTTGCACTACAAGATTATCTACCTTATTCCAGATACCTTTTTCGATTTTGCCCCAATGTTACAATTCAACTCATCCCACCGACTGCAATTTTGCCCTATCATTTGCCTGTCCTTCCTCACAGTCTCACTACACACTGCTTGTATACCAACTGCCCCATTCTCAACTGTATCACTGCAGTTCCCATCTCCTGACAAATTAGTTTAAACCCAAAATCTCTAGGAATCCTGCCCACAATGATATTAGCACCACATCCCTCCCCCTCCACTGGGTTCAGGTGTAACCTGTCCTAAATAAATACTTCTCATCCGCAATCTGAATGAAGAAGGATATTATAATTGTTTCATTCAGGAAGATGGGTGACGGAATTCTAAAATAAAATTAATTTACATAAAGTGGAGTAATGAGATGTATCCAGTGGCTAAGCTAGGCAGAGGCAAGGGCTGCTGATGTCCTGTAGAGAAGTTTTTAATTCTTCTCTGGCCACAGGAAAGGTACCCTGTGATTGAAGGACAATGAATGTGACAAGAAGGGCAGCAAGGTAATTATAGGTTGGTGAGTCTAACTTCAGTACAGGGGATATATTGGAACGATTTCTGAAGGACAGGATTAATGTGCACTTGGATTCGATCTGTAAAAGTCAGTGTGACTTTATTAAGGGAATGTCCTGTCTGACTAATTTGATTGAATTTTTACAGGAGGTGGGTTGATGAGAGCAGAGCCTAAATTGATTTCAATAATGATAGTGCCCCACATGACAAATTGATGCAAAAGGTTAGAGCCCATGAGATTCAAGCCAGTTGGCAAACGGAATCAAAACATGATGGTTATCGAAGACAATAGGTGATGGTTGACTGTTGTTTTTATAACTGGAAGTCTGTACCTTCAATTATCAATGCCAGGACCCTTGCAGTTAACTATACACATCAATGATCTGGATGTGAATATTAAAGGCATGCTGGTAGCTTTGCAGATGACCTGAAGATTGGGAGTGTTGATAATGAGGAGGTAGTCTTTGGTTGAAGAACGATGTTGATAAGATGGACAGAGAACTGACAAATGAATGTAATTGAAAAATGTGAGTTGATACATTTTGGGAGGTCTAAAAAGGAAATAATATGTAGGGTAATGGTGGAATTCTCGGAAGTGATGAGGAACAGAAGGACCTTGGTGTACGTCTTAAGTTTACCGAAAACAGCAGAGGTAGAAAAGTGATTAAGAAGGAATATATACTTGCCTTCATTAGCTGGGAGACATAATATCAAGCATGAAAATTATATATAAATTAGTTAGGTCACAGCTGTTGTACTGTTTACAGCTCTTGTCACCATTTAATGGAAAGAATGTGATTGCACTGGAGACACTGCAAAGGATATTCATTAGGACAAGGCCTGTGTTGGAGCTTTTCAGCTTTGAGAGTGGTTAAGATTGGTTTCCCTTCTTGCTAGCAGAGAAGGCTGGGACAATACTTGAGCAAGAATACAAATAGGAGAGGCATAGATGGGGGAGAAAATGAGAAGCCTTTCCTTTTAGGATGCATATGTCTGACCAGTTGTGACAACTTTAAGATTAGCAGTATGAGATTTATAAGGAATTTAACGAAGAAATTGTTCATATGCAGAGTGGTTCACATCTGGCACGTGCTATCTGGAGGTGGTGGTTGAGGTGATCTCACAACATATCAGAAGTAATAAAAACAGAAAATAATAAAACATTGGGGGGACCGTTAAGCAGCATCTTTTGAAAAACACATCAATTTGTTTTTGTTTATTTTCAATCTCTAGCATTGGTATTTAGTTGTATTAAAATCTAATAAGTATTTAGATCAGCACATTGCATCCCATGGAATCAAAGGCTGTCTCCTGGAAATTGGGATCGATAAGGATCAGTACTTGATAGCCAGTACAGACATAGTGAGCCGAAGGGCCTGTTTTGGTCTTCTTTGTCTATGATTCCAAAATACCTCAAACCACCCTATCAGTTTCTGTTACGAGCGTGAAAATTGTAATCTCATTGGCATCGCATACTCACGTTGCTTCTCGCCAAAGGGGAAAGTACATTACATTTTCCAGCTAGATGTACTGTAAAAATGAAGCGAATCCCACTCCATCCCTTTGTAGAGTGAGAGCAGACCCATGTACCTGGTGACCTGGACTAACTAAAAGCTCTCCATCCCCCGACTCTGGCCAAGGATAAATGGGTGCTCCGAAATAAGACCAGCTATTTTATCTTTATAGGTTCCTGCACACTAAGAATTCGGATCTTCCAATGGAATAGCTGTGTACTCACTGTCACTGTGTTAACCACGCTTATAGTTAGCAGCTATATTCAATAACTACTCGTACGTACACATGGTGTTCGGCGTCAGCAGGTCGAAGAGCCATTCCTCGGTGGTTACTGGGGCCAAGTGGACAAGTGGATTCCGGGTCCTCGAGGCTGCTGAAATAGAGGAAGGAGTCCTTCTCATCACCTTGGTCTTCCATCATATCTATCCCGATCCTGCAATCAGTCATTTTCATTGCGAAAAGATATTTAACAGAAGTCCATCTAGTCTGAATTCTTGTGTAATTTAATTACGGGAAGGAGAAAGGAACAGGGGACTGCGTTCAGAATTAGAGAGAGCTTCTCTTGGCATAATCGCCAGGTAGGTTGGGCCGCGGGGCCTGTGCATTCCTAGTAATTCCTGCGAACATTGTTATTGCTTGGTGTTCACTGTGGGCGAAACGGATATTCGGATATTTCATTTTCGAGGGGATTCTGTATTTTCGCGCATTCAGATTCTTGCTGTGAAAGTGATGATAAAGCAAACAATTTATCCTTCATACTCTGCATTAATCCATTACTCGGAGCTTTTACCCCTTTGTATAATGACCTCATTATTCATATGAATTCGTAAGTTATAGATTACTCACGCAAGGGACTGGGATGGTAAATACATTAATACCTTGAGCATTTCTCTATTGAGATTTCGTCATTTAATTGAAAGACTGTTTGGTTGAGAGCGCGTTTACTATAAATTCAAATGCATTAAGCTTGGAAGAAGATCTGGACACCTGGATAATGGGCAGCACATCATTAATGTTTTACCGCCGTATTGCAAAGCATTGCCGTGTGAAAACGTTGGACTGCATACTGAAGTTTATACCAGCCAACGTTTGTATAATTTTCGAATTAGAAATAGAAAATCAAAAAAAAACCTGTTTAAACTGAAAGGAGATTCTCTTCATTTTATTTTATCCATGGAAAAATTAAGTGCTCTAGGTTCTGTGTGATAATTTGAAAAGCTGTTACATTATATCCTCGTGTGTGTGTGTGTGTGTGTGTGTGTGTGTTTCAGAAACAATGGAGAAATACTTAGTCCACTTCGTATGTATCTTCCAGTGGTTGTTGTGTATAGTGCATTGCATTATAGTAAGTTTATCAACAATGATGGTATTATTTACGTCACACTAAGATCACACCGATTACTGCGTATTCTAAATATTACACCATGAATTGTAAAGCTACTTCAATAACATCAATGGCTCCCAAACCCTGGACCGCAGGATTAGGACACCAGGTGCCTGCAAACATCACAATCAGTAGGTCCCACTCCGCGTGTAATAGAGACCTGGACTACAGTCCCACTCCGCGTGTAATAGAGACCTGGACTACAGTCCCACTCCGCGTGAAACAGAGACCTGGACTACAGTTCCACTCCGCGTGAAATAGAGACCTGGACTACAGTCCCATTCCGCGTGTAATACAGACCTGGAAGTTTATTGAGATTTCTTCATAATTGTGAAGCTACCGGCCAATGGCACTGTGGAAGTAACTTCACCTACGAGTGCAGTAGTTCAGGAACGTATCGTTTGTCTTCCAAAGGGCAATAATAGAACAGTATGTCTGGTCTCCTCCGGTAAAATCCTTATTCCACAGGAGAATAAAACAAAACAAAATTAGATAATGATGTTGGAAATGAGTCTCTTTTGGAAATGAACTTACATGATCTCCATATCTCCCAAAATCTTTACAATGAAGAATAGCTACTAACTGAATGTAGAAAACAGGTAACCAATTGTTTCAGCAAGGTACCCAAATAACAACAAAACAAATTACCAGAGACCCTGGATTTCACATATTCATCACTAAGTGGGAAAGTCTCCAGTTCATCTTTTGGTGATGTCCTAAGAATCTTTCATTTCAACCTGGGATGGTTTTCAGGAACTCCTGTTTAATTTCTCACCAGAGTGCAAAGGCCCTCTGCATTCTACTGAGTTGTCAAAGTTGATTACTAATGCAAATTTCTGGAGTAGGGATTCCACAATAGGAACTATGAAATATACAACTTGCTGATGTGCAGTAGAATGCAATAAAACAATTTTTCTGGGGTTAGGTTATTAGGGTGTGGGCTGTAAATAATTAAGTATGAGCAACTTTGACAATCCAAGCATATTCTTTGGTGCAGAAATAGGGACTGCATACCATGGAATATGAGCAAATGAAGAATGTATTGAATGGGGATTTTAAGATTTTGGAAGGAATTTATAGGATAGATAAACTGAAAGTTTTACCACTGGTGTGGAATGGAAACAATATTAGAACCAAGCCACCAGAGGAGAAGTTATGAAATATTACTTCTAATGATGGTAGTAGTGTAAAACTTTCTCATACAAAAACAACAATGTTCTAATCTAAAGTCAATCTACTATTGCTATTGTGCATATAAATGATATGGAGATGATACAGGTGGATTGATGAGATACATATCAGCCATGATTTCATTAAATTCCAGACAGTTCTGAAGGGCTAAATGGCTTAGTCTCAAAATATTTCTATTCCAAATGTTTACACTTCTTTTTAGCTTTAGCCCTTGTATTTCTCTTATTGTGGTCAGATACATATAAATAATAATAACACCAAATAATCATTTCCAATATTTTAATTTGGTAATAACATTATTGCACCTTGACAGTATAATACTACATGCAACTGTACCTGTTACAATCAGGAACTCTGCTACAGAGTCTGGGCGCCCTTACATGTGGGCTACTGAACAGGGCCAGCAATCACGCTCATGAGTATGCACATTCCAGCCAATTAGTGGTTGTTTTTAACTCTCTGTCTCATTCCAGATTTGTGGAGCCTTCAACAAAGCATGGCATCATCAATGCTCCCTGCTTACCTTTGTCCTTGTTCTGGGAATGTAGGCCACCATTTAGAATGATGCTGTAAATGAGTGGTATTTATTTAGTGTTAACTTATTGCTTCCGAGCCACAGTTTTGGTATTAGCTTTCAGCTTGAGTTTTTGTTAATGGCCCTGTTGGCCTAGCGTTTATTATTTTTCCTTTAATTTAGCGCAGTTTTTACTAAAATTCAGTGAACTGCTCACTCACTTCAGTGTCTCTACCTCTGCACTTTGGCCATCTGCCCACTCCCATCAGAAGGTTGAATCTTAAATACTTCCTTACAGCTTCAATCTGAATGGTGGTCTACTTTGCCGGAACAAGGGTAAAGGTAGGCTGGGAGCACTGACATTGCTGTGCTTTGGTCAAGATTCAACCATACTGGAACAAGAGGAAAGGAGTTAAATACAATCGCAGTGAAGTACTAATTAGCTGGAATGTGCACACTTATGAGTGTGATTGTCAACCCTCATTCAGGAACCTGCCTGTGAGGAAGCCCAGGCTCCACGGCAGAGTCTGTGGTTGTGGCAGTATCACGTTCCACTTTGATACAGGACCAGATCTAATTCATGGGTTATACTTTTAATGCATTTTATTTGTTCATTGTGTTTTCTCCTTAAATCTTAAATCTTAAATTTCATCTTAAATCTTGAACATGAAATTATTAATCCATTTGCTTGGGGAAGAGCAGGATTCTAATTGTACCTTTGCCCTATCTTCTCATCAATACACTGTGGCAAAAGGTAAGATGATATCTCATCTTTATAGTGGTATTGACCAGATATCAACTGATTGCAAATTGCCTCATTGGAAAGCCAGTGTACTTTTGCTGTCAAGGGTAGGCTAGAGTGAACTCATTGTGACTGTGAAACAAGATTACTATTACAGAGTGATGGGTAATGAAATGTGGATTATGGGTATCTTATAGGATATTTGCTTAGTAGTTAGGGATTATATTACAACATCTTCTCACCAAGACAATCTAGAATGGAGGTCAAATAATTCATCTTCTGAATCAGGGGCAGAAATTCTTGCTTTGAGCTAGAGATTATTCCATCTAGATGCAAATGATCTATGGAATGCCACTTAAGTATTGAAGGACTATACGAGGGGTGATTAAAAGTTTGTGGCCTAAGGTAGAAGGAGTCAATTTTAGAAAACCTAGCACATTTATTTTTCAACATAGTCCCCTCCTACATGTACACACTTAGTCCGGCGGTCATGGAGCATACGGATCCCTTCTTTGTAGAAGGGGTCCACAGCAGGGGTGATTGATAAGTTCGTGGCCTCAGGTAGGAGGAGATCAGTTATACAGCTCTTGTTACATGCAAGTGCAGTTCAATTCTTTGAGTGAAAACACAGAAAGTTTGAAGTTAATAACTCATCTCCTTCTACTCTAGGCCTTTGCCACGAACTTATCAATCACTCCTTGTATTCCAGATTTCTCTATCAAAGAGTGAGCTTCAAGCTCATCTAGCTTGGAGTCAGGAATTGCACTTTTGGGCGAGTGGTGTCTTATGCTAATACAATAAGTGCAATATTTGAAGATTGATATACTGCTGATTGTTGGAAATTTGGAAATATCCATTTATCAACAATATATTGTCCTGGTCCAAAACACTACATCCAAAAAAGCACACTAGCACCTCTATAGCCTCCAAAAGCTAAGGAAGTTTGGCATGTCTCCACTGACCCTCAAAAAAGCCTCCCCTCCGCTGACTCTGTGTCCTTCCTGCTTCTATAGGAAAGCAACCTAAATAATCAAAGAAACTACCCACCCCCGTCATTCTCTCTTCCTCCTTTCATGGGCATAAGATACAAAAGCTTGAAAACATGCACCACCCCCATATTCAAAGATAGCTTCCTTGCCACTGTTGTAAGACTCTTAAATGGATGTTTTCTACAATAACTACCCACTCTTGATTTCTCACTCTACCTCATCATGGCTTGTGTCTACCTGCGCTACATTTTCTCCTTACTGTAAATGTAACTAACACTGTATTGCCTTTGTTAGCCTTTGATAACATACTTCTGTATGATTTTAATGTACTCATGTTTCAGAGTGATCTTTATGGATTGCATGCAACACAAAGTTTTTCATTGTGTCTTGGTACATGTGCAAATACTAAACCAATTAGCAATACAAATTAGTTATTACCTTTGAGGAATTATTGGATAGAATTACAAATTTCTGCCATGTGTTACTAAAAGATAACATGCAGCTTTTTAATACTTACTTGGAGTTTTCCTCTAAAACGATATTAATTTATAGTCACAATTATAGCTTGTCACAATTGTGAACATAGCATCAGGTAAAAATGGACTTATACTGCTAGATTGCAATCATACATTGCAAGAAAAGGAAAGTATTAAGTACCTCTTTCTTTGATGTTTTTGAATAGTATTATCATTTATTGAGCTTTAATGACATATTACTGTATGATAGCATAATATTTTATCGTAGATTGCTGGCATGTTACTAGAGATAACAGGTGTATCTTGTCATGCTTTTTTTGACATTCTTGATAGTAACTCACATAGAGCATCATATAATGGCAAGATTGCTGGGGAATTAAACTTACACCCTGTCATAATTTGGCATTATATTTTTAGGTATTATCTACATCATTTGATAACTAACTACAGCTTTTCACATTTTATATTATTTGTACATTGCACACATTTTACATTGTTCGGCTTTGATAACATACTAGCAACTTAATAAGATGTATTTCATTTTTTAAAATATTACATATTTAATAAATAATATCAGTACCCGTGAATTGTAATGGGTAAGTATTTTTTTTACTCTATTAAGATCAATTACTAGACATTACAGCATTTTTTCTGCCACATTTAATAATGTTACAGCTCAGCGGTAAGATATAGTCTTTATTATATTACTAAAATATCTCCTATATATTTTAATGTACTGTTTAATGAAATACGAGCAGGAAGACAGATGTTGTATTTCAGTATGTTATATGATACTGAGAAATTTTACTTGGTGGCAAAACAGATTACTTTGCTGAGTTTGGCTCTATGTACTAAACCCTGAGAACAACATGATGTCACGTTTCATCTTGGTGATATATTGGTATATAAAACATGTTCGAGAGTTTGATGGCTTGTCACTGGCCGAAATCATTCGCGTCGATCTTGTCATTCCACGATGAATTGTCAACGCTTGGACATGCTGTTGTTCTTGCTTCTTTTTAAAGGAGCTTTTTTTTCCCCCGGTGAGACAATGTGTGAAACCAATGATCTTTGTGGTAGTTGAAAAAAAACAGCCACTTATTTACCCCCAACTTGGGGGAGATGTGTTTCGAATGTATAGTAAATGGGGGCTGGGTGGAGGAAAGTAGTTTAGAGCTATTAGACATACTCCTTTTAACTTTTTTTAAAAAAATATTTATAACTGGAAGCACAAAGTAAAATAGGGTACTGCTTACGTTACATCAAACCTGAAACTACCAGAAGATGAAAGAAGAAAGGATATCGGAATGAAGCTGTATCTTGCAAGATGATGCAATGATATTGGTTGTTTTCCTGTTTGGCAAGAGCTCACAAAAGGAAAACAAACATTCGGGGTGGCTGATGACATAGTCGGGAGAAAGCTGCTGCGAAGACGCTGAGTACATCCCCTGCAGGAAGGAAGTGGATTCTGAAGAAGGAAAACAAAAGATGGCAGCCTCTCTGACCGCTGCTTGAACCAGACCTCATCGCCACCAGCTGCTTCCCAGCAACTTCCCATTACCTTTCCATGACACTCTACCCTCCTCTTTCAATAGCAAACGCCAATTTGTTCACTTAATTAAAACGTAAATACCAATTCAACCTAGACTCATCTCTCATGTAACTTATGCGTAAATGTTTTTAAGGCTACGCTCCCAACAACCATTCAATACGACGATCTTTTGTTATTCGACCCGTCATGTAGGCGCACTCACAGCTTTCTGCTTCCCTCTCCGAGCCCCACGATGTATTTCCAGCGTACGCAAGAATACTGAAACCTACAAACATTGTAAAACAAAACCTTCAGTTTTAGTGCAGTAGCCTCTTTACACGATAAATACTGTGGGTGAAACGTTTGGAAATGAGGCGAAGTAATGAGAATGGAGGCCTGTGTTTCTTTGTGGAGGGCGGGGTAAGCAAAGTAACCCGCTTCTGCTGTCCAGAGCACATATTGAAAACAGTAGCTTCAGTTGTTAACACAATGCTTCGAATCATGAGCGGCCTCCAGGCGACTTCAGTTGTCATCGCACTATCAAAGTAGTCAATGGCTGCCTCAGCTTATATGAAACTTATTATGCAATGCGTCGCGGATATCAGAACTAGGCCGCTCCACGTTCTGTTTACATTTGCCCGTACGAAACAAGATGAGGATAATTTGGATAAATTGCTTGGAAATGAAGTCTGTTTAATTAAAATTAATGGAACTATCTCTGATACGGACTAAGATTTTGCATTTGCAACAAGACAATGGAGCCTATACACGTACTTAAAAAAGACGGAATTGTATGAATTGTTCCGAAGTCGTACGGTCTAACCCGTGACATTTAGTTGCTGAACAGCGAAAGGTACCTTTCAAAAAACTTTAAAACTATTGACCGTTGACTACATAACGCCTAGCATAAAAACTTAATGTGACAGCAATTGTGCCCAAACTTATGTCCTGATACACCATCACTACGGGACATCAATAAATGATTATTTAACTCAGCCATTAGGAACACACTAACTCTATTAAAATTAATAAGCCAATCCCGCTTCTTAATAAGCGAAAGAAGATGCTATTGCAAACAGCTGTTCTCTATACATATTTTATATCACGTCAGATAATTAAAAATAAACATTTCAGGGTACGTGACTAACTATCACTAGTTAGGAAAGCAAAAACACTCATACAGAATTTTGGTGTATGTATTCAAAATTCAGCTCCCTGAATGACACCCCCGATAATATTTTATTTCAAAACTCGTTTCCCCTTGAAATACCTATTTGCTTCTTGGATCTTTTTGTAAGTTCGTTTGCGTGTACTATAAATGTTTCTATTGTCTGAATTTTCCACACAATGCATTTAACCATGGAAATAATTTGACTTTCAATAGAATCGAATTGGATTTTAATTATAAACCATTTCTCCGAGCATGCTTCTTTGCAGACAATGATTTAGCAAACAAGCCAATTTAAAACAAATTAATGAAACATCGTTTTATATTTGCAATAACCACTAAAAACAATTAAGATTTGTTAAGGCTTGAAAAATGAGCATTGCTTAAAAAATAGCACAGTATTTTAATATTCTGCACGTTCATTGTTAATCGTTAAAATATCAGAATAAATATTGAAACTGTGCCCGAAGTTGATTAATTAAACAAAAAGTTACGTGTTATAAATTCATATCTAAATCAATGTGGAAACTGTGAAAACTTTACTCTGCTTCCCTTTTCATGTTGTATCTTATTGAAGTGAAAGAAGCAGAAGGTGAAGATTAATTACGAAACCAACATATCGTTTAAATCGGATAAGGTCGATAAAAAACATATTTATTCATTCTTAAAATTCTAAAATACTTCGTAAGTCTCGCAAAAATTAAAGAAACCTTTCAAATGCTGGAAATCTAAAATATAAACAGAAGAGACTTGAACTATTCAGCAAGTTGTGCGGTGTCAGTCATTTTTAATTGCTGAATCTATCCAGATTTTGAACATACAAATAACCCGTTCAAGTACTGCAAGCTCATGTATCCATCTATCTATTTCTTTCTATCTTTCTATCTATCTATCTATCTATCTATCTATCTATCCACCTCTCTGTGTTTTATGGTAAGCACTCAGCTGTATGGCATGGCGGTGGTGGGGGGGGTGGTTTGGAAGTTTCTGGTAGAGGTGGCACTCCAGGAATCAGGCTGAGACCCGGGGTTAGTCCACAATATAAAGTCGGGCTTGCACAAATGCGATAATAACGTCAAAAAGTCGAGACCTTCCGGCTTTCGTGAGTTTAGAATCAAAACTTCAGCCATGTTTCTCTTTTGTTCCTGTGTTTCCTGGCGGTAATCCCTTTTCTGATATAAAGACATTCGACAATTGAAAAGACGTTGTGTGTCTTATTAGCTTTTCCTGAATCAAAAGTAATGAGGAAAAAAATCTTTTGACAACTTAAGGAGAACGATATTCTATACACACGCCTTTTGTTTTTGTTGCCTTTATTTTACATTGTCTCATGCAGTTAGCAGGCAAAACTCAAACAATTTCTTCTCTTCTTGTAGTGTGTTTTATATTCGTATGAACAAACCCGAATGAAGATATGAGCACTGAAACCTTTAAGCAAGCACAGCTCAAAAGAGTTACAGCATATTTTATAAGTTCAAAACAAAAAAAATACTTGAACACAAGAGATTCTGCAGATGCTGGAAATCCAGAGCAAATACACACAAAATGCTGGAGGAACTCTGCACGGTCAGTCAGCATCTATAGGAAAGAATAAACAGTCAACGTTTCGGCCGGAGGACCTTCAAAAGGACTAAAGTAACTGGAGACAATTTTAATTTGATTTTTTAATTGTCCTTGCAGCTTCGAATCATACCTAGGACACCCAACCACACCACTACAGCACAGCCATCCCAAACCACTTGTCTTGAAACCAACAGTTTCCACAATTCTTTATAACCTTGAAAACATACAGAATATATATAGATAGATAGAAGATGAATTCGATAATTTCAATACAGATCTACAACATTCAATAAACATACATAGTTCAATATCCAGCAAACGTATAGTTTACAATGTTCAGCAGAAATGTATAACGTCAAATAGCTATTCGTTATGTTACTTGACGGAACCCAGATACTGTAATGCGCATTGAATGTGATCTATCTATTTACCTTCCTATCTGTTTATAATAGGAACAGACGGATCGATCAATAGCTCACTGACTAAACAGATAGGTAGATAGACTGATTGATTGATAGATAGGTAGGTAGATAACAACAGGAACAGTAGATATATATTACATTAATTTCATTGCAATTGTTTCGGCCGACTGGGTGTTTGTAGAATTTTCAGTTTTTATTTTAGATTTTTATGATCTGCAGTATTTTGCTTTCCTAAATCCTATAAACGCTTCCAGGATTTATACTAGAACAATAATACTAATTGTGCTGTCCGTTTTGTCATTGTTCCTGAATCCTTTGTATATTTATACAATTTAATCACAAAGGTAAAAAAAAACTTCTCTGCAGAGTTTATTTTTCTGTCTGCGACTTAAGCCAGCAAAACAATTTATAAATATGGATCATTTGCCCGCAACATATTCGTAAACCATGATCTTTCCCAATTTTAAAATCAGGCACATAACCCACAATACAATAACATAACCCATCAGGCATTTCTGTGGGATACTCATGTAGAGGAATACATTTAGTTTACATGAATATAAGATACAGAATATTATAGAATAGTTTGAGGCCATTTCTAATGGGTAACAGTTTAAATCGTGTTATATAAAGAACATTAATAATTGGTATTTATTAAAACGCTGTTTATATTTAGTTCATTAGTATGGAACAAAATTTAAAGTATAGACCACTCTTGCGGAAATTCTATTAATGATAAACTTTCGAAACTGGGCGCTGGTGCGATTACTAGCTTAAAAAGCAATAATGCTGCATGAAGTTCAATAATATGTGTATATCAACTTTATGAAAGCAACAGCAGCGGTTTTTGCTGCAGCATTTCAAAATATCCTTCCGTTGGCTGTGAGTTGAAAGCAGTTGCTAGTTCTATAAATTTATTCAAGCCTTTTCTGAGACAGTGTACTTGTCCAATGTTCAGTGTCCGCCACTTTTACTTCAAATACCTTACAAATAGCACACATTCAGTTAGTGGTTTTCACAAATGAGAAGCGCTACGGTGAAATGTAAAGGTTTCAGGGCCCATTTTTTGAAAAGAAAGGAAATTTTTAAAGAAGCGGTTCACTATTAGTAATTGCATGGCATGAAATTAAAAATCTATGATGTCAATAATTCAAGTACAGCCTTCTTGACTAGTTCGGTTATCTGAACTGTTTTGTTTACTACCGAGATAGAATTGAAAGAAATAACCACTCCAAATGGCACTAAAACTTGTCCCGTGTTCTTTTGTGGATTGCTACTGCAAAAGAATGCAAATGGACCTGTTGCGGTTTTGGAGTTTGGTTATGTTATTCTGATTTGAGACTGAAATTATCTGCTGCAGTTTGTCGACCGGCGATACTGTAAAGGAGATTCTACCAACACGCAGAGAAAAAAAAGTAATTGAACCAAGTTCTAAACAAGCACTCTCGCCTTCCGTTCCATCGCTGTTCGCTGATGATAACTATGATTTGATCTAAGCATTTTTCAATAATGATTCTGCACCGTAATTGCTAACAAGCTGTTGGTAGAAATGCAGTTGCTTTAAAGCTGCCATTGGCACTGATCAGGGGAATACTGTATATTGTTCTTGTCACGGGACTGCTGTTCACAGGTTACTAACTGCCTCTCCTCTCAGGCGTCAGGCGCCCTTATAGGTATCGATTGTGGCAGACAGTCCGGGAGAAAGATGAGTATGATGTTCGACAGATATTGCTCATTCGTGAATAACACGCTCACTGAATGATGTATTTGTGCCATTATCCTGTAAGTTAATCGAGTAAAATATATCTTCCTTAATATCAAAATCTATTTATAGGATACAACCGCTGTATATGTGTGTGTGACCTTCTGTTGCAGCAGCCTCAATCAGTACACTTCAATTGTAATTGTGTGTGTGCGCCTGTTTGTGTTTCTGTATGTTAGTTTGTGTATGTCTTTGAGCGCGCGTGTAAATGTAAATGTCCGCATGTGTGCTTGCACCATCAACATTAGTCGATCTGTGTGTCCAAATATATTTTCAGTGTTTGGGTATTTGACTGTATTATTGTTTCAAAGTATGTGCACGTCAGTGTCTGCGTGTGGTCGGTGTCTGGTGTGTGTGTGTGTGTGTGTGTGTGTGTGTGTGTGTGTGTGTGTGTGTGTGTGTGTGTGTGTACCTTAGTGTTTACATCAGTACTAACGTGTACCGATTCAGTGAGCACATGAGCCATATGTCTTATTTAGGTTTCAGTACTGAAAACATGCGTCGGTCTGGTTGTTAGTAGGTTTGTGTGTCCCTCTGTGTCTTTATTTCTACCTCTTTCTTGGTCTTTGTATGACTGTCGCAGTGTGTATTTTCTTCCATTTATCAACCCGTATATTTAAAACCCACCACTAATATTTAGCAGATGTAAGGAAAAAGTTACACAGAGGGATTTTTTTTCCTGATGCAACCAACTTGACCTGGTTGACTGCATCCATTATAGAAAGTAACCTGTCAATTTTAAACAGAATTATGGCACTAACACATTCAATAACAACCTGTAAGGAAGCACATCATGGGCTGTCCGCAACATAATATAATCTTGACATCATATCTGTGCTATTTTTGCGAAATAAGATGACAAATAGCTGAACTTATCAATCTGGCGAGTGAGTGTCATGGCTATTTGCTTATCAATGTGGAACTAAGTTTACACATTCAATGCAGAACTTGTTCTGTCCTATTGTATCTGATTCTTCGTTGTGTCGTCCAGCGTTCTCAAAGTACAGACTGTTTGAATGAAAAAAAACGCCAGTAAAAAGCTGTTAATGATATTCAATGTATATGAAAACGCAAACAACGGGAATTCTGCAGATGCTGGAAATTCAAGCAACACACATTAAAGTTGCTGGTGAACGCAGCAGGCCAGGCAGCATCTCTAGGAAGAGGTACAGTCGACGTTTCAGGCCGAGACCCTTCGTCAGGACGTCGACTGTACCTCTTCCTAGAGATGCTGCCTGGCCTGCTGCGTTCACCAGCAACTTTGATGTGTGTTACTTCAATGTATGTGAGTTTGTAGCAACAGTTTCAACGATGTCTAACCTGTTGATCGGTTTATGTCATATTGACTATCAATAAATAACCAAAAGATGAACTCAGGTAGTTTATCTGCTGAGTGGATGAAGTTTATAGGTCAGATCAGCCTGAGGCTGTTAAACATGGAATGCGTTCACTCATAGTACGCACTGTACAATACTTCAAAACTTAATGACATTAAGAATTTGCGGGTAAAATGTATTTCAAAGGAATTCCTTGAACTGCTTTTTTGACAAATTCATCAAGTAAATGAATAATAGCCACGAAGGCTGATTTAGAATCGAATGCAATGTATTAATTAATATCAATGATACAGTTTAATCAACGGTCGTGATTTCACAAATATACCAATTATATTCTATAATGCGCGTGGCACGAAGCGAGGACGAGCTAGGGATTCTAATTTTACTACAACACCTCGTAATTCAGAACAAAGAGGTGCATGTAGAGTATTAACGTTGAGATGATCAGTATTTGGAGGGAGAAATATTAATCGGTTTGTTATCATTGACCGTGTTAAGTAGGTGACTTCTATATGGCACATCCCATACAGTGTCTGTTGTGCATTTTTTTCTCATTTTCATCCTTCCTATTTTTTTTACACAACGAATCCAAAATGAGAAGAAGACAATGCAACAGGTAGGAGAGACAGGCAATGAGAGTGAGTGAAAATTGTGTCTGAGAAACGGACCGAGCACAATGAACATGTGAGAATTGGCAAAGTGTCAGTAAATGTGAGTGTTATAAGAAAGAGAAGGGATGTGAAAATTATTGTGCGTGAAAAATAATTCGGATGCTGTGGAAGAACAAAGGTGTCAGTGGAAAACAATACGAGCCTGTGCGTGAAAGAGAAAACAGCAGGAAAAGGGAAGAAAGCGAGCAAGCAAGAGAACAGTGGAACAAGGATTGGCCATGTGTTTGTGTATTTAAGAACGAGGAAGCCAGAAAGGGAGAGCAAAAGAATTAGTTAACTCAACGGATAATAGTCTGAACTCTCATCTGAACCAGCTGTTGTGTAACAAGCGACCAGATTATGGATGGTAAAAAGAATTAACTACTGAGAGTAAAAACATTAAGATGATACATTTTCAATAAACCTAGTCTACTGAAATGAGAAGTAAATTGGTAGTTGAAGATTTTTAACGTGGTCATCTTTACTGAATAGTTACCTCGGTGCATCAGCTCTGTTTTCAATTCTTTAACTTGCTTCCAAACTTTGGAAATGTTAAGCAGTTTATACATAAGCCAATTTTTTATCAATGCATTATGTATAAGTCATTCTCCCAAATCATTAGTGGATAGCGGTATAGAATTAAATTATACAAACTGGTTATTCTTCAGAGATTTACAGCGTGATAACATCTTAAATTATAAAAGAATACCTAGAACTATGTGAAGTTAATAGTTTTATTTTCATTATTGGCATATCATCATTGGTCCCCTCGGTTGAAAGTTCTCCTTAGCTATTTCTATGTATTTCTTCATTAGATCTTAGCCGATGATATTCACAGAGATCGCTAATGATTTATGTTATAAAACTAGTGTCGTAATATCTTTGCGCTTATGCTTTGTGTTTTTGAATGTTAATTAATTATGGCCGTATTAGAACATCCGAGTTTATTGCGCTAGGGTCAATTAGGTGGAGAGAGACTTCAAACTTCAAAGCTTCGAATGTTATTTCTTGAACATATCAGGAGCTGGTTTTGAGAAAACTATATTTTCATTGAGGGATGTAATTCGTAAAATAAACCTAAATCCAGAAACTCAGCATTACTTGGAATGTTTATCACTTTGTTGATCATAAATGGCCCCCTCTGATGATACTAAATTTGGCCGGCATTAGTCCTGAAACCTAGACTTGGACTGGCTTGCACAGACACGTGATTTACAGGTGTTCCGTTTCTGGGGCCGGGAAGTGGGAGAGGTGCGGTTAGGGGTCTGGTGACTTCAGGAGATGGGGCTTCAGAATTGCCGTGGAAAGGACAGCGTCCTCTGCAGGGCACTGGGGGCATATCATCCCTGCTGAGCCCAAACTCCAGCCAAAAGAAGTTAAATTATACAGTATCATCAGTAAAATAGCTAGGTTCCTGGCTAGTACAGTAAATAAACCGTGTCGGTGCAATTAACGGTATAGGTATACTTGTACTCTATCAAGATTCTTATCAATTGCAACGAAAACACAATTTGTGATTGCAGCAATCGGTATTATTAGCGTTGTCGTACTAAGAAACCGCAATACACTTACTTCTATGGATTTTTGCCCCTGATCCATACATCACCTCTCGACCCTCACCAAACTGCCTTAAATGAGAAGCGAAGGGAAAACGGGTGTGCTAAATTCCAAAAGGCGTTGTGCAAAATCTATCTGATGTCAAAGTGACTTCTGCGATAGTTCCAGATGCGAGTAGTTGATTGAATTCAAAATCAATAAAAAAAACTAATGCTGTGTAGTTGATGCATACAGTTTCATTCGCTTTCTTCTCCGCGTTATCTGACGTTAGTGCAGTACTATAATATTAATGTAACATTACTAGTAATTACTTGGGTAGCTCTAATCCGGGATAGCAAGAAAAACTTTTAACATAAATCTTCCAGCAATACCACCCGAGTAAATGTCACAGTAGGTTTATCAAACCAGTGACGGATTGGTTAGCGTGATTCATTAAAATGAGTAATGCTTAGGTAAATGAATTCCCAACAATTACTGCTGGTAAAGAGTGCTGTTCGATGCCATTGAATAGGTAGTTGCGTTACATTTCAAGGTCGGTATTTAACATAAGTTAGTATATTTGGAGGCCTAATAGATCTTATTAATAACGGTTCGTCAACTTCACAACTGATAGCAGTTTAAAGGCACAGTAAAACATTCGAGATTTATGATGAATGCTTGTGTATTCGTTTCCGAGCATGTGGCACATTCTCATTTGATATCTATTATTTGTTGTATTTAAATGACATTAGCGGGTTCTGTGCCCCATGTGAATTTTGTGTGTTGCTTATGTTCACTGTTGTGTGTGTTTCTTGTTTTATCTTCTCTCTCATTTCGTGCCGAGGTTTTAATAAAGAGGCCATTCTGCCCAATGTCTTCCCTCTACTATCTGAAGCGTTATTTCCATTCGTTATACATTTAATCTTACACAGATTGCCTTTCCGCACATTTTTCTAATCTTCCTTTAAGGATATTTGGATTATCATCCCACCCTCTATTTCAGATAAGGCGTTTCACCTCATTACAGTCAGCCATGTATAAATATTCCTTATAACCTCTACCTTCCAGAGTCTCTGCATTTTGCATGTAAATATATTGTGTGTAGAAGGTTAACACTATGTGGTGTGTACTTTACTAAATTGTATGTTTCGTTTGTGAGCGTTATTTTATTAATTATGAACATGTTATACCAAAGGAGGCAGATGGTCCATTTTACCTGTGTCAGTAGACTTTCAATACTTCACGCACGTTAAGTATTGACAAGTAATGACGTGTCTACACGTCATTAGCATCTGTGTAAATGCTTTTCACTGTTCTTCTGTATATTTAATCGTTGTTTTTCCTCTACAAATATCCTTGTATTTGGTCGTTTTGTGAATGTTTTCATGCTGAGTGTGTTGCTATTGCCGTTGGCGAGTCTGCTTCTGTGTATGTTTTCCGAAACGGCCAGCGACAGAAAATGGCAGCGGAGAGCTGAAAGTTTTACTGCGGTGCCAAAGAGTTATTGACTTCTTTTACCGAATAATATGAATTTATGAATGCACATTAATGTTGTCCGGCGCACATCTTTTTCCAGTGCTGTTTTATGGTGTTACCTTTGTATGTTTGGTTTTTGATTTTCAACAGAGTATGTGCTTGCTACGCTGGAATATGTTAATGTTGTAACTTTGCAATGTTATCAAAAACGTTTCCAGATCATAAAGCATCTTGTAATTTTCCAGAGGAATTGTAAATACAATTGCATTCTTCTCCCATGTTTGTTTGCTCACCGTTTATTATATGAATACACGGGACGTCAATTAATTATGTCCAACAGGTATGCTGCGACTAAACTGCGTAAGGAGGAGCCCCTGTTGAATCAACAACTACGGCAGCATGTATATTTGTTGGCGCTTGAATATTTTATTTCTGATTATTCCAACTATTATATAGTTGTTTTAGAAACATAAAAACATGACAAAAGAAGTGGGTGAAGAGGATTGTCCCTTTGAACCTGCCCCGCCCTTCAGTATGATCGCGGGAGATCCACAACGCTGACACCAAATTCTGACAACACACACAAAATGCTGGAGGAACTCAGTATGCCAGGCAGCATCTGTGGAAAAGAGTACAGTTGACGCTTCGGACCAAGACCCTTCAGCGGGACCGGCAGTCAACTGTTCGGTCCGAGACTCGTCAGCAGTACTCTGCAGACTTTCTCTCGTTTGTGACCATATTCTGACTCTCTCGCCATTTCCATTGGTCCCTTATGAGTCTAGAAATATTCTGTTACCCAAGATCGTTCATTCTGAACGGAAGGAAAGTGGTCTTTCCTGAGCGATCCCAGGTGCAAACGAAATTAAGCCCCTCTATTGGCTACGACGAGTCAATTTCGCCTCTAGGCTGGTAAAAGAGTGGAGGGGAGGTGGCGCTGAAGAATATTTATTTTTTTAATTATTGGTAGTACAATGAGTACTGTACCTCAAATGCGTGCGTTTATATTTATTGTAAAGATGTAATTGTCTGCATAACAAAGACAAGAACATGTATTGAGCTGAACAATGCCTGAATGGCCTATTAGATATAAGATGCATTTGTTAAATGTACTGTCAACTCAAAATTACAACACTTCTTCAGCGCTGCTTTCTCTGGTCTCAACTCATTCGCCACCCTGGTCGCCAAGTGACTTGCCGTAGGTCGTAAACAAACTGCCAAGCTATTGCCATTGAAACGTTCGTGAACATCTCCGGCACAAATATTAATAAAAGATGATGGCCGTCTTGGACATACCTGGTGAGAAGAGGTTACTTTCAGTGAATCGCCCAAAGTAAATTCAATTAGCCTGTGAAAAACAAGCCAATTTCACTAATGGACGTTATAGCTAGAGTAGAAGTTTGTTTTGGTATCAATAAGATACTAACATATAACTGTCTATCTATCTATCTGACAGTCTGTCTATTTACGGTTTGCCCATCTGTCTGCCAATGTGTTCATCCAACCGCTGCGCGCAACAATGACGCAATCACGCCTGTATATATCCAGAGAAGTTTTTTTTTTGACATTTTTCACCTTTTAACACTTGAAACAGACTGTATATTTATCAAATACTGCACGTTCAGGTTCATACCATTTATTATTGAAATATCGTGCAATTGTGAATTATTCTGATTAAATAGATTGACTGTGTTTTCAGAAAAAAGCAGTCACATAATTTAAATATGTTAGGTGAGGGGGACTTGGTGGTGGGGAAGGGGATCGATATTGAAATGCAACATAGATTTAGTGAATTACATTTTGAAAAATCATAACATTGCAGCACAATGGACTAGTGCGAAATGGGGCTAGCCATAATAACAGTTCGACGCGGACTACATGGGCGGAAGGACCTGTTTCTGTGTTGTCGTACTCTATAACTCTATGACTACGACAAGTGAATAAGGTGTAAAGAACAGGTATGGCAAGCTCGCCTTCATCGGTAGGGGCATTGAGATGCAAAGTCGTGTTGCATCTGTATAAAACTTTGCTTAGGCCACAACTGGATGCATTATGGTCTCCGCACTGCAGGAAGGATGTTCAGGGTTTGGAGAGGGTTTAAGAGGTTCACCAGAATGTTGTCAAGACTACAGAGTTTGAGCTATAAGGAGAGGTTGAACAAACTTGAATTGTTTTCTCTGGAGTGTTAGAGGCTGAAGGGGAATAGAGGGCAAAGGTCTTTTTGCTGATAGATGGAATTATTTATGATTAGCATCATGGTCAATGCAAACATCGTGGGCCGAGGGCCCTGTTCCTATGCTAAGGTGTCGTTTTGTTTTGTTGCGCAATTGTTATAACTGGACTACAGTTTCCAAAATTAATTTTGCATTAATTTGAAATCACATGGAAACCTGGTGAAGATATTTCATAGAGTATAAGTTCTTTACTCCGGTATCATTAATAGAGATACATCCATAAAAAGAAAAGTTTACCTTTGAAACGACGGGATTGAAAGCAACAGTTTATTTATTCATAGTGAAGGAAAGTTCTTTTAGAACTAGTCAAGTTGCGTGTTAATCCCACGTGTTGTGAACTATACCGCAGATTCCACGAAATGGTCTGCGATGAAGATGATATTTGAATAGTGAAACATTTGTGAAATTCCACCGCGAAGCCAAGACTTGGCATGTTAATACTATACTTATTATATGAACTATATGAACTTTTTGACAAGCTAACAGAATTGGGAATACTCTTTTGAAATTTGGGGTAATGCAGCCAGGCTACCTCGAGAGCGTACTTAAAACAAGGCGGTACACTAAGATGGTATCAGAGGCAGAATTGTATTTGGCGCACATATCCACCAATCACACTAAATTCATAGAACTCTGTCGCGTATTTGAGGACTAAGGATAATGATGCAAAAAGGTACAATTATTATCATGTTTGTTTTGACGCCAGAACACAATGAATACTGCTGAAAAGAGCGACTGAATCTGTTTTCTTACGACTCTATTTGTGCAACTTGTATTGGTAGGTCGTTGATCTTCATATCAAGAGACCTAGATGGTATTTGCACTAGCATCTGCCAATTGTATCATGGAGCTATATACAGTATAGTACGAAGGCAAGTGCAAGATAAAGCCAGAGTACTTTAGAAAACTTATAGTTTGTGTGCTTAAGTTGTCAATGAACGTTAACAACTAAATATGAAATTAAGTGCATTGGTGGTTACAAACAGCAAAGACATAAGCTACACTTTGCAAATTAAGAAACAAAATATGCAATAAGAGGAAAGGGGTGCTTGTGAATAGAAAGCATTACAACATCAACACAATTAAGCAAAACAATGTAAAATGCCAACACTGTGGAATTTATTTCCCGAAGAGGCAATGCAATGTTTGTGAAATTACTTGCGCAGGAACCTAACCAACTTCGTATCAGCATAAAGAAAAGGACTTTGAAGCATTCGAGAAAATAAAAAGGAAGTAGCAAATTTGTGATCAGATTTTCAGAAAAGGAAAGAATTCGAAATAACCTGATGAAAAAAAAATACAGTCGATATTACGAATAGATTCCAGGGAGCAACAATGAGAAAACATTCCCACAGTGAAAAAATCCGAAGCATTGGCCGTCGATAAAAGTTAGTTACATCTAATTCGAAATGGATTTTTGGTAAAAGACCTCACTATCACAGTAATTGGTTGAGATTAATAGTTTGGATGCTTAAAAATAAAGCCAGGAAAGTACATGAGAGAAAGTGGAATAGCTGGAGACTGGCATGAATTATACCGAATACGTCAAAGGTCAAGGGAAGCATTAATACCCATGTAATCCAATAAGTTTGTGTTCTTACTTCGGCATTGTATATTGTAGGTAAATCTACAAAAGGTGGGGTAATAAAATTTGAAAACGGCCGTTAACGATTTTGTATCTAGTTTATATGGCTGATGATAGGAAATGGCAAGTAGAATTTAAGTAAGAGAAGTGAGGTAGTGAACTTGGTGAAAAACAATATGGCGAGGAAATACACAATTAATGGAAGAACATTGAGTAAAGGAAGAAAACCACCATACATGTATGGTGGCTGTCTTCATACGCTTTACTCTACAGTAACTGGAGAGATCCGAAGATGTTTAATTTGCAAGTATAATGCCCCCTCCCTTTCTTAGCAGACCATAGCAAAGAGGCGGAGATGTAATGCTAGAACTATACAGAACTCAGTACAGTTCATGTACATTTCTGGTCATTAAGTCCCGGTCAAGAAGTACGGACAATATTTACAGGGATCTTCAGAAGTCTGAAAATTTGCAATTATCAGGAAAGCTTGGATTGATTGGTTTGGAACCAAGAAGGCTGAGGGAAAACTTAATTGAGCTGTAAAAATCTATGAGGAGTTAGATCGAATAAATAGGAAGGACCAATTTCTTCCCTTTTATAGATTCACTCATAGATCGCAGACACTTTAAAATTATGGATTTAAAATAATTAATATATGATGTAGCAGGGAGAAGAATAACTGTTTTTATTTACCTAGGAGGTGGTATGGATCTGGAATTCGCTGCCTGAAATGTTGGGAAAGGCAAAAAAAAAGCACGCATTGCATTTGAACAGAATTTGAAAGTTTACTTGGAGCCGTGACCTACTTACCAGAGCCCTAGCACCGGAAGCTCCGATCAGGTTGGGCAACTCTTTTCCGATTAGCATTAACATGATGGACCGAATGGGCCCTCTTCTGTGTCGTGATTTTTCTATGATTTGGAGACTCCATAACTGGCGTTAGAATTGAAAGAGTGGTGGTTAAGAGACAGGTGAGTGAACATACATTATCCAATTGGGAACAAAAGTTCACGGGAGTTGTGTATGTAAACACACAGCCTTTTAACAAGCCTATCTGTAAACTAATTTCACCATTTGACTTCAGCTGACAAAAGGACGGCGTGCTCAGTGAAATTATTACCTATTCGTATTGCAAGATACAGTATGTCCGAATGTGTTGGTATACGTAGACTAAATGAACGGGCAACTAGAGACCCATTGATGTCGGGCACTGGTCAGTCTTTGTATACCGATTTTTAAACCGTTTCAAGCTTGAGTTCTAAATGGCAAATACCTTGAAGAAATTAGCAAAATGGATTATTGTTACCAAGCTTCCTTTTGTATAGAGTGAGGATGAGTGACAGGGCAGGAAAAAAATCTGATTCTTCCATCTGCTAATTAGAACAAGCACATTTCTGCACTTCATGTAGCGGTCTGAAAGTCCAAACCTGCAGCAACTCGCTATACATAACATGCCTGACAAAGACTTGGCGGCAACTTTGTACTTAACACTGATCATACGCTTTAGATAATCGATCTATTTGTGTTTCCAAAGCAGTACCACTTGTTGATCATCCGTCACTTTAGTTTCAATTACGTTGTATAAGATTTGTGGTGTAAAAAATGGGAAGTGAAGAAAGGGGAATATATGCGCTATTACAGCGCCACAGACCCAGGTGCAATGCCCGCCAGTGTCTGTATAGAGTTTGTATATTCTCCCCATGACTGCCTGGGTTTCCTCCAGGTGCTCTGGTTTCCTCCCACGATCCAAAGACGTACCGGTTAACGTGTTAATTGGTCACATGGGTGTAATTGGTCGGCATGGAATTGTTGGGCTGGAAAGGCCCGTTACTATGCTGGATTTGGAATAATAATAATAATAATAATAATAATAATAATAATAATAACAACAACAACAACAATGCCAGCGTTGTTTTCTCCTTGTGATATTACTGATAAATACTAATCATGGCTTCTCTATGATCCATTGCGTTTTTATCTGATTTGAAAGGCGTTGTTCTCTATTATATGGAAACATCGTGTACATTGAATAAAAGGTGGCTAACTTAAATCACGGAGAACCCTAGATGAAATATCACCTGCGCATTAGAATATGAGTTCAGAAAATGAAGTCAGTCCCATCCCAAAGGTTATCCGATAAGATCATCATCTTTCTCTCCCTCTAGAAATTACCCATCGTTTCTGAATTTAATCAAGTGTATAATATGACCACATTATAAATTATTGAAAGTAACGGTTATTTCAATTGATTATCAGTTCCATCGATTATTATTGTCAGGTCTGACAACAAGGACTACATTGCATTAATAGTCAAATCAGTCAGCAGCGAGTGAAAAATAGTTTGCCTCATCGTGTACCGGATTAAATCAACAGTCTATGCAAATCCTTTCGCACATAGGGCCCTAATATACACGAGAATGCAATGGCGTGCTACAAGCAATTGTTATCAGAATACTACTGTTGTATAAAGTGGAACATAATTAGTTCGATGCTTGTCATAATTCATCTTACAAATACTTGGCAACTATTGTAAACAAAACATGCAGTTTGAATGGTCTATTGTTTAGTTTTAAAAACAGTTAACTTGATAGATAAAAAAAGTGAGAGGATAGGTTATCATTTCTCAATTTCTGTCAGGATGCTTCTATTTTCTAATTTCATACAGGTATTTAGCACGGTGGATTGTGCTTAATACCGCTGTTCAGGCGCACACTAATCATGGGGATAGATTCCGAAGCTGACTAAGCTCATATATGTTTTATTTTGGATTTTACATAAAATTAGATATTCATTCGGCACGTTTTTTTTCTCTGCCACAAAAATCGTCCTCTCTGTCTTTTGAATGAAATCCAGCCCATTCACTGGGGGGAAAAAAACAATTTGAAAGGACTGTTGTTATGATTTTAATTCTATGCTGTCACCCAGACTTTTGATTCCTAACTGGCATATGTAACTATAGTTGTAACCATAACAATGAAGCATTATGCATCATATTCAAATAATACCAGTTAACCACTTCAGTTTTATTCAGCGACCCTTCCTTTCCTTAGAGCAAATGAGATCGCTGCAGCCCTACAGTTCGAAGTTTGCGAGAAAACTTTGTCAAAAGGAACATCCGGTGCAGTATTATTAAGCACAATGTTTCCATTGTAGTCGGAAACATATAGTCTCTATTAATTTTGAAGATATTGATTAGTATAGGAAAATTATGGTGACTGATTATTATCTGTGGGGGAAATGGTCATATGTAAGTATTTAAATATATTTAAACATGTGGTCGTTTCTTATATGAAAAAGCCCTACCCTAGACATGGGTGGCTCCACCAATTATTGGTTAAGTAAAATATATTATGCTGCTGCAGCGGGCACATGCACTCTAACTTTGAGCATATTACTTCATTAGCACATAGATCTTTTAGAGAAGAAGAATATATTTCCAAAAGCATACGATAAATGACGATCCTGTTTTCTCATTCATTTATTAGTATTAATATTATTATTTAGCGAAGTGGCACGATAATCCTCTAACGTTAAAACCTTGCGCTTGACTGACTCATCTGTTGAGTGCAATGCAGGCGATGAAAATCAATGTATCTGCTGCAGGCTAGGCTAATGGATTAGAATTAGTCTATAGTGTCGAGTGTTCGATAGCATGGGGGATGGTGATTCTTGAGCCGGGATTGTGTAGCTCCCGTTTATCTATAACAAGCTGTCCGTAATCCAAATAAAGTAATCATCACCAGCGTGAAAAGTTCCGGCAGCATTATTTTCTTACAGTAAGGCGGTAGTTCTCACACGCACAAATTAATGAAGGCGCTCAGCTAGTGAAACGGGAACTGATTTGGCAAATTGTTCTTTCATCATCTGTCAGAGGCTTTTTAGAATAAAACAACATTAAAAGAAACCTTTTATCCCCGCTCCGCTCTCCCTCGGGGAGCACTATACATTTGTTTCGAATAATTTACTTTAAGATTTCAAAAGACTAATTGATTTTTAAGTGCAAACTCAGTGGGGGGAAGTACAATGCCATACGCCAAAAGCAAGCAATTGGCAATTGAAAGGTTACCTGAATTTCATAGCAATCGAGCGTTTTTATTCGGGAGAGCTCAAGATGGGCATCTGCTTTGGGCCGCTCGAGGGACCGATTATGAAGAGGCAGTTAAGTCAACTTTTTTTGACTAAAGCAGATTGAAGTGTCAAGCCGACTGACCAATGAGCCATGATAGCACCATATGATATTATATTGTGTTGAACTGGATTCAGTGCTTTTATTCATGTAACTAATTCGTTTTGACACATACACACATAACCCGGTAGCAGGAAGCCCTGCGTTCACCCTTCACCTTCTCCTCCTCCCAGTAACTTCACCACCAACCCCATCCCCACCCCCACCATCCTTCAGCACAAAAACGCGCTGCTAAATTTCCTGGGCTTGGACTCACATCTTTGTTCAATTCATTAGAAGTAACGAGTTGACATAAGGTAAATCTACGGTGAGGCGCCTTTATTTCTCGTCTATAGGGCGACCTCATTAAATATCGCTAACAAGGCGTGCAAATCTCCTGATTGGACAGACGTCCTGTAACGCACTGCCCCTTGTAGGATATACACTTAATGAAGGCCACGAGAAAAGTGATAAGCAAGAATTTGCAAATGTCCCAAGTAAAAGAGTAAAAGTTTTTCAACCGTATCATTTGATACCTGTTTTACACTCTGACCACAAACTGCGAATTAATTTCTGCAAAAGAGAGGTTGATTGCAAACATGGTTGTAAAAACAAAGCTGTTCCTTCGAACGCGTTAAAATCTTACTGTCTACCTTCTTAATTGATATCAGCGTATTAAAATCCACATTTGGCAATTAATTTTTGTCTTATATAAAAGTCTACCGAGAAAGCTATTCCTTCCCAGGTCGCCTGATTATTTAAGCGGCCTGATAATTATTTCGATAATTATAATTCTAACAACAGACTTTTAAAGGTTGTTTTTCTTTTAAATAAACATCGGTCATTCTCTTCCGTTCCAGACTACGCTTTGATATTAAAAGTTTCGTCGTTATTTTTAAATCTTTTTGCAATTTCACCATGCCCCAGCTCGGTTATCTTGACTCTCGGAATAGCGACTGGGTCCCTGCATTTCTGACTTTTGGAGCATTCCCGATTTTCATCGCTGAAATTCTGGAAGTCTGTCTCCTTCACTTCCAGGACTTAAGCTCCGTAATCGCCCTACCTCCCGAAGGAAAAACATTTACGTCTCTTTCTTCCTTCTCGGAGCTTCTCGATCAGGCTTTGGACCATTTGTCCTAATATCCCTTTATGTGTCTCGAAGTTAAGCTTTTTTTTTCTGTTTCATTGTGTTGCGTTTAAGGAGCAGTGTAAAATCATGTAGGTGTGATGATTGCTCCAGATGAGAGAAATTTGGTTAGTCGGATTTGGGTCATGCTGCAGCTATAGAGGGTTAAAATTTATAAGCTCTCTAGTCAGTCCAGATCCGAGTATGTGACTTCTAACTGAAACTTATTACGCTCAAGTTCCAATTCATCTATTGAAGCTTACTGTAATCAAAATGATGCCAGCGTAGAGTACTTTAAAAAGGGAGAATGCACTATATTTTCTAATAAATTGCTGAATTAGAGCTCGTTTTGTATGAAGGTGTTCATTGATATCCAATGAGATGCCCTACCATATTTAACTTTAAAAATAATCTATGGAATATATTTCACTGGATGGCGCACTTGCGGATTATGCAAAGTTAAAACAACATATTGTATCTTTAAGCATTCCACTAAAATAATTCTTAATAGAATCAATTAGTCAATGTTTTAGAGGGATTTAGATTTTCTACTATTATTTATATGTTTATTTTCACATAATTTTAATTGACTTTCGTTGAGTTGTAACCGCCTGAATTGAGATGATTTAAAGTGCAAATGCTACTCCGCTTTATCTGCGATAATACCAGATGAAAAGCTGTCGCTGTTGATTTATATGTACCAGCATATTAAAAAAAGATTATTACCGAATGGAAATCATTCATTTAGGTAGTTCGTCCATGATCCAATGCGAACATATCAGGGACAATACAATTAATAATGCATGCAAAACTAAAAATGAATCATACAAGTAATATGTTTCTGCGCCGAGGATTAAAGGCGCGCTGTGCAGGCAATAGATGATGAATCTGAGCTGATTGCACCCAGACTTGGTATTGAAAATAGCGTCAGAAGATACAGGCCCAATGGAGCTCACATTTAACCAGCCACCTTAAAGAGACAAGGTCAATGCAAGAGGAAAGAATAAAGGAAACAGTTGTAGAGGATACAAAACAAATTAGAAATTTAACAAGAGACGCAGAGCAAAATAGAACAAAAGCCAAATTAATGGCTCTAATTGTATTTGCTACATCAGCACCGGCAATAGTTGCATGACAATACCAAAAATATTAAATAATGAATGCGGCAAATTCACATCATGAAATAGGTAACATATCTCAAGGCAATGCATTGTACATCGATTTAATAAAAGAAAACACAATAGAAAGTTATTATATTTCGACACATTCTAGTTCATGCCGTCCGGCTGGATTAATTTTGTTCATAATATTGTTCATAAATACACATGGATTCAACGTTACTTTGATGTACCTACACTTCCGCTCCTTCAGCTGTGTAAACTTTTACAGTTGATCAACCTATGCTGGAGGTTGTTAACCAGTTTTTAATAGGTTACGAACACTGGCAATTCATGTTTAATCATGGGCTGTAGCGTTATGTGTTCAATGTTGTGGAAGTGCAATACGGTAGGAAGAACCTAGTCGCGGCTACAAGAACTTTACAATTTTCTAATGGAACAGAAACTTCATGGAATTAATGAAAGTCATCTCCGGGGAAAGGGTCCTGGGTATGTTCACCGCTTTCGGATGCTGGTCTATTACTTTGGTTGCTAAATTTCTTAATATCTGTGAAACTTTAATGTTTCTTTCTATTTGGCGAGATACAGTTGCTCGAGCCGGACAGGACTCGGAGCTTTGTATGAAGCTGTTTCATTGACGGTCGCTGTTACAAACAGAAGCGGCCAGCTGCCGTCATTAAAAAGCTATTTACACCCAGTACTCTTCACACAAAGATTGGGCGAATAATTATGTGCTTGTAGCTTTATGAATGTGTCTCGAATAGGCTCTGACAACCTCGTAGTTCTCTGCTTTTATTCTTAACACCTGCAAATGTATACATTGTGTATTCACATATATATATATATATATATAGAGCACACATTATATATCATATATACTCAATCTATACATTCATATACATACAGACAGACATATATATGTATATCATCTATACATTTTTACTGTTCCCTATCGTTACATAGAATATTATTAAAAAATGATGCCACCTACCATTGAGGTACATTGCGGGTTGTTCTTAAGACTGCGCGACACATTGTACAACGAAGTCTTTGCCTTTTTAAGGCGCTCTCCTTTAGCAGGCGGAAAATCGGAGGCTCCCCGTGTGCCTGAAATAAACAAATAAATAAATAAATACCGATTACCGCGCACCTCATAGGGTTAATCTACAGGGATAATAATTCAACATTTTGGAAACACTTCGACAAACATTCTTTCCCCACCCTTTGTTTTGTGAAGCAATGAACGAAAATTAAAGTGATTATACAAGTAGAGATTATGCTGCTAGGAGCTTCCTATCCTCTTGTGTTGTTCCTGAATGAAACAATTTAGAGTATTTAAATGGGCGTTGATGATACTTTTTAATAGAAATCCACAGCGAATGTGTAATACAGCATCACTGTTTCCAGTTGAACAATCTTCCCAACTGGATCTATTCATGTGCCACTTGGAATTACTTCATGCGGAGTGCGCTATGACAGAAGCGCAAACTGTTTGCAGTCCACTACAGAACCCATACCACCCATTAGCGTTATTATCTTTGTGCAAGGCAAATTCGCTTTCTTGTTCCCTTTTTAAAGATTGCAATATCTTTTTTCATCTGAGTTTGGAAAGCAGATTGGCCGTTATCGTACACCGCTCGTTTCCTCCGATCTGCATTGGAATGTGGAAGAGAACTAAAAAAAAGTTTTGAATTCCTGAATGATTTTTTCCCCCGTAGAAAGGCGGCTTAGGATAATTATTTCAGCTTTATTG